>NC_090290.1:54879075-55495398 GCF_037392515.1 Haliotis asinina
TTCAAAGAGTCAGTCATGAATGTCATTCATGTTGAGGCATCATGGTCAGAAAACACATCACACCTTTCTAGATATGTCATGCAACGATGCCAATGGTCAGATATACAGTGTTGAAGTTCAGGCAGGGTTTTCATCACATTCCTTTTCATTTCTAAGCCTCACCTCTACTGGGTCAAACTCTTCATCCGGGACATCTCCTTTATCCACTGCTTGCACCTTCGGTAACCATAGTGACACACTCTTCTTTATATCTTCTCTGGCTTCCTACTCACAAGAGAATAATTCTTAAAATGTTGATACCAGCTGTGCAAAATGGATTAGTTTGAATGGTGTCTCTTGCCTAACACATCTGCATTAGTTTCCTATCCAACATACAAATGTATAAACTTTAGTCAATTCAGTAAGAAGCTAACTTTGAAAATGTGTCTGTTTTATTCAATATTTAGCAACTGATTTCTTAAAGCAAATTCATGGAAAAACTTCATTCCAAAATATAGTCTGATAAAACATCAACTCCTGTTCTAACTGGCAAACAAGGATATGTTGAATGCAGAGAACATGTTTACAAGATGTAGGTGGTGCATGGCAATGAGGAAACCCATTTGGTATGTGAAAGGGAGAGCAGACGTAGGCTAGTGAATGTGCAGTGCATAATACATTCTCAGACCTGAAAGGTGGCGTACAATGTTATAAACCAGGGTCCCGTTTGCTGCCATTGGGCAACACTCATACATGGTAATATGTGTCAGTTGTCAGGTTGGTGTTCAACTTGTCCTTGTTTGCCTGTACACAATTATTGGTTTCAAATACAACAAGAGAATGATTAACACAGCTGACACACAAACATACTGACGTTTGTGGGCATTTAAAACATCTACTACACAGGTGTTACATGAACCTTATTCATAGATAACGTAACCATACACTGACCTCTTTCATGTCTTTAGACAACATGAAGCTGGCCCTGAGCTGATATGCTTCAGGGTTTTCTCCATCTGTCTCGATAGCCTTCTCCACATTCTCTTGACACTTATTTTCAGCATCGTCATCAAAACTGAAACAAACTTAAACACTTTTTAAGTGGATACATGAAAACCTTTCCCGAAAGAACAATGAAATAAATTAGCTAAGGTTTCTTTGTTGTACTCAGCAATATTCAAGCTTTGTGGCGATAGTCTGTATACTTGAAATCTGGATCAGACAATTCAGTGATCAACATCATGAGCACTGATCTATGCAATTGGGATATGATAATGTGTGTCAACCAAATCAGCAAGCCTAAACACCTCATCCCATTAGATGCCTCTCACGAGAAGCATGGATTGCTGAAGAACAATTCAAACCCCGATCTTTCATTTTGAGGCATCATCGTCTTTCCCTAAATCATAAGATAACATTATATGTCAAGCATTAATAAGACACATAAAAATCCATTCTAAGGGATTGGTTCCCAAATGCACAGAGCATTGGTCATGCTGTTCACCACTAGATTGCCGGGTCCAGACTCGATTAATTACAGACCGCTGCTGGAACATAGATGAGTGTGGTGCAAGACTAAATTCACTCTCACCATACCAAGGGACAGGCACAAAAGTATTTTTAAATAAGACTATGGAAAAAATAAATGGGTCTATGATGAAAGATTAGAGTACAATATTCCACACCTTTCTCTACAGCACCCTCATACTCCCAGCTAGGATCTTTGACATTAATGATCCGGGAACCTATTTTCTGGCCTGGACCATAGGAAGGTGAAGGAGTTTTTTCACAGGATATGTACACACCACGAGTCTGTCATGTATATCTCTGCAATGGAGCAGAAGGCGTTGGAGATGTCTCTGTCGGTGATGGGTGCGTCATCAGCTCCACGGCACGCTGCTGCAACCTGATGACAACACGAGACAGTTGTGAATAGATGTTTGAGGATCTTTGGCTGGTCGCCGTTACTGTTAAATTTAAATGAGATACTGAACAAGAATGAGTGTGTGATCTAGTTTTACACCGCACTCAGCAATATTCCAGCTATATTGTGGCGGTCTGTAAATAATCAAGTCTGAACCAAACAATCCAGTGATCGACAGCATGAGCACCAATCTGCGCAATTGGGAACCGATGACGTCTCAACCAAGTCAGCGAGCCTGGCCACCCAATTCTGTTAGTTGCCTCTGACGACAAGCATAGTCGCCTTTATGCTAAAGGCCTATTCTACCCCGTACCTTCATGGGTCCTATCAATGTGGTGCTGGGTGTGACATCAGTCGATAGACCTCATCACCGGCACTAACCTCACTAGCGACCAACAATGTGGTGCTGGGTTCGATATCAGTCGATAGACCTTGTCACCAGCACTATCCTCACTCGTGACCAGAAATGTGGTGCTGGGTGTGACATCAGTCGATAGACCTCGTCACCAGCACTATCCTACCTGGTGACCAGTAATGTGGTGCTGGGTATGACATCAGTCAATAGACCTCACCACCAGCACTATCCTACCTTGTGACCAGAAATGTGGTGCTGGGTGTGACATCAGTCGATAGACCTTGTCACCAGCACTATCCTCACTCGTGACCAGAAATGTGGTGCTGGGTGTGACATCAGTCGATAGACCTCGTCACCAGCACTATCCTACCTGGTGACCAGTAATGTGGTGCTGGGTGTGACATCAGTCAATAGACCTCACCACCAGCACTATCCTACCTTGTGACCAGAAATGTGGTGCTGGGTGTGACATCAGTCGATAGACCTTGTCACCAGCACTATCCTCACTGGCGACCAACAATGTGGTGCTGGGTGTGACATCAGTCGATAGACCTTGTCACCAGCACTATCCATCCTGGTGACCAACAATGTGGTGCTGGGTGTGACATTAGTCGACAGACCTCGTCACCAACACTAACCTCATTGGCGACCAACAATGTGGTGCTGGGTGTGACATCAGTCGATAGACCTTGTCACCAGCACTATCCTACCTGGTGACCAGAAATGTGGTGCTGCGGTGTGACATCAGTCGAGAGACCTCGTCATCAGCACTATCCTCACTGGCGACCAACAATGTGGTGCTGGGTGTGACATCAGTCGATAGACCTTGTCACCAGCACTATCCATCCTGGTGACCAACAATGTGGTGCTGGGTGTGACATTAGTCGATAGACCTCGTCACCAGCACTATCCTACCTGGTGACCAGAAATGTGGTGCTGGGTGTGACATCAGTCGATAGACCTCGTCACCAGCACTATCCTTCCTGGCGACCAGCAGTGTGGTGCTGGATGTGACGTTAGATGATCCATCTGCACACCATGACTGACCACTAGATCCACACAAATGAGACGTGGAAACTAAAGAGACACAAATGAGAAATGGAGCGTGGCTAAAGCTTGACCACAAAGTATCTATAGTGACTGGACTGTAAGTGTCTATTCAGAGAGAGGCAATGCATGCACCATGAACTGACAATCTCACCTCCTTAGCCTCCCTCTCTCCCTTCTCCTTGATCATCAGGTCAATGCCCTTCTGGAAGCACTGCACAGCCATAGCTCCCTCCATTAGCTGGCCCAGGTACATGTACTTGGTGTGACCCTCCTCCGGACTGACCTCCACTGCCCGCCCAAAACACTGGAACATGGATGGGAGTGAACGCTTCACAACAGGTGCTTGCAGTATTGCAAGTTAATGCAACAGACATATAAGGTGATGACTGACCCTCTTCCAGAATTAGTGTAAGCACAGAATCACAATAGGTGGGTGAGTGAGTGAGTGAGTGAGTGAGTGAGTGAGTGAGTCTGGAGAGTAGAATGAGTGAGTGGGTGTGTAGCTGAGTGAGTGAGGGGTGGATGAGTGAGAGGGTTCATTTTCCCAAATGCCATTTTGAACAGAATATAAACTAGGCCAAGGTGGCTATTGTCAAATGTGTCACCAAGTACAGATGACACCACGACTATCTCAGTACATACCTGTTTGGCGCCATCAGTGTTGCCAACCTCCAGTAGCAGCGTCCCGACTGTCTCCAAGGCACGGATGTGATCTGGTTCTAGCTCCAAAGCTCGTTGGCAGAACTTCTGGGCCATTTCAAACTCAAACCTGTCGATGCAGTCTTCTGCCTGTCAATTGATATTAGTGAGTGAATGAGTATATTTTGACAGCATTTTAGCAATATTCCAGCAATATCATGGTGAGGGACACAAGAAATGGGCTTTACATCTTTTATCCAGATGGGGAACTGAACCCGGATCTTTGGCATAAGGAACCAACGCCTTAATATCATGTTGATTGCTGAACACCTGCACTGTGACACTAGGGCTATTAACACTGTTTCTTCTTTTATTAATGATCTAACTTATCTAGGTAGTGAAATCAGATCAGGTTTACACATGCATAATCAAAAGAACTGCAGTAAAATTTAGCCTAACAACCTTTTTCTAAATTAAAATGAAGCTGGCACATGGCCACGGTTATAAAGGTGGATATCACTGTTGTAATGACATAATCATGATAATGGCATTAAGGCATTACTGAAACTTATGAACATAAAAACTGACAAATTGACTAACAAGTTGACAGGGATGTAGAAAAAGTCCAAATACTTTTGAAAATAATTTTGATCAAGTAACAATATGTTATCACTGAGTCTGCTACTGGCTGGGTTATGGTATCATTTGCAATGTATTTATTGTAACAATGATGATCATGAGACAGATTACAATAACAGTGACTGAATCACGGCAGTATCAATAATTTATTAGTAATACTTTTGTGTCTGGACTGCAATTTCATAGATGCCTGAAAATACAAAGTACGAGTCCTCAAAAGGACTGGTGGTAAATCCCTGTCTACTGTTTGGGAAGAGGGAGGGTCACTCATAGTCTGATTACACCCTTGCAACTATCCTGCAACAGCCTTTTTCAATTGCTATGTGACAGGAACCATCAATAAATAGAGAATCCCACCCAGGTGTCAACTGGGGATATCAAATATATCAACACGAGTTGATGAAGGTACAAATATCTGAGGCTTGCTGAGGATATTTTTACCTTTATCCACAAGTGCTGACATAACTGATATCAGTAGACACAAGGGTGAGATTCTATTTATCATCGCAAATCATTCTTCATTAGTTTCATTAGAAGTTTTCAATGAAATTTAACATCTCTGGAAACACTACTGCCAATAGTTTTGCAGTGCAGCGATGTCACAGTATTGTGACATCATCAACTTTATGACAACATAGCACTGTCTGGGCTTTGTACAAAATCTAATGTCAAAATGAGATCTCCTAATAGATACAAGTGATATCTCCTGTGGAACACAGTTTTGGATGACAGAACCTTTAACATGTTTAACATGTCTACGTTTGTCCATGATACTTCTTCACTGTTTGTTCTATCAAAGATTCAACTGAATTCAGTCAGAGGCTGATATTTGTTTCAAATAATTCATAAAAACTTTAAATTTTCAACATAATTCCATTTATTTTCTCAAGTTGTCTGCCAAGAGCAGATAGTTGAAATCAGAGATAATTCCCTACAAAATATGATAGTACTGTTCACCTAAATGTTATATTTGGTATTATACTAGTATTTTTGTTGGGTGGAATCCAATCCCAAACCCTCACAGTCAAGCACCTGATAGCCAGCAACAGTGACCTAGCCTACTCAGCCACCAGATCAGACACAACTAGTACTAGAATCTGTACATTACTGAGACAGTGTAAAGGCACAACATAACATTTGTTAAATTTGAAAACTTTCTAAATGGCATTGTGCATTCATGAAGTTCACCTTGTCCAGAAGCTGATCAACAGAATAGTTCTGTTTTCCCTTCAGTTTTGATCTGTTTTCATCTTGTTTCGCTTCCCGAGCTGCCTCCCTCAGAGCCCTTTTCCTCTCCACTGCAATTTAACATCACGATGGTCATACAACTCAGGCAGATCCCAATAGGTCAAATAATGGATAACATACTACATCAAATTCCAAGTAGTCTTCAAGCATGGAAATTCTCACCATTATTATCTTGGCAATACAACAGTGGGGGATTTGAAAGTGTTTGAAAGAGTTATGCCTCTGGATGCTTGAAATACTGTACAATGACTGAAAATGAAATAGTGCTCAATTTACAAATTCAAATTCGCAAATAACTTCCAGTAAGGGTTACCTGAAAAGGGTACCTAACCCCAATAACACTGTGAAGCATTTGATCGGCATGTTTTACAAAACCTTACATGGAAACTGCTAAACGAACATGTGATATATTACTGAAAACCTAATCATCAGCATTTTGGTAGACGATAAGCCAACAGGTGATAGCTACTTCCTGTTTACTTCACATGAAGAAACAATGGGTAATGTTCATTTCTACTTAAACTTATAAACAATGTCTGGATGTGAAAAATATATGCATCAAACTGGGGGTTCAAAAAGCCCGACGCCTGCAGTCGGCAAATGATGTAAGCCTGAAATCTGAGACCATGATACCTGTTTATTCATGACTGTCAAGTAACCACCACGCTTGGGGATTTTACAGGACACTTTAATTACCCTATGCTGTGTTTGCACCATATCGAGTTGGTTCCACAGTGACTTAATTAATAACGGTAAAGCACTTCAGATAGTACTGTGGGGCACGCCACATCACTAACAAGAGATAATAGGTCATCTCGCATACACCTTATATCTCGAACTGCTTGTAGTAAATGTCCAACATCCCTTTCACTACATGTTTTGATGGCCAAAGAGATTAATGTGATAAGCATTTATGAAACATCAAATTTCTAAATGCTGAATAGAAAGTCTTCAGCAAAGAGATGTTAACATCAGATAAGCGTACAGCCCTAGCCCCACACCACATGATGTCAGGGGAGTAGGGGGAGAGAAGCATTTTCCCAGACTGCCTGAAATATGAAACCCTGAACGATACATTTCCCCATTCAAAGGCTGATTTCTGTTGATACCCACCTCCTCTGGGCCAACTGACTGACACAGTGGGAAACTCAAATCTGCATTAAAAATGGGAAATATATCAAAATGTATGTATTGTAGAACTCTCGACAGCCATAAGTTTTGCTGCGAGAGTCTTCATAACATACTTTTTTATACTATGATGAATATTAGCCTTAACCTGTAAGTAAGCTTTGTGATATTTCAAGGAATGTATTTGAATACTGCATTGCACTGCATGGAAAGACAGCTTTGACAAGGCTAGGGGGCTAGCCAATCTTAGTTCGTTGCATGCCTGGGCAGGAACACAACGTTTAGCTGGCTGAACTAACCCCATCTGAGTATAGGTTAGAATAAGAGTTGGGGTGAGCAAAAAATAGTCATAAGAAACGAAACATGACTGACAAGAGAGACACACTGTGACACAGACAGATGGAGACAGTGCCAAATATTATAAGGTGGTAATGTTACACAAAAACCGGCAGTATGCGGAAAATGATGAAGACGACGATGATGATGATGATGACGACGACGACGATGGGCGAGCAACTACTGATAATGAAGGAAGCAAATGAGTAAAACTATGCTGAAATTGGTATGGACAGTGCACGATTTTCGAGGGTATGGCAATTAACTCGGCAATGTGTCTGACAGAGCTCTTATCCTAAAATCCAAGATAGACATGTGTCAGTCATAAAGATGATCATTATAGGAGAAATGTATGTATTTACCAAGGGATGAACCTGGTTTTTTCTTGAATTTATTCTTTGGCATCTTTAATATCCAGTTAGAACCTCTTTCCCAAGTGAGAACACATGGACGTGACACATTGAATGTTCCCTAAAACTATTTACAAATGGGTTTTCCTCTAGAAATTGTTTTCCTAAAAAACACCTTTATCATGTATATAAATTCACATATAATTCGAATTGGTTAAATCTGTGAATCTTGTGCCATATCATGAGATCTCGACTATGTTTTTTGTTCACAAAATTTGCTTCGGGAGTCTAAATGAAGTATGTTACAGGTTATAGCGACATATGGATTAAGGGGAAGTTACTCAGGTATGGTGTCATCTCATGCTCCTAACAGCGGAAATTCGAGCCTCCAACCGAGCACGATGAACAACAGTGATGTGGAGCTTAAATATCAAGCAGTTGACTTCCGTCTATCTCTTATCGTCTACTTTTACTTTCTGTATACGGATTGACACGCCACACAAGGTATATATTCGTATTAGGCAGGACAACTCTGACAAACCGGAAAAGCAGACACGCATATTTTATCGGTTATGTGTTGTCAAGTCTCTGAAGTAAACACGACAGACACTGTTGGCAGTGTTGCTTATACGGAACGACCTTACTGACGATTAAGACACGCAAGTACTGACAGTAACTCAGTGTGAGGATACCGAACAGACATGCATCGACGTAGTTGGTTGTATGCGCCATTACAATTGTTCTTCCTTGTTCAAACTTGACAAGTTGAAAATGTGAGTCTTTTGTTTTCACAATCATATGTTTAGCTTTCTGAGTGGGTATTATGTTGTCCTGTTGGAGACTAACGGGCAGTAGTTTGATTAGTAGGAGCACCTTTAGAATTCAGCACCACAATTTCTCGTGAGGACGTTCCCAGCCGTAGGTCACATGTCAGTGAGACAGGCAACCAGTTTGTGAGAACCCGTCGGACGCGAACCCGCGACCTTCGGATTGTTAGCCAAACAGCTAACCAACCGAGCTATGTCCATATTGTTGCGCAACATGCAAAGTTAGCTAGTCATTCCTGTGACATCACGGAAATGAACGGAAAGTGTCGAATTGGTTGCGGACAATTATGAAGGTTACAGGTTGACTTGGTGCATCGTGCTTTCAATCTACTGATGGTTGCCTAATGGTCCTGATGTCATTTGGGACGATTGTCCTATTCCGTAAGCTGCAAGATACCATGTTGTTTTGAATGATCCGATATGGTTTGAATTGAAAATGTTTGTTGACGTCAGGTGTCAGGCGTTGATTTCACGGTGCATGCATGAATGACATGCTTGTATAAAAATGATTGTGTGCTTTCGTGACAGAAAAGTGTTGTAGGGAACACGGTAGGGATAATGTGGATCGCTCTTAAGAATGAGTGAGACATGGGCATGTTTGGTGACAGCTTGAGGGTGAGTTAGACTTCGAATCATTATTGAAAATATATACATCTAGAGATGAAAGTTGCTGGAGGCCGATTTCCACCAGCCCAAAATTTCTACATTAAACCATTTCATTGTTTATTTAACTTTTGAAGTTTTTGGTCTCCCGTTTTTATATGTGAACAACGTATTAAAAATGGAAAAGGAAAACAATTGGTACTCATGCATTTACCTACTGTACTGGATTAGGTCCCTTACCCTAACCCTAAACTCTAACCCTAAACCCTAAACCCTAAACCCTAAACCCTAACCCTAACCCCAGTCCTAACCCTAACCCTACCCCTTGGAATAATTCTAATAAATAGAATATGCTCACCAAACCGGCATGAAAATGGCTGACGTATCCAGTGTAATGAATTCTTACCGCTTCGAAAATTAAATATTTCCTTGTAATGGTGCAAATTACTGAAAGACAAAGATATATATGTATATTAGTTTACAGTTATAATTCATTTGATCCAAATAGTTACGTTTGAAACTGAAATATAGAATATATTTAGATTATTTTAATTGACCAAAACTGCAAATAATGAAACATGGCACAATGTGACCAATGTAAGTCATTCTTACTAAATTTAAAAATACAAACTATATAAATACACAAAATATGACACCTCGGCACCTCTTAATACAAAGAAATATCAGTCTAAGTAAACTTATCCTCAGTACTTTTCGTTACATTCCACCACTGAGTCCAACAAAACCTTATGGGAGGTCGGGTCAGATAACCTTTGAGATTGACCAATCAGAACACAGCTTACCAAAACACGAAAGCGCACATTCGCACATCCCTTATGAACTTTTTATCTCGAAAACGTTCGTACCTGAACGATTCTGAATGCTATTTAGCGTACGATTGCTTCCGGGTTATGCACATGGTATACGTACTGCCATGACAACAGTGAGTAAACAGTTGCTGAAAAAAGTGTTTTTGACAATATTCAAGGATGTTAATTTACGGAAATATTAGCAAATGGTAACTATGTCAACAGAAACCCCAAAGCGTATATACTGCAGGTCAAATAACTGTGTTATATGCTGATTTTTGTTTGTGAAGAGATCTGTGTCGGTCACCTGAATATTTTGAAAGTCGCTCCATTCCCTAAATAGTAGCCGCTGTCTGATTGGTTAAATATATTTAACCATCTTGCATTTGATTGGACCGTCATTGGTAGCTCAAAGGTTACCTGACGCGACCTTCTACTAGGTTTTGTTAGACTCAGTGGTGGAGTGTAACGAAATACACTGAGATGAAGTTTACTTAGACTGAAGAAATATGAGCATATTAGTCAAAAAAAGAAAAAAAGATTTAAAACTGGTGCTTGCGAAAAATTGTGCATCCGCCAGGAACTACTGCTGCAAACTCGCAACATCGTTGGGTTTCTGTAATGACATGGCTGGTAGAGATGAAACATCAGTGAGCGGAGCACTCGCTGAACTTGACGACCTTGTTGCTATGCCAGCATCATAGGGCATTGTTTCAAGAACGTGCTTTTGAACAAAATCACCTGCAATTGCGTAAAATAGTATTATGACGTGTCTTTAAAGTTTGTGGTGCTGTATTTTAATGGTAGGCTGATTGATATTTCCACCAAACTGGAATTAAAAATTTATGTCTTGTGTATTTAAGTAACTATAGTTAAATAGTTAAAAGACATGGAATTTGTGATAACAAAGCCAGCAAATATGGTTAGGAGAAATATTTCAATTATGTACATGATGTTATTGCATTGATTGTAATAACGTGTAATGGCTACAACAATTATCACAGCGTCACAGTTATCACCAATACATTAGTATCGCACATTCTCACTTACAACCCATGACAATTCCAGTATATTTTTTCCACTGTAATTTTCAACAAAAATGGACAGCAAAAGAAAAGTCTTCATGGTATCTAACATAAGAGAAAAATCAAAGATAAAGTTAAGAATGTTCTAAAAAAATGTAACTTATGTGAGGGGATGTCCCACATCCAGTATGATAGTAAGTTAAGTTCACAGCCATTAATAATATTTCATTCCCTATCAGTCTACTATAAAAGAAATAGGTTTGGGTATTGCTGAAATGTTAGCATTACGATATATGTTGGCGAATTGCAGTATGTATTGTAATATGTTGTGAATGTGTAACACATGGTTTAGGTGATGAAATTATTATTTCATCTCTTTTGGAACAATACCACTTGCCACTGTTATGGCCCAGATGTGATTGTACAAGATTATTTGAAAATGTATCCAAATTGAAGACCTCGCTCATAAGATTAGAGCTAAAAAAAATGCATCTGCAGTGGCGTCCCTCATTTTGGATTGTTAATCACAACAATGAGTGCTGGTACCAATGTAATTTTGTTATTTACATGGTTTAAAGGCCATGTGCAACAAAAAATCAAACAGAATTAAAACATAATTATCACCTATTCATGACATATAATATACATTGCTGCTTGTGAAAAAACAAATAAACAAAATTGTAAGTGTACAATCGCGATTCAAAAGTGCAATTTTTTGTACTTGGGCTTACTTCCCTCGTAACAAAGCCCTCGGGAGACCGAACCCAGTCATAGCGAGTGGGTGTGCACTCAAGTGTAACAACGGCTTACGATTGGCTGGTTCATTTTGCTGAAATGCTGAGGGCTCATTATGTGTACAGAAAGATGATCTGTTGGACGGGCTTTTTATAAGTATGGCGAGTCACAAGAAAGTAAGATTCTTTATGGATAACAACTTCTTTGATTGTACTTGATGCATCGTTTCAGTATAGGTTCATATACTGTTGTCAAACAAAATCATATACACTAGAAGAAGTTGTTATCCATGAAGAATGTATATAGAGATGTTGGTTGTTGTAAATACACGTTCGCTGAATTTGCGTTCGATCCAATAAAAAATCATCTCAGTAGAGATGGTGAACTACTGCGGGACTGGAAAGTGTCATTCATCCAAGTATGAGGCAGGACTTGAAACTGACGGGTTTGTACCGGCTTCCAACAAATCTAGTCATCCAAGAAAAATGGATGTAGTTTGTGGAGACAGGACTCGTCATCATGCACGAGTCATAAATCAGTTTATTTTCTTTATGTCATATAGTCTGATAAGTGTTAAGTTCAAATTGCATGTGGTCAATGACTGAAGCTGTGTATTGCATATTGTCTTTAGCAGACAGGCAGACATATAGGTGTCAATAAGCCAGACATTGAGCTTTCTCTGTGACAGCGCGGCTGCTTACCACAATCAGCAAGTTTTTTTACGTAACGAGTAGATGATTTACTTGTTTGTGTACACAACCAAGATTAGACTACTGCTCAGGACCTCATACTCTGGGCCTGCATACTGTTTCAAGCTCCGCGAACCTATTCACTACGCATACGTTATAGGCGCATCGCTGCACAGCTGTTGAAACCACTTTTTCCCCCAGCGGTAGGGGAAATTTAGTGAATCGTTTGAACTCCGACTTCGTGGGCTTTTTTTTCATTGCATTCTTTTTGTCACTTTATAGGTTGAATTGGCATTTCTGTTGTTTTGTTTTGGTAAGTACATACCGAAAGGTATCGGAGTCTGCAAAGTTGTGTTTTACGTTGCATGTGACCTTTAAACGTCTTGCAAATGCAGGAATTTCATGGAATTTGCTGATCGTATCGGGTGTTATTGCCCACCTCTCGAAAGAAACACCCAAACAGTCACACAATCAACTATTCAAGGTTACTGTATATATGTGTATTATTACCACGTTATATTAAAACATAATTGGTGGCAGTGAACAAGCTGGACACATCTGTGAATAGCTAATTAAAAATCATATTTAATTCTGTGTCATTAATTTAATTAATGGAAGAGTAATTATGTAAATACTGCGAAAATATGATGCTAAATGTTTGTTAGCCAGTACTGTATGAAAAAAAAGCAAACGTCTGAAGTAAAGAAAACTTTATGTTGAATACAGTCAAATGTTTATGGAGAAGCTCTTAGTTTAGAATCTTTTGTAAATGCCTGAGGTGAATAAAGTGATGGTGATAAATGTCTGCCTCTTGACTACAATAGACTAGCTTCATCTCATAAAACACTGTATATTAACCCCCTGGATGCCACAGGGACATATATTTCCCTCCTCTTCACACCTCAATTTGAAGTCCAATAAAATTCTAAATATACCACTCACATATATATACTTCACAGTTTTAAATTCTGCGGAAAATTCCCTGTTTCCCGATACCATCCACTATTACCTGAGACCAAGCTAAATTGTTTAAAATTGCCTTTCAAAATAGGCTTTGTCGTATATGTCGCCATTTGTGATTCAGAGCGTTATTTGCTGTATGTTTTGAAATGTGAAAATTGGATAATTACTGGGAGTATTGAATTTCAAAAACAGTATCATAGTGATCACAGATATCAAGTTTTCATTCAAACCAGTAATGATAATTCCGATGAACCCAGAATCGGTTGGGATGTTTTCGAAAATACACTTTCACGAATGCCGAAGTGCGCTTTCCGCCATATTGATAGTGTTTACAAAATCACGTTGAGTCTCTACACAAGTGTTAGAAGATCATACATAGCCATTACTGCAATATCTGCTTTAGTTCCTGTGATGTACAATATTCAATACGTTGGGAAAAATGTGGCGGTTTCATATGAACAGGTTAATAAACAGCGATTTAATTCAACCTTATAAGTAATAAGTATTAATGAAAATGATTTGTATATTTTATGAAATGTAGAGGCATACATATTTAAAGGAATTGTCTTGTTCACTGCATTGGTTTGTGTCGTTTTTGTAGACAAAACAATTATGAATATTGATTGACCAGGTTCGAGTTTGTCAAAAAACATTTTATGATTCATTATCATTGTTTTCGATAATAAAGTCAATTTGAATTCGATTAAAACATACATGTATTTTGATGGCAGAATATCTAACTTAAAAAATGTTTTTAGGGAAATTGTTAAAAAGTATATAAACCAGGTCATGTCTTAATTTGGACAAACCTTACGTCCGTATTCTAATAATTCCAAAAAAAATGATCGCTTTGTATGTTTCATTGCATACTTTTTAAGCAAATTATTACATAATCACAAGGGGAAAAGGTTACATCCTTCATGAATATTCAATTAATATATTTTTTTCACACGATACAAGTCCTACATTTGTGTTGCTCACAATATGGTACATAGTAACACCAACTAATTGTTGATATATTCAGGACACTATTTCAGTGGTAAAACCATTCGTTTTATGTTTTGTCTAAAAAGTGTTGAATTCTGACACATGAGTTACAATTGTAGCAGGGCGTGGAGTCATCCCACAGATGACATCCTTACCTTGTCTGCTTGCTGACATGGTTAACCTCTTTGGTCATGTGGACATGGTGTCCTACTTCGGATCAGAAGGTCTGTCGTTTGAATCCCAGCACGGGACTCGGAAATTTTGTGGCCGCTACACAATGTTCTGTAATGGTTTCTTTCAGGTTTGATGGCAAATGAGAGAACCCCAGAAGAACAAGCATATTTTGATTTGTTGGCTAAATACAAAGAAGAGGACGAGGAAGAAGAAAAGGCTGCAGAAGGTAATTGTCCTGATGTTAGCAAAGCTGTAAAGGTTGTTGAGATATTGTCTTCTTGTCATGTGACCAGTTTCTGATCCAGTAGGAAAGATGTTGTGATTAATATGTTAAGAAGAGAGAAGTGTAATGAACTGACATGAAAAGCCAGTAAAATAATTTCATACCATTTTCTAGCTCAGTTCGAAAAGGATCTTGAGCGAGCTCTAGCCTTGAGCCTTAGTGAAGAAGCTGTACACATTCTCACACAGTCCGGTGATATTGGCCCTGTCACAGATGGTCCAAATGTAAGTACCACTCTTAATGTGTTACCCCCTGGAGTTGAGAACTTCCAATACACACTAAAGTCACATTGTGTTGCCTATTTTAACTCATGTAGAGAGAGTTTTGAATTAAACAATATATAGTCCTGGTTCTTATTCTCTACTGCATGCATGTTTTAGTTACCTTTTTTAAGAGAAGAGTGAATAAGTAAATATGGTTTTAAGCCGCGTCAGCAATTTCACGGCCAGTTGTTGACAGTGAAAATCTTGCAATACCGTGAATAACATGATCCAGCTGAGCATGCAGATAGTTCCCTTAGCGTATGACATTTTTCCAATGCCTTTTCTCCATGACTTTTTTTGCCGATCACCTACAGGAAAAAGGAAGCTGTACAATTCTTGCAGTCATGATAGTGTTCAGGAAATCAAGTTCTCAAGTTTACTGGTTTACATGACATTCAGTAATGTATCATATAGTAACTTCAAATGGCATGATTGATGTGATAGTTTTGAATATATTTGGATCATTAGAAAGTATGGGCACACTTATTTTCACAAAGGCATGTCAAAGATTATCTGTCTGGTGCCCTCTGGCAGCAGGTGCGTAATTGTGTTCTATTTCTATTTGACATTACACTCAGATAAATGATAAATTTCAGGAGGACTTGGTTCAGCATCAGTTGGGCAGACAAACTCATTCTAGAAGGAATAGACGATTTGTGACGAGTTCATCACCTGATGCAGACGCCATGGGCTCAGTGGGAGGTAATTCCATTAATGGTCACCACCCATCAGGCAGACCACGCAGCGTTGAGTTAGCAGAGCAGATGAGGAAACAGGTGATGGAGGCTGCAGGGAGTTCAGCTCAGAATCCTCTCTCTGGTCAGGGGAGAAGTGTTGAAAAGGCTGAGGAAATGGGAAGAAGACTGTCAGATGAAGGCCAGAGTAGTGATGGCGAACAGTTTCATCCGTCAGGTCGTAGAAGAAGCATTGAAATGGCAAAAGAAATGCAGAGACAAATGTTAACTCAAGGAAGTGATGATGAGGGATTTCATCCGTCAGGTCGTAGACGGAGTGTTGAATTAGCAAAAAAAATGCAGAATGAAATGTTAGCACAGGGCAACAATGATGAACAATTTCATCCATCAGGTCGTAGACGGAGTGTTGAATTAGCAAAAAAAATGCAGAATGAAATGTTAGCTCAGGGCAACAATGATGAACAATTTCATCCATCAGGTCGTAGACGGAGTGTTGAATTAGCAAAAAAAATGCAGAATGAAATGTTAGCACAGGGCAACAATGATGAACAATTTCATCCATCAGGTCGTAGACGGAGTGTTGAATTAGCGGAAGAAATGAGAAAACAGGTACTGGAAGAGAGTCAAAATGGAGAAAATAGCAATGAATATAATATGCCAATGCGGAAAAGAAGTTTAAGACCTGTTGAAACGGTAAATATGGGTGAAGATGATGAAGTGTCACGTGAAATTGAAGAGCTCATTCTAAGGGGCATTATAAAACCTGATCACAGAGCTGTTCGGACTTCCAGTAGATCAAGTACAAAGTCAGACAGTGACAGTGAACTGTTTGGTGACGGCAGTACACACATGTACAGTGCTACAGAAGGACCTTCCGACCACCAAGTTCAGAGGCAGGGAATACAAGTATCATCTTCCTCTAGAATGCCACAGAACCATAGAATAGACTTTAAGAATCCATTCGGCTTTGCCGATGACGAATTTCCATTGAACTGGGATAGATCAAGAATTCCAGATGTGCAAGCAGGTGAATTGTTCCAGCTTGTGCAGATATTGCCTGGGGAAGACGAGTACGAGACCATAGCTCGTGACTTCCATATAGCTGACCTTGAAGTGAAGAAGATTGAGCGTCTCCAAAATGTCCACCTTTTAGATCGGTACAAGGGAGAAAAAGAACTTTTGATGAGGAGACGAGGAAGAGGTAAGATCTGCAATGTGTCCATTATTGTTAATATACTACCCATCATCAAAAGTTTATGCCCACTTGAAGTACTCACTCTCTCTGTGTGTCTGTCTCTGTGTGTCTGCGTGTCTGTGTGAGAGGATAAATTTCGCCACTAATTTGAGGAAACCTACTGTGTGTAAATGAATTGTACGAGGATTATGCTTCAAATTACTGAAAGACACGTGAAAATATTGAGCATGTAAACAGCTACATTTTGATGTAAATTTTATTGAGAATTTGACAATTTTCACTTGAGTTTCATCATGTTTTGAACTCATGACAAAATCTTTTCAAAGTTATGAATTTGTTTTACAATGCATTAGTTCATGTGTAAACAGTACCTTTAAACAGTATGGGATATTTTGGAAAATCTGGTTTAGAACAGTTGACAGATGTAAGTGACTGCATTTATGATAGTGGTTCTAATGCTTACTAAAGTTTCTGACTTGTAAACTTTCACCGCGTGTTCATTACCAGAGTTGATTGTCATTGTCATGACCTGGACGTACGAGTTAACGAGACTTACAAGGTACGAAGATACAAGTTTATGAGCTGTATGAATGTTGTTGCTCTAGTCAATGCCTTTTCCAAACACATTGACCCTTCCTAACCTCACTTCATATTTTCCTTAAATGTTTATCAGCTGTATATATAGAATAAAGTATATAGAAAGTTGTCAATTCTAAATATCTTAGATACTAGATACAAATGCTAAGTGCACATCTCAAGGCCCCCTTGAGTGCCTTAATTTCAGTCATTCCTTACCATCTATTGTGAGCCTAATAACCATTATTGGACCCATGTAAGTAACTGTAACAAGTCTGTTAAGTTATTTGATGTTTTAATCTTGTTAACAAGGACCTTGGGGCCTGTATTTGGGGGGCCCTGGGGCGCTTATAATTTTCAGAGGTCTTGGACAACGAAATGAGGGCCCTAGACACTTAGATATTATTACTGGTACTGTTCTTGTATTGTGTATCATGATCAACACGTTTATAGCTACAGTAAATACATTGCAAATGATACCATAACCCAGCCAGTAGCAGACTCACTGATAACGTATTGTTACTTGATTGGAAGATTGATTGATACGAAAGTATTTGCACTTTCACTGCATCCCTGTGGATGCAGTGATAATGTTTGTTGCATCCACAATCCATTATTCTGCGTAATTTTGGGTGCAGGGATTCGTGTCCTGTAGATCCCTGCATTAATCTAGTGATGATGGCAAGAACACTTGATTCACAGGAACTGGTAACAGAAAGAGACTGATATCAAGATATATATTGTAACTGACAGGGTGATGGGTGATAAGATATACCAGTTATTTTGCATTACAAGTCAGTATCACAAACATCTTTACAGATTGCTAGAACAGTGAAAATGAATATTATTAAGATTTACAGTCATTATAGTATATATTTATAATGGAAAGTTTTAACGAAAACGTTGAGTTTATATGTTGTGTAAGGTGCAAGGTGTGTATAATAAGTCAGAGCATAATAGCTAAGACAAGTGTGGGGGCATTTTGTCTCTAGGATGTCATGGAGTGGTAGGGTAGCCTAGTGGTGAAAGCATTTGCTCGATATTGGTTTGATTCCCCACATGAGCAAAATGTGTGAAGCCCGTTTCTGGTGTTCATTGTGATCATAGAACCAAACTCACTCACTCACTCACTCACTCTAGGATGTCATGCTGTTGCTCTGTTGGGCTGGAAAATGTATCATGTACTTTCAGGCAAATAGTGTCAATTTTGTGTAAATTGCAATACTTCTTATGGCATAAACACACTGGAATATTCAAACATGCCAAATATGAAGTCTTGTTTTAGTTGTATATATACATCTAAATACAAAAGAGATTTAGCAATACACCTAGCGCTGAACAAAATGGTTGAGACTCTTGTGTACAATTTTCTTCTGCATCCATGCTGAAATTTTCAGATTTTGAAGTTAATACCCGATATCTGTACCACGGGTCTGCCGCCAACAAGATGCTTCTCTGTGAGGAGGGACTTGATGCCAGACTGGGGATGAGTGGGTGTTTCGGAAAAGGCATATATTTCAGGTAAACATCAGAAAACATACATTGCTGGTACGGGGAGCTGTAACTGATGAAAGTGTAACCCATTGATAAACCATTGATTTACAGACTGCTTTTTTTCAGTCTTCAAAATTAGCCTATCTGTGGTAAATATATGCTATCAATCTGTGACTCCTTTGTGTTTTGGTTATGCAATTACGTTGAGTCAATTCCAGACCACCCACTAAGGACTAAAGCCAGATAAGTGGGTGTTTTGTAAGAGGCACATTTGATGCTATTGCCAGACAAAACTTATACTTTAATCAGGCTGAAAAACTTTAAAAACTACAAAATCTGGGTCCATGGGAAATATAAGAAATATAGTTATGAAAGTTTAAACAAAACAATTCTGTTTCCTTCCTGATCAAATGACATTCAACACATTATGTATGAATTTTGCTCTATTTCGCTTTAATTGCACATGAAGACACACTCAAACTAGACCTCTCAAAAGATGTTCACATGTCTTGTTATTTTCCAATTTTTAATGTAGGAATGATGTAAGATTGTCCGAGCTTAGAGGCTTTGTAAGAAAACAGTAATCCCAAATATAGCGTGTGTTAAATTTGAAACCCTTAGGAATGGCATTTTGTATTTATAGAGACTGTATTTAAGAACAGATGTGGAGTTCTCAAGCTGAAACAAAGCTAGTGCTAACACTTTAAATGAAATCCTGAAGCATTCAACATTGTGTTGTAGTTTTATTGTTATTTTATCTAAGAATCCAGGTCATGTATTTCATATTATGTAGCATCCAATTTAGTATATTGGTGTAGAGAACAGAAAAATTCCCACCCAATATTCTGTCCTACAACAACAGATTTTACAACAGCATGCATAGATTCATTGTTTGAAAGACTTCAGCCTTTTATACGTTTGTACTTTTTCAGCGATAACCCAAAGAAGTGTGTTCAGTATGTGTCAAGATCATCTGTGAAGTACATTCTCATGTGTCGTGTTATGCTTGGCGAGGCAAAGGTAATACAATTCGAAGTGTGGATATGTATGCAGAGCTGCCTTGGGCAGGACATGGTTTAAGAGATGTTAACCTTTGCTGCATCAGGTGCAACCTGACATATAAACCTAGGTGCACCAGCTAATTTCCAGTGCTTTATGACATCAGAGGTTTCAGTGCCACAGCTATTCAAAAAAATGAACTGATATATTTATAATGTTAGATTTATTGTTGATTTATTCTAAAAAAATGCACCTTGTGCAAGTTTGACAGATGATTAGGTTGAGCTTTGTAATATTGGATTGCACCAGTGCAAGTAATAAAGCACTAAATCAAGCCCTGTTAGGTGTTCTAACCTGTGCCTTCAGCATTTGTATCCAGTGAAAATTTTAATGACTGTAAGCTTATAATTTATCACAAATTCAGTATTTTTCAAAGATTTGAAAGGAAGGAATATTTGCCATGTTATTAAAAAAAACCCTTTCATGGACCTTGAAATTGAGTGAAAAATGCAGAGGACTTCTGAGCTTTTATGCCTCTGTAGTGGTTTCTTTGCCTATCAGAGTTCAGTGTATTTGTGACCATTTATTTACAATTGTAGATCTATCCCCGTGGTGAAATGGACCGTGACTTGAAGCGAGAACCAGAGAAGGAGACTCCAACTGGAAGATGGAGGTTTTATGACTCTGTTCGAGTGAGTTTGTTGTGTATCAAAGGAACTTCTTCTCTAGTGTTTGTGATGCAGGTCAGATTATTGTGAAGCTGCCTGAATCAGGGCAGTAATGTACCTCTGGGTTATATGGGATGGCAGATCCATGATTGTTTGGTTGATGTTGTTGTAAATGTTTTCAGGTTAACCAGGACAATATTTAACATCCCAGGTGTGGTTTGTACAAAAGATGAAAGCTTTCTGTTCTGATTTTGTATTAGAGATTGCTTCGCCAGTAGAGTCAACCTTTGCGGGATCTTTGTTGCAGGGTCGACCAGTTGACTTCAACGAATATGTAATCTATGAGAACCGACGGGCTATGATTGAGTATATCATCACATTCCAAGGTCAGGGATCGCCAGCAGACCACAGTGAACTAGAGGAGGTCGGAGGAGCAGTAGCCGCTAATATCATTCCACCAATGCTTCCAGGTATGTTGTGCCCTTCCACCAATACTTCCAGGTATGTTGTGCCCTTCCACCAATACTTCCAGGTATGTTGTGCCCTTCCACCAATACTTCCAGGTATGTTGTGCCCTTCCACCAATACTTCCAGGTATGTTGTGCCCTTCCACCAATACTTCCAGGTATGTTGTGCCCTCCCACCAATGCTTCCAGGTATGTTGTGCCCTTCCGCCAATGCTTCCAGGTATGTTGTGCCCTTCCACCAATACATCCAGGTATGTTGTGCCCTTCCACCAATACTTCCAGGTATGTTGTGCCCTCCCACCAATACTTCCAGGTATGTTGCCCCCTCCCACCAATACTTCCAGATATGTTATACCCTTCCACCAATACTTCCAGGTATGTTGTGCCCTTCCACCAATACTTCCAGGTATGTTGTGCCCTTCCACCAATACTTCCAGGTATGTTGTGCCCTTCCACCAATACTTCCAGGTATGTTGTGCCCTTCCACCAATACAGCCAGGTATGTTGTGCCCTTCCACCAATACTTCCAGGTATGTTGTGCCCTTCCGCCAATACTTCCAGGTATGTTGTGCCCTTCCGCCAATACTTCCAGGTATGTTGTGCCCTTCCACCAATACTTCCAGGTATGTTGTGCCCTTCCGCCAATGCTTCCAGGTATGTTGTGCCCTTCCACCAATACATCCAGGTATGTTGTGCCCTTCCACCAATACATCCAGGTATGTTGTGCCCTTCCACCAATACTTCCAGGTATGTTGTGCCCTCCCACCAATACTTCCAGGTATGTTGTGCCCTCCCACCAATACTTCCAGGTATATTGTGCCCTTCCGCCAATACAGCCAGGTATGTTGTGCCCTTCCACCAATACTTCCAGATATGTTATACCCTTCCACCAATACTTCCAGGTATGTTGTGCCCTTCCACCAATACTTCCAGGTATGTTGTGCCCTTCCACCAATACTTCCAGGTATGTTATACCCTTCCACCAATACTTACAAGTATATTTCCAAATATGTAAGCCAGACTGATAAATGTGGCATTAGCCTTCTAAGGCAACAACCACACCTTAACATTTTTCATAATTGGGACAAAATGCTTGTTTTCTTCAGAGGAAAGTGTTGAGGACCACATGAAAAGAATTGCACAGGTCCGGGAGGAGATTCGTATAAAAAGGGCTGAGGAGAGAGGGGAGGTGTACACTGGTCCAACAGAGGTGAGTTTGGGAAATGGAGAAATCTTTAGTGAATGAGTGAGTGAGTTTATTTTTTTTACTGCTTTTACCCATATGGGGAATTGAACCCAAGTCTTCAGTATGACAGTTAAACACTTGAACCATTTTGTTATTCCACTGTCCCAGATCTATAGTGGTTCCACAGATAGATCTTTCTGTAGTGGTTCCACAGATAGATCTTTCTGTAGTGGTTCCACAGATAGATCTTTCTGTAGTGGTTCCACAGATAGATCTTTCTGTAGTGGTGCCTCAGATAGATCTTTCTGTAGTGGTTCCACAGGTAGATCTTTCTGTAGTGGTTCCACAGATAGATCTTTCTGTAGTGGTTCCACAGATAGATCTTTCTGTAGTGGTTCCACAGATACATCTTTCTGTAGTGGTGCCTCAGATAGATCTTTCTGTAGTGGTTCCACAGATAGATCTTTCTGTAGTGGTTCCACAGATAGATCTTTCTGTAGTGGTTCCACAGATAGATCTTTCTGTAGTTGTGCCTCAGATAGATCTTTCTGTAGTGGTTCCACAGATAGATCTTTCTGTAGTGGTTCCACAGATAGATCTTTCTGTAGTGGTTCCACAGATAGATCTTTCTGTAGTGGTTCCACAGATAGATCTTTCTGTAGTGGTTCCACAGATAAATCTTTCTGTAGTGGTGCCTCAGATAGATCTTTCTGTAGTGGTTCCACAGATAGATCTTTCTGTAGTGGTTCCACAGATAGATCTTTCTGTAGTGGTTCCACAGATAGATCTTTCTGTAGTGGTGACTCAGATAGATCTTTCTGTAGTGGTTCCACGGATAGATCTTTCTGTAGTGGTGCCTCAGATAGATCTTTCTGTAGTGGTTCCACAGATAGATCTTTCTGTAGTGGTTCCACAGATAGATCTTTCTGTAGTGGTGCCTCAGAGAGGTATGTGAATGGAGACATCTGTGGTGGTCCCTTAGATATGTGAATTTTGGGAATATAGAGATATTTGTTTGTCACAAGGAGTATATTTGTCACACTTAAGGGATACATCTCCACCAATCTCCACTGTGGGAGCGGTTAAAATCGACCCGTCTCCACTGTGGGACAAGTTAAAATCAACCCGTCTCCTCTGTGGGACCAGTTAAAATTGCCCTGTCTCCACTGTGGGACCAATTAAAATCGACCCATCTCTCAGATGACATGTTTGTGTAGTTAAGGATCACATTGTGTAATTACCCACACATTAGTGTAGTTAAGCACATGTTTGTGTATTTAAGCACACGTTTGTATAGTTAAGCACATGTTTGTGAATTTAGGCACATTTGTGTATTTAAGGACATGTCTGTGTAGTTATGGACATGTTTGTGTAGGTAATGAAATGTTCATATATACTGAGTCAAAAAGAAACTTCACAACATGTAATTTTTAAAAACAATGAATAATTTGTCTCTGATGATGCATCTATGTATCAGAAATGGGATCCCTATCTTCCGACTCTAGAAAAACGTTAGCAAAACCCACTCAAACCCATCCATTCATAGTGCAAATGATGCTAGTGATCTTCGCAATGAAATGTTCTTCATTTGCACATACATTTGCATTGGCCTCAAAAATTGAAAAACACTTTTAAACCACAGTTCAAACGGTACTTTAAATGGCACGTGCAACCTGAACGTGCTGATGGCATGTTTCAAGCAGGAGGATCAGTTATTGATGTCACAAGAGCAGTGGGATGCTGCCATGTATGACTTACGAGGTCATCTACAACAAACTGGGACTTCTGATCACCCAAGGTCAGGTCGTCCATGTGTGACGTCACAAGCAGAAGACCATCAGATCGTCCTACATTACCTACGTCACAGATTTCTGCTAGCTACACGAACCAGGGCTGAGATGTTTAGAGGTCGACTGTCCTCACAGACCATTCAAAATTGGTTGCAGGCTTGTTGTGAACGGTATCCCCAAAGTTGTGTACAGGACGTTGCATGGTGTGGGATGCTTTCTGAGGGAACAACCATTCCCCACTCCTGGTCATCTGTGGAAACTTCTCAGCTGCTGCTTGGCGCGATCAGGTGCTCATCCCTGAACTCATTCCCTTCATGGTGGCTTATGGCCCAGGTCTACAGTTACAGAATGATAATGCTCGGAGACATACCACAGTGTTGACACGAAATTTCCTTCAAAATGCTGGAATCAACGTCATGGACTGGCCATCGAGGTCCTCTAACCTTAATCCAATAGAGCATGTTTGAGCTTCTTAGTCTCAGGAACCAACCTCAGAATTTGCAGGAACTTGACGCTTCCTTGCAAGAGCAATGGCGCAGAATCCCCACCCATATGTTCACAAGCATCAGGCAGTCGGTGTGACGTATTTGGCAGTGGTGAATGCGCAGGGCGGCCATACACAATACTGAACTGAGAAATTTCGAAGTTTTATTCTTGTAACTTGACTGTTACCCATGTTTTGGAATGGCAGAGTAGCCTAATGGAACTGATTGTGGCACTGTCAGTGTATCGAGTACATCACACAGATCTCAGCAATGAAATAATAACAATTTAACCATCATACCATCTCTTGTTCTATATAGTGCCCTGGAGAAAGAATGTGAAGTTTCTTTTTTGACTCAGTATATTTGAGGATATGTTTGTGTAGTGAATGACAGTTTACTTAAGCATGTTTGTGTAGTTAAGCACATATGTTTTAGAACGCACATATTTGTGCAGTTGAGGACATGTTTATGCACTCACAGATGAGTATTCAATGACCGGTTTATGTAGGGCATTACTGTGTAGCTAAGGACATGTTTGTGTAGCGAATTTCATGGTTATGTAGTAGAGCACATGTTTATTTAGTTAAGCACTTGTTTGTGTAGTTTAGCACATGTTTGTGTAGTTAATGACATGTTAATATAATTAAGGACATGTATATTTATTTAAGGACATGTCTATATGTAAGGTGTGGAAAGTTTTGTTGGTATTTTCTAGGCCCAGAGGAAGAAAGACCGTGATGTCTGGAGACGAGTGTTGCGGGTCACCTGCCCACCTGGCTCTGAGGTATGTAGACAGGAGCAGCGTCAATTACATGCAGTGAATCTTCAAACTGATGCCTGTTTGAACGTTGCAGTGTACTGGTACACATTGATGCATGTTCCTTTGGGGGATTAAGTATAATATTGAAATATTAATCTAGAATTACAGACTTACAAATTTAATGTCAGGAATTAACATATCATGTACCCAGGGAGAAATTTAGGGTTTGGGGTACCTGGGTAGAAACTTCGGAGCTGTCCAAGCCCTATCAGCTTGTTTTTTCAGGGCTATGAAAATGCCAAGGGAATCTTCCAGTACTTGAAGAAAGAAGAAGAAGAGGAAGAAAAAGCAAAGGCAGAGGCGGTAGGAGGTATGTCAGACGTGATCTTCCTCCCTGTCAGTTTTGGAATCTTCTTCCCTGTCAGTGTCGGAGTCTTATACAAAGTCACTTGCAACTTGTCCGTCGGCCTCTTTTCTTGTCTATGTGTCTCTCATTTTTGTCTTCTGTATGTGCCCCCTGGCTTGCTGGTCTCTCTTTGAATTAGTATACATATACTTGAAATATTTCATGTGCTCAGACGTCAGGTGTGAGATGGACTAGTGATCCATCTGAAATGATAGGTGTTAGATCAGTTACGCATGATGCCCGATTGATAGGATCCTGCACCTCAGGACAAGTTTGGTTTGTGCAAACCATTAATTATTGATGCTTCCGGAAGTGGAATATTGCTCTGCAACTATGGAATGATTAATAACGTTTCAGAATTTTTACGGGATTCATATATATCATGTCCTTACATGTAAAGTCATAAGTTATGGTTCATACAGATTTGATGCCTGTAAAGATCCACACCACACCACACCACACCACACCACACCACACCACACCACACCACACGCCACGCCACGCCACGCCACGCCACGCCACGCCACCACACGCCACGCCACGCCACGCCACGCCACACGCCACGCCACGCCACGCCACGCCACGCCACACACCACACCACACCACACGCCACGCCACGCCACGCCACGCCACGCCACACACCACACCACACCACACCACACCACACACCACACACCACACACCACACACCACACCACACCACACCACACCACACCACACCACACCACACTCGCTCAGGCAAATAATAAATTGAATGTTAATGTGCCATTCATTTCTTTTTTTACTTTCAAGATGGAGGGAGCCACAGTGCAATTAACACAAACAACAATAATAATGACAGTGACCTTGACATCGCCACTGCAAGGTCACTGGCTGTAGATGCAGAAGACAACAGTGTAGAGATGGTGATGAGTTGCCTCATATCAGATTTCCTCGAGGTTACAAAGATTGACAATGTCCAGAAAGCCAGGATGTACTTGGAAAAGTCGGGAATGAACCTAGACCAAGCTTTGCTGCTGTATTATGAACAGGAGTTGTGAGAAAATGTGCATATGTGATCGTCAGATTCTCATCTTCATACCTTGTGTTCATTTGGTTCAAATCAGTGTTTGGATATGACAAAGGTGCAGGACAGAATGGGAACAGTTTCTGATTCTATTTTGAATTGATGACTGTGTATTTTTACAAAATGCAATTGGGATCACAGTGAAAGTAATTGAATAGATATAACTAAAATGCTTTTTGTGCAAATAATTAACTCATAGTGGGAGTTGCTGTGATATTTGAATACATGTAATATGATGGGTCAGACCTGTGAAGATCCAGGTTAGAACTGGTCTTCAGCAACTCATGCTTGTCGTGAGAAGTGTCTAACAGGATAAGGAGGTCAGACTTGCTGACTTTGTTAAAACATGTTACCGTATCCCGTTTATGTAGATTGATGCTCATGCTGTTGATCACTGGATGGCCTGGCACAGACTTGGTTATTACGGACCATTGAAATATTGCTAAGCACATTATCAAACAGTTAAATCAAATAAAGGGTCAAGGTCATACATAGGTGAATAGCCAAGTTTGTATTCACGTTATTTCCAGCAAAACTGATTCCAAATGATTTTTCATTTTCCATCACTGAAAGCAGCTGGTAGTTTTCAGCCTTTGTAATTCAGTTTTACTTGGCACTTGTTGTCTTGAACTTTGCAGACAAGTTAAACAATTTTCAAAGGTACTGTAATACAGATTTTCAATCTCATTTCATTTGTTTTCAAAATTGTTGATTGGTTTTCTTGTTTAATGCCAAACTCAGCAATCATCCTGCTATGTAAATAATTGAGTCTGGACCAGATGACCCAGTGGTCAACAGCATGAGCATTGATCTGCACAACTGAGATGCAAAATAACACCTGTGAACCAAGTCAGTGAGTCTGGCCACCTAATCCTGTTAGCCCTGAATTTGTTTATGGACACGTGATGCAGTGGTGTGAACAGTCATGATGTAATCACACTATGTAACTCTCCTCAAATGTTCAGAGAACATAGTCATTTCTGGTGGAACCTCCATGTAAGTACTGCGACAATCTCAACTTCGTAAACAAACATCAGTGTCATGACCTTTGTGCTTTAGTGGAAGGGAATTTAAAATTCATTTGTTTTTCAGTTTTTCAGTTTTAAACTGAACTTTTGTCATTATGAAATAATGAATTTGATATGACATCATTGAGTGAGTATGTTTAGTTTTTTGCCACTCTGAGCAATAATCCAGCTATATGGCAGCAGTCTGTAAATAATCCAGTGATCAACAATGGATGTCATCATTTTCATTTACTTGCCACTTTCTTAAACAATGATAACAATATTGTGATTGTTATGAACTGGTCTGTCATAATGAAGCAAACAAATTGATTGGTTGGCAAGAAGTACTGTCTGTGTTGTCCATTGTCCCTTTGTTCATAGTTTGTGATATTTGTTGAATTTCTTGGGATACATTTGGGTAGACAGATTTTACATTTGTATCTGTTTCGTTATGCTTTGCAGAATACTGGTGTGGTAGAGTGGTAAATATCTTCTTTTCAGTAATAACACAAGCAGAGATCCAGTTCTATTTCCCTTTAATCTATCAGATGCCATGTTGATTTGAAGACACACAGTAACCACGTGCTCTCTGTCACTCAGTCTATCTCTCTTCTACTCCTTGCTCTCTCTCCCTCTCTTATCAGTTATCTAAACCACTGCGTGGACAGTCCTTTTCCTGTGCGCCTTAAGTGAAACGCAGTGACAAGCATTAATATTAACCCCAAATACCAACCCAATGTTGAAACATGTGTCTGACAGGAATCTTCCAATTACTTTAAGTATTAGAGAAAGATAACCTACACACATTAGCAATGGATATATCTTAATTAATTATATTCTGTTGTGATTATTGTACCACCTTATCACACTGGTAAAACAACTATTTGTCATAACGTTTTATTGTGAAAGTTTGTGAAATAGGTGTGAGCACTGCAATGAGATTGGCTTCCCTGATATCTCAAGGGTATAAATCTTCACTACACCCTGGTTGCATCTACAGCTCTGATTGTTTTATTACCTCCCTTGGCTGGCTTTTTATCCAATCAAGAGTCTACACTCGTTTTTGCTTTTTAAATTATCTGATTAAACTTGGCAACACAAATCCTGCAGAGGAACTCTGAAAGAGGTAGCAGGAGTGCTTGCTTATATATATTTAAAACTTCGGATATGACAATTTGTATGATTTCCTCAAAGTCTGAGTTGCACTGTGGACAAACCTTCACAGCTGCAACCGCAGTCTTTGTTGAAACAGGCACAGCTTGACAGCCTGAACAGCGACTTAGCTGATTGGCCACTGTGAGAATGCCGAGCCAGCAAAGGGAGGTATCAAAACAATCAGGCAGTGCTGTAGATTTATTAGAGCATATTCCCTGGAGATATGGAGAGGTGTGATTGGATGAAAATGTCCATACCGACTAATTTTTTCATAAGTTCATCATCTCTTTCCTGAGATAAGGCAGTTGACTGACCACAATTTCTGAGTTCTGTTTTAGCTGGAGTCCAGTCTCAATCATGTTGATATCAGAACATGATACCTTCTGTGCATATTTCCGTTAATCGATTTGCTAAGATTGTGTATTGTCAACAAATATTTTCCCAATCTTTTCATGTTATTGAACAAGAGCTCAAGTAATTTGTTACAAACTGTGACTTATGTTTTACATTAACGAAATTGATAAATTCATTTTGACTCAGTGCTACCTTTGTTGGAATCAGGTTGGTCAACTGGGAGACAGGGTTAGCACATTGGAATTACAGCCTAGGTTTGCAAAGATGGAGATATATAGGCACTTAACTTCCTTGAGACAATGATCAAGAAAAACATTAATATGCAATGAAAGGTTGTAAACATTGAAAAACAATGGAATGTCACATTATGTGTTTTGGGATTCATTAACATCCATAAACTTACCTTTTTCTCTGAATTCTGATGAGGGATTTGATGTCATGGAAACATGGTTCCATAATGTCTGCTTCACACCATGTTGAGCTTGCATGGATCAAGATTTTGAAACAGACTGTGAGTTATTGGTATGTTTAACCATTTGTTTCCATGATATTTATGTCTTTGTATTATTTATGTTTGAGGAAGTGAAGTTGTTATAAAGTATTTGTTGCAAGAAATGTTTGAAAAAAAAATCCTGTCTGCTATTAGCAGAGATCAGTCTCTAGGTCACAAATGGTTCATATACATGTCTGATCACTTGTTTATCCCATGTCATATGTTTGTTTATATTCTGAAAACAAATATTAGTATTATTGTTCTTGCAGTTAAGACATGCAGTTTAGTAGAAGTAACCCCACAATATTTTCATGATCCTTAACTGATTTTGATCAGTAATGGTCCAGCCACATCAAGATTTTTGCTGATTGAATTCCTTAGTAGCTTTTGTGTTTTATGTGAATCAGTAGGCATGGAGTAGTTCAGTGAATCACTGACACAAAGACAGCTAGTCATAGATTCAAACATAACTATATATTCTTATTAATTATGTATACAAATGCTAACCTACAGTAATGTCTGTCATTTGCTTGATAATGTTATTAGCTCCTACACCAAAACTTCACTTATTACCTGAGGAAGATACTGCAGTGTAATATTTTTGCGACAATATTATACTAGTGTAGTACCGCTGGACGTGTGACGTCGTAATGCTAGTTTCTCCATCACAATTGTATTAGACTTGACTTAACATATATAAAGATGTGTGTCATCATACTGAAGGTAATTTCTATCAATTAATGTTGGAGAGTAATACACAGATTAGTAAACTTGCTTCTCTAAAATTCCATCGTTATTCAGCTCTTGAAAGATTCAGCATCAAACCTGCATTCCCCCGTTTGATACCAATCTTTAACTTGTTTAGTAAAAATGGTATTAGTTGAGTGCCAATTGATGTATACATTTACCTTGAAAATTTTGTATGAAATAAATGTATAATTATCACATGCTGTTCTTTTTATTCATCGGTTGAGTGATTAGATGCTTTTTAAGAATGCTTTAAGGAAATGTTATTAGTTGATTCTCAATTTGAAAACAACAGTTTCTTTAATTTTGTCTGGGAATGGCTAAGTGAATGTTTCCATAATGCCTAGATACGTCCACATTACTGTTGTCTCCTGATCTCATTACAGTAGCCCCTACCCTCTACTTCATAAGGGATGATGGATTAGACAAGTTGTTCAGATGTTTGCTCATCACTCCAAAGTCCCGGGTTTGATACCCATTTTGGGAATCAGGATGAGAGGATGCTTCAACAGTTTGGCTACTCCACTGCCCCAAGAGGCAAAAGCATTTGTAACAATTTGACACTCATCATAACTCAATAGTTTATCATTGGCATATGAACATTATGGAGATCAGGGCCTAGCATTCTCTTGCACAAAGTGATCTTTGCGTTACAACTATCTTAAGTCTGTGTTAGAGTATGGGAGTTACGATCATCGTAACACAAAGATTTGTGCAAGTGGGTCCAGGTCATAACCAGCCACCCTGGTTGATACATGTATGTGAATTGTGTAGAATGTTGGAATGGACTTGATAATAAAGCTGGAAAATTGCACAAAGCAAAGTTAAAATAACATACATTTCAATATAAAAAAGCAAAATGCATGAATCATTAAAATGTTTTATTAAGTGTGTCACAGGACATACAGGAAATATTGACAAGTTTGGGAAATATATTAATAGATCATTAAACTTCAACAATTTTATAACATAATAACACATCAATAGTTTGAAATCTGATGAAAATCTAACACTGCCAAAGGCAGAACCACAAACGCCATTCCGTAAATAACTCCCTCAAATTCATTAACATGTAGTGATAATTTCACTTATTCTTCACTATCAACATGTCTGTATTACTCATCATTCTACCACACAACTAACCAGAATGTAGTTTTGTAAATATACATTTGAACATTAATGCACCCCACCATGATGTCCACCAAACAAGTGAGATAACAAAGTCAACGAAGGGAGATAATACTTAATTTCATTTATGATGGGAGACCACTTCATAAAAAATATTAATAACTTTCCTACAAGAATGATGTCTTAAATGAATGGAAAATGTCACTATGGACTGTGATGCAAAATATGTTACCAATGTTTATGTGAAAAAAATAATACACTGAAATCATTTTTAAAAAAATACTGGATCTGTTTTGGAGATCTGTGTGTGATAAAACTTGGTATCCAAAGAACTAAAAAGGTCACTATCCACAGTGAATACGGAAAGTCACACAACTAAACGTATATTTCACCAACCTTTCCAGTTCAGTATTTGATTAAGGCTCTTGAATAACATAAATGCCTAAACATATTTGTTTACATTATGTTTACATATCTGCTATTTAAAAATGAATAATTACACTAGGTGATGGATCTAAGATGTTCTTGAGTCATTTTACTTCCATCTAATTCAAGTTGGAATCAAAAAGACTGACGTACAATGACGGTAACTCTAAATAGCATGTTACAAAATCCCCTACTACCAGTCTTAAACAAATGTTTTCTTAATCCATCATACAGACCGTGAGACAATTACAACCAAGAAAGCTCCTACAAGTCTAGATTTCTGAAAATGAAGCAATTCTGGGCTCTCTTTCATAATATTTTATGATTATTATTTATGAACAGTTTGTTTTTTTTGTACAATATGTACATGTCCAGTACTAGATGTTAGTTTACTGTTTTCTCTACAACCAGACATGGGGGAATAAAAGTGTGTGACAGTGGAAAAGCCCTGTCTCATTATTTCAATCAAGTCGTTGGTAATGCTGCATATAAACTGCTAATGCTTTCTGAATCTCACTGGTCAAACCAAACTTAGGACTATCAAACAAAGTTAGCTGTTTGAGCTTACACTCACAACTTGTCTCATCATATTCTACATACCTAGTAATCAAGGTTAATCTCTTCTCTTCCTTTCTGCCTACACAGTAACACATTTCAACAAACTGCACGAGCACTCTCATATTGGACAACGTCCAAACATGTTCTTTCCAATCAGCCACAATTCTACATTTTGTGTTACCATGGTTACCCTAAGTATTTATTATGACAATTGACTAAGGTGTTATCATGCCAGAGATCTGGACCTGATTTACAATCTGTCGAATATCCATCCAGGTGACATGTGCCACATGAGCCACAGCTACCCATGTAGAAACTCAACACATCATCATTTATGAATATGTGTATACATACATGAGGTGTAATCCCAAACAAAGCAAATGTTACAGCTTCATTCAGCAATACTGTCTTATTGTACTGTTTACAGATTTTACTGATCACATGAATCTGACTGACAGAAACCAAAAGAAGTGAATGTATGTCTTAAGAGTTAATCATACTTTTCTGTCCTCAGTGTTTTTGATGGATTTAAGTAAAACCATTTAACTTTCAGAAACAATAATTGAGGAAATGCTCTCTATAGAATATCATCAAATATCAACTGTGAAAAAACTAAGCCTTCTGTCATCAACAGTTAATATTGGCATTTACTTTTCCCTGCTAAAACAACAACTTTCTTCCTAACCGAAAATAACACTGAATAAACCAAGCAGTACAAGTCATTTTTCTTCTCCCTAACTATCCTTAATGCCCCACCAAAAAAACAATCTTGTCTAAAATGATTGAGAGAATGAAAATGTAAAAATAATCCTGCAGGTATTACTTGTTGAAGATATTTCCTATATCCAATCATTTGTAAGCGAGTTATCATCCACACGTAAACAAGTTTCTATGGTCAAGCATACACGTGTTCCAAGACAGTTTTCTTCAGTGATTGAAATTTCTAATACAGACTTTAAAGAAATAAAGCCAAATTTTGAAAAAAAACAAACCCTAAAACCTGACTATTCACAGAACCAATGAAGGTTCGTTCTGGCGATGCAGCATTCTGTAGTGGTGTCCACAGATCTTCACACAGTGAGATATGATATCAAGCAATAGGATTATCAGAATCATTTCAGTGAAAATGTATTCACATAATACACAACAAATATACATATTGATAAAAAGTACAAAACTGTAAGTACATGAAATGCATTAAAGCACGTCGTTCTAATACAGGAATGTTGTAATTATGACAAAATATACTTTAAGCAAACACATCAAAGATAAATACAAGACCACAAACAATAATCCCTCCACTGATATCCACCTGTCTGGTTTTATTGTAGTATTAATGTGATCCATATAGCTAAAGAGTAATTACACACCCATTTAACAAGGTCACACGGGTCAAGGTCATTCAGGATACAGTCTAGTTTGAATGTATCATATCTTTATACACACATTTAACAAGGTCACACGGGTCAAGGTCATTCAGGATACAGTCTAGTTTGAATGTATCATATCTTTATACACACACTTTTCATGTCTAGATTTTTACGTAACATACTTCACTTTTGTTCTTACATCTTAATAATGTTGTTGTTTGGAATGATCCTTGGACTAAAATCTGCAGGTAATCAGGTCCGGACCAGACAATCCAGTGATTGACTCATAAGTATCCATCCACACAATTATGACATCATGACATGCAACAATTGGAAAAGTCATCAGCCTGACTGACCAGTACACTGGGTTGTGTATTACACAAGGCCTGTAGTCTCACTCTATTCCCCTAGTGGTTAATTGGGATGGTGTGAGTGGACAGTAGTTTGGGGTTGGTACATGAAATGCACCTGCAATATGGTTAATGTGAGTGTTGATGCTGAGATGGGATTGGGTGAAAGGATGGTCGCTTAGTGTGAGAGAAGATAACGGGACACTACTCTGAAGAGTAGCTAAGATAACTAGACCAGACTGAGTCTCAAACATTATTTAAACTACAGAAAATTGTAAGTAGTCATAAAGTAGATCACAATACACCTATTATCAATGAAAAGAGGAAAAGTGTTTGGTAAGCATCTTCCTGGGTTCAAAATGTCTTGAATTTCTATGACCTTTCGATGAAATACATAAGTGCTAAACATGATAAAACATGGTTGCCAACATAAAAGATTCTCAATATTCAAAATTTAACCAACTTATAGAGATATGTTACCTTTTAATTTAATCTTGTTGGCATTCATTTGCTGTAATAATTGACAAAATTATTCATTATCATGACTAAACTTGAATGACAGCAACAGTTTATACTGAAGAAATCTGCGACACAAAGACATATTTGGCCAGGGTGTGAATAACTGTGTGTACCAAAATACGATCCACAAGAAAAGTGGCGACTTTGGCAGTTCAGCTATGGCCTTTACTATGAGCATAAAGTCTTTGGTTATATAAAGGAAGAGGCTTCTATAAATGTGGGTACAGTCATGGAATGCAAGCAAGTGAATGTTGCTGTATGTGCACTATAGCGTTGCAACAGAGGACAGGCGCTCTGTGGTTCATGAGCCCACAACTCTCACACGTAACTCCAGGACATACATTGTCACTACCTCACTTTGAGATGGATTTGTTGCCTAATATTCTGAACTGGAATATGCACTAGAGGTGACAGCTACAGAGTAATTGCCTGAATTCTGCCACAACGTCAAGAGTTCATTTGTTGTTCAATGATACACAATTCCAATATAGCAATATTTCAGCTATATGAAGGCTGTCTATAGATATTTATCTGGACCAGATTATCTTTGGTAAAGACCCACATCCTTTGTGTGGGAAAATATGTCATCAAAGAAAGCAAGCCTGATCACCCAATACATTTGGTTGTCCCACAACAGGAGTACCTACACGATCGTCTCAGTGAGAGAATGAGTTGGTTTCAGGTGACACAAGGTGTTTGGTGCAATTTATACAAGAACTGTCAAGGCCAATCCTAGCTTCAAACCCACATTGCATGATGCACGGAAATTACCAATGCTTTGTGAATGGAAATTGATGGAAGGGAGACAACTCTAAATCTGCCTTTCTTGTGTCATCTGTAAAATCTAGCAAGGGTTATGTCAAGATTTGCTCTGCATTCCAACAAATAAATTTTGACAAAACATTCAAATGTAGTTACTGTGAATATGAGGAAGGTGTATTACACTGCATTGACGTCGCTAACAATACCCATGGGAAAAAACAGCAAGAAGCAAGATTCCAGTTGTTTCATTCACACAAGTTGGCTGAAGAGTACAATCCAATGCCCATGCTTCAAACAGTTCAAAAGTAACATTGAGGTGTTTGGTGACATAGATATGTTGTTTACTGGTCTCTCAGGGCCCATGGGATGATGTACCATGTACTTGAACAGTGAACAACTTTTTCCGATTCTGAGTGTGACATGAATGTACTGAACTCTCTCTGTCACTGTATCTCACCACTACGCTTGGCAAAGATTAGTGCTGAGATGGAACTCTGGTCAACTAAAATCAAGTATAACAAATTACAGAATTAATGAGCACATCCCTAGTGCTGAATTCACTATTAAGGAGCATGTGAGATCTTGTATCTGTACATGGTTGAGATCTTGAATGACAAGAAGTAGCAGATATATTTCAGCGGACAAGGTCCTGCTTGCATGAAACTAAAGTCATAAATCAACAATGTGTAAAGTGAGGTTTTGTGCCTTGGTAATATCACAGCATGGAGCAGGTGTAGATTTATATTGTCCTTTACATTATCACGGCAGAGGATATCAGAAATAGGCGTCACACATTTACCAGTGTCTCTTCTGAGTGAGGAACACTTTAACTCAATGTAAACAACATGACACAACCTTGCCCCGAACTCAAGTTTTTACTCAAATTTCAAACTGAGTTTGACAAAGTGAAACAGCTGAATTTTCAGTTAACTGTATTTTTTAAAACAAAAAAACCCCAAAACGTACATACTTAATTAATCAATCCACCAAACTCAAACTGTCTACTGTGTTTGAGTTTAATACTGATTTCGGTTCCTTCTGTGAAATGAATTTTCCTGTGTTTACTCAAATTTGAGTAAAAACTCAACCTTCAGTCAAAACTGAGACTTAAGTTTGTTTTGAGAAATCAGGGCCTATTCTTTTAGCCTTCTTTAGCTTGGTTACATGTGAATCTAATACAAGTGCTGCAATCATGAAGATGGAGGTCCTCCCTCTATACCGGCTGTGTTTCCAAAGGGGTGGAAATAATTTCAAAAGTGCAGATGTACTTGCCCTGATAAATTTTCCACTATACCAGCTGATTTCCTATGGTTGTGCCTTTTGCTATTTAGAGATTTTTGGCATTTTTATTTTATTTGTTTTTCCATGGAACATTATGACAAATCGTTCAATATTTTTCCGCAAAACTTGGTAGATATATCAATCAGAACCTAAAGTGGTGCCTTTTGGTATTTACAGGTTTTTGTGATTTATTATTTTCTCTGTTTCCTTGGAAACGTTTCGGACATAGTCTCAAAATGGAGGGATGGGCTTCGTTTCAGGAGCAGAACTCAAAAAACATACAATGTTTTTCTGCAAAACTTGGTAGATATATCAATCAGAACCTAAAGTGGTGCCTTTTGCTACTTACAGGTTTTTGTGATTTATTAATTTCTCGGTTTCCATGGAAATGTTTCGTACTTAGTCTCAAATAAACAACACAATTAAAATTGTAAAGTCACCATAGCGCCACGCCACTCGTTATTCTATGTAAAGGTATGGGAGTTATGATCACCTTAGCGCCATGCCAGTCGTAATTCTAAGTTAAGGTATGGGAGTTCCGATCACCTTAGTGCTAAGATTGCTTTGTGCAACTCCACCCTGGAAAATTTCATTGAGAAGAATCTATCAAAATTTGCAGTGTTCAACATTTATCAATTTTTATACTTCAACAGAACTGTGGAATAGATGCTTTACTGCATCTTTCATCTTCCCATGGCTGTACCAAACCGTACATAACAATACACTGCACCCTGCAATAATTCCATGTGGCACACAGCAACGATACTTCTACACAGCTTGTGAAAGATGTTAAAGTCAACAATACCTCTTGTCCATGTAAACAACCTTGTGAGCAGACGTCAGTACAAGTTAATATGCATTAACAAAAACAACATGTTTGGAGAGGAGGTGGGGGTGTTAGCTGGACTCTGGCTCGGACACTGTCTCCGCTGACTGAGATGGTGACATCTGGGACTTCTCAGAGGAGAAACCACTAAACCACGATGACAGTGCTGATCGTGCATTGCTTATAGCGCCCCCTAGTGGAAGAAAATCAGCTATGAATGACATGTAAATGGGTGACTTCTAATAAAAATATTTCAAACCTGTACAATTTTATTCCGAGTGCAGCAGCAAAAAAATAATAAATAGAAAACTCTCATTTGGGTATCCAAACTAGTTGCAAAATGCACAATCACATCATTCTCACTGAAACCATTCAGAGGTCCAGTCTAAATAAACTTAGTCTCAGTACTTTTCAGTAAACTCGACAACAGAGTCTAACACAATCCAGCAGGAAATCGTGTCAGGTAACCTTTGAGCGACCTATGACCGTCCAATCACACATGAGAAGCCTGAACCGATTTAACCAATTAGACAATGGCTACTTTTTAGGGTTTAGCGGGACTCAAAAAATTCGCTAGTCATTGGCACTGAACCCTCGATATAGGATAATCCGCATAAAACACAGGTATCTGACCTGCTTAGGGCTTTCTGATAACATGGTTGCCATTAGCTAATATTTAATATAGCTAATATAGCTAATTAGCTATATATAAGCTGACATCCTTGAATATTGACAAAAATGCTTTTTTCTGCGACTGTTTAATCACTGTTGACAGTGTGCTCCATAAGCATTACCTGGTAGTGATCGTAAGGAAAATAGCATTCAGAATCGTTCGGGTACAAACCTTTCCCAGGGAAGAGTTCAGAAGGGATGTGCGGATGTCCGTTTTCATGATTTGGTAAGCTGTGTTCTGATTGGTCAATCTCAAAGGTTAACTGACAACCTCCTACTAGGTTTTGTTAGACTCAGTAGTGGAGTCTAACGAAAAGTACTGAGACTAAGTTTACATAGACTGTTTAGTTGTCATAACCGCGGAAAACAGAAATAATAACTTTTGACCAAAACACAAATCAAAAATATAATTTGCTTGGTCATCAAATATAAAAATGTTCTGAACCGGACCAAAAACACTTGGGGAAAGTGCGTGCCTGTGTTGCTTAATATCAAATATGATAATTGTCCAACTATAGGAGTTTGGAACAAACAATCAATGAATTATATTGAGAGGAACAACTGCCATCAACTAAGACACCCAAACAATTAAGCAAGTGAGTTTGGTTTTACACAGCTCTTTAGAGGTATTTCAGTAATTTCATGACCCCACAAACAGGTTTCACACATTGTGCCAGTGTGGGGAATGAACAAGCGAACACTTCCGCCACTAAGCTACACCTTCGCTACCCCAACTCAAACAAATGAGTCCTCTCTGATGATCAGCAAATTCTAACCAGGAATCAGCAGAGTTTTCATACCGGATTGACCCAAAGGATGTTTGTTTGTTTGTTGTCTAACACTTCACTCAGAAATATTCCAACAATATGGCAATAGTCCGTAAATAATTTAGTTTGATCAGTGATCAACAGCATGAACATCAATCTACACATCTGGGATACGATGATGTGTCAACCAAGTGAGTAAGCCTGACCAGTCAATTCTGTAAGTCGCCTCTTACGACAAGCACCTGTTACTGAACACCACTGCTAAACCTGCTCCTCATGTGTATCCTAAGGAGAGGAATCTTCAGTAGAAGGACATCTGTATGTGGTGGACGTACCTACAGCCTTGCCGGTTTGCACCATGTACTTGCCAGTTTGGACTACTGCTGCGTTGATCTTCTTGCCACGCTCTGTGTTCTGCAAGTTGCTGCAATAGAGTGACGGAAGTTTCATGCTGACTGAACAGCTTTTCTTATACAACATGGAGTGTAAATTTGATGTGGAAGAATGCCCCAAGTTTCAATATCCAACATGTCCAACAGAACACACCCCTCACTTTTGAGACTAAGTACGAAACATTTCCATGGAAACCGAGAAATTAATAAATCACAAAAACCTGTAAGTAGCAAAAGGCACCACTTTAGGTTCTGATTGATATATCTACCAAGTTTTGCAGAAAAACATTGTATGTTTTTTGAGTTCTGCTCCTGAAACGAAGCCCATCCCTCCATTTTGAGACTATGTCCGAAACGTTTCCAAGGAAACAGAGAAAATAATAAATCACAAAAACCTGTAAATACCAAAAGGCACCACTTTAGGTTCTGATTGATATATCTACCAAGTTTTGCGGAAAAATATTGAACGATTTGTCATAATGTTCCATGGAAAAACAAATAAAATATAAATGCCAAAAATCTCTAAATAGCAAAAGGCACAACCATAGGCTGAGATTACTATATCTATGAAGTTTGGTCTAAAAATATTGAACGGTTTCTGAGTTATGCTCCGGAAACAAAATGATTACGGACGAACGGGGGACGGACGGACAGACGAGGCGTCGACTATATTCACCCGCATTACATGCCGGGGGGATAAAAAAAAGGGGGGGTTGCAACCCCTACCCACCCCAGATCCACCACTGCCACATGGGGAATCCAACCCGGGTCTGTATTACACGTCCGCAAACAACGTTTCAAAGCAACACAAGGCACTACAGTCTTTTTTCTTTTGACTTCCTCAGTTAACATGACTAAGATATCAACAGCTATCGAAGCAGATGTGTTTTGTGTACTAGTGAAACTGAAAAATACCTTGTTAGTAATCAGGGTTTTTATTCCCCTTACTGATCTCTGAAAAAGCATATAAGTGGCTAGAGAAACCAACGAAGTGCACTTTCAAAAGACCAAATGTCAAAATCGAACTGAATCTTGGATTTGAACCCCATGCCATATGATTCTGACCATGAGCTCAAAGCAGTCATCACGGTGATTGGCTGGGCCCTTAAACAACTGGGCCACTCTTGGGCCCTTAGTCTCAAAACATTCGTAGCCCTAAGAATTCTTAACTTTGATTGTAGCTAATGTGTTAAGAAAGGGCTTAAGAAGTTTGTAGGGCTACAGACATTTTAATAATAGCAAGCCTGATCCTACAAGAGTCAGTTACGTAACATGGCAAAGATTGGTGACTGTCCACAATAACTAAACAAGCAAGATGAGTGTACCAGGCAAGTGACTGCAATCAGCATATGACTTCACAAGAATGAATGACATTACAACTTGAACTTACTGTGACAGCCTCACTCTGAGATCTGCAACGTTCAAATGCCCTTGGTATGGATGTCTGCAAAATCAAAGATGAACATTTACACATCTGGGTAACCTCTGTGTGTGTGTGTGTTTACTGCCCTTTTCTACAAAATCCAACTATGTGATGGCAGTTTGTAAATACTTGAGTCTGCATCAGACATACCATTGACTAACACAATGAACATCAATTCACGGCATTGGATACAGACACACACAATCGTCCAGGTAAACCTGATCTACCATTAAATCTGACATCCAGTATAACCTGTTATGGGGTTAACTTAGATGACTGAGCAACAAAATTTATTGATGCATCCAGAGGGATGCAGAAAAGGTCCAAATACTTTTCTGGAAAAACTTCATGGAGTTTGCTCCTAGCTGAGTTATGGTATCATTTGCAATTCAATTACTGTAACAATGTGATGATCGTGAGACACAATACAATAACAGTAATTTAATTACAACAATATTACAACATAGTAATAATAATAATAATATTTCATTTTATTGTCCAAGAACCGTGAGAATAAAGAGTTTGAGTCCAAGATAAATCCTTATGGAATAAAGGTCCAAAGTGATGCAAGTTTTCCATGTGTAGCCCTTTGGTGACTCCCATGAGCACATGGATGGTGCAGATACACATCGAAATATAGTTCTCGTGTATAACCATGACTGTGAGATTCTGGTAGCACATGGAATGCCAAAATATATTTTTGATTGGTTGGTTTGTTGTTTTACACTGCACTCAGCAGTGTTCCAGCTATATCATACTATTATCACAGTACAGAGTCTGGACCAAACAATCCAGTGATTGGCATCATGAGTATCGATCTACACTAGTGAGATATGATGATCTGTATCAACCAAGTCAGCAGGCCTGATCACCTGATTCCATCTGCAACAAACAGCAGACTCCCAAACTGTAGTAAATATTACTTAAAACTGAAAAGATTATAACTATCACTTATTTACCCAGGTGGGAACTCCTTGAGACCTGTGTGATCTGTTTTAGACCAAACTCTGAAGTTGTGAGTCATCTTCCAAGCCTGAACAAAGCTAGTGCCATAATCATCCAGAAGTTTCGTATCTGAAAAATACAAGAAGGCACTGTTAACAATATCCCCTGCATTACCTCTAATTTCAGTCTAAGTCACACTTGTTGCCATGGAAATGCCAAAAACACTTTATTACAAATTCCAAAACTATCAAAAGGCACCAGTACACTGCTAGACAAATCTAGGTGTCATGGTTTGGTGAAGAAATATTGAACGGTTTCAGAGTTCTGCTCCGGAAAAGATAAAAGTGCACAGACAGACGCACGGATGGATGGACGGATGGACTGGGTACTTTTTAATACATATTTAACACATATTTTACTGCATCCAATCTCGATGCACATTTCTGTGTTGTATAAAACCATGTGCTTACACCCAGGTAAACACAGTGACAGCATGGGAAAGTAATTGTGAGGGCATATAACAGTATTTCAGCATCAAGTGGAGGAAGCACAATGTGGTGTAGGAGTTGTCACGGATGAAACTGAATAAATTATAATGCAGGCTTTCCAGTTGTCATAGATAATCACATCTCAGTTAGGAAAAAGTTTTATTGTGGAATACACCATGTTTCTTCATTTTCCTTTGTGATTATCGGCATAGCTATCTGATATTAGTTTATAACTCACTTATGCATCCATCCCCGAACCTGGCATCCTTCCCTCCCCAAATCTTGCATCCCTCCCTGAATCATCTTGTATCCCTCCTTCCCGAAACCTTGTGCCCCTCACTGAATCGAAATTGCATCCCTCCCTCCCCAACTCTTGCATCCCTCCTTGAAATCTCTTGCATTCCTCTCCGTATCTTGCATCACTCACTCCCAAAATCTTGCACCTCTCCCTGAATCACCTTGCATCACTCCCTCCCAAAATCTTGCATCCCTCCCTCCTTGAATCTTGCATCCCTCCCTCTCCGAATCTTGTGTCCCTCCTTCCCCGAATCGTGCATCACTCTCACTCCCTGAATCATGCACCTGTCCCTGAATCACCTTGCATCACTCACTCCCAAAATCTTGCATCCCTCCCTGAATCATCTTGCATCACTCACTCCCAAAATCTTGCATCCCTCCCTGAATCACCTTGCATCACTCACTCCCAAAATCTTGCATCCCTCCCTCAACGAATCTTGCATCCCTCCTTGAATCGTCTTGCATCTGCCCCCATATCTTGCATCCCTCCTTCCCCATATCTTGCATCCCTCCTTCCCCAGAACTTCCATCCCTCCCTCCCTGTAACTTGCACCTCTCCCTGAATCTTGCATCCCTCCCTGCAATGTTGCATCTGTGTCTAACCTTCCCTGTTTGCCAGATACTCACCATCACTGATAATAGAAGCCAGGAGAGTCTGCAGGTAGAGGCGGAACTGAGCACGGATCCACTCGTCTCCACCCTCCCACTCTGGAAAGGAGACTATCACAATGCCAATAAGGATCAACAACAGTGCACATGGAGTAAGCAGACAGGGTGGGTGGGAATGTGTGGTGAGGACAGGGGTGGGGTGAACAAAGTTGGTAGGATTGGGTGGGGTGGGGTGTGGTGGACTGTTTAGGACAGGCAGAGTGTGAGGCACTGGGTGTGCCAACTAGTGGGGATTTCTTCGCTTGAACTTGGATGTGACATCGGGGATCAAAAACATATTGGTTGTCAGCATTTTGCAAGCATCAAGAATTTCATCTCAGTGAATGAGTGAGTTGTAAGTAGTGGAGTGAGTGAGTGAGTGAGTGAGTGAGTGAGTCAACTTTGCATAAATATTCAGCAGACACATCTGAGAGACAAAAACATATGCACAGACACATCACAAGCTACTAGTGTCCGCAAATACTTACAAATGACCAATACATTATGGTTACATAAAATTTTAACGGTAATAAGCATGATACAATGTGATTGTTTCTTTGCCCTTTGATATATGCCAACCCTTAGATAAACAATCCTGTACATATCTATCAGTTTCTACATCATACTAAAGTGAAAGAGTGAGTGTTGCTTATTGCATCAGTTCTGGTTTAAAGGGGCACTGATGCGGAGCAGTTTCCGTGGACTGGTTTAAACTTTTGTTATTGTTTTTCTCCCCTGAGTACCCCGATGATATCCCAGAATTCGTGACTGGTTTGTGACCTCTGCTGCGCAATCCGTATGCACAATTGAGAGTTTAATGATAGACAATCAACTAAGATGAAGACATTTGTACTTCCTTACAAATGTATTATGAAAACAAATCAAACACTTTGAAGGGTAATCATCTGCCAGTGGTAGAAATGGTTAAAAAACTATTAGGACAGAAAAATAATGAAGCCGTCTCTATATTTTGTCTCACAACCCTAATTAGTTTATTGTCATATTTGTATGATTTTGAAAATTAGTAAAAGATCACACGGTCTGCTTATACTTATAGTAAATTTCCAGCATGACTGTAATATTTAAACACTGTATAGATTGCCAATGTGGATCCTATTTCACACACATATGCGATCTAGTGTGTGTTTCCTGTCATACAGATTCTGCTGAATGCTACAACAAATATATTAAAACAAAATGCAAATAATGAATGTAAAACAGACTAATTTTATAGGAACAATGTTAGGCTACTACCTTTTCAGGAATGTATCCATCAATATCCACATAAAAGAACGATATTCCATTCATCCGAAGCTGGTAAATAATCCTGCTCTGTGTCGTGTCTCTTACAACAGTCTAATTTGCAAAAAAGTAACACATCGTTTCATGTCTTTCACATTGGTAAAAACCTGATAAGCCTCTCATTGGTCACTCTAGATAGCACACCTGGCAACTAATTGTATGATGTCCGCCATTCTTAGTAATTTAGTTAACCAATAATGAGCAATCAATCAATAAACGGTCTTTAATTCTTTGAAGGGAGGATGTTGTTTTTACACTCGACTTTATGACAGGGTGTAGTCAGTATAGATTTGTACATCTACACACACTGCCTTTTGACAAATCCGCTGTGGAAGATAAAAGTAATTAATCAATCAGTGTGTTATCGGTTAATCCTTTGATCGATGTTTGTTTTAGATAAACCCTCTTGCATCACTTACATGCACATATTACATAACATACAATACATTTGCCATTACACACCTTAATTTATTATGTTGAGTATTTACACCGGACAGGGGAATGCCAAATGGGAACCTTTGTTGAGTAACCTGAGTGGTGTTATCACTAATTATAGCTAAATGGATAGAATTATGATTTAAACAACCGCACGTTATCAGAAATGAGCGGTCCACTGTAACTTGATAATGACCACAAAATGCTTGATGACGGGCCATTATCAAGCCCATTGTTAGGTGATGTCATAAGTAGCTCAGCCGTTGAAGTTCAATCACCTTCGGCTCGTTTAAACTTGGATTCATTATGACCTTATATCTGGCTCACATTTGTCTTATGTGTCTGTGTCTTTATGCACTTTCCTGCCTGTGCCAAACATAACAATTGTAGCATAAATGACAACATACAGCAATGAAAATATCGACTTGAAGTCAAACATTGTTGATCACTGAAAACAATGGCGGCTGGTAGTGTGAGCAAAGGTCAAGGTCGAATGTTGTCACTCTCAATAGTGACGTCATTTGTGTATGACGTGTCTATATTTGTAAAATGTGTGTCAGTGACCTCAGTCGTTTTGTTGTTGGCAGTAAATGCTTCTAAACCGATGCCGCTGTTATTATTCTTATTTCATAAAAAATTCTATTCATTTTAGCTATAATAACGGTAACACTATTTTTCAGGGCATTATCGTTTGTAAAAAAAGCCCTCGGTCTTTTCAACTGCCCTCCTTTGTCGGGCAGTTAATGAAAGACCTCGGGCTTCTGCAAATGATAATGCCCTGAAAAATAGCGTTACCCTTATATTATACCTGTTATAAATTCATTAACTGACCATCAAGAGAATGATGACAAATAACACGTGTAGGTTTACACCATCAAATGCAAGTCACCGCAAGGAAGATGTAATCTCTGTGTCGCATGCAGCCTGAAGACACTTATGGGCTGAAACTGTTTTGAGATACCAACGGAACTTCGTTACATAAGAAATATGTATAGGTATTTGCTGAGTTCTTGGGGGAATAAGTGTAATCAGTTGTTTTTACGTAAGAAAATTTTCAGATTTCCCTACCAATGGCAAAGTCATTGTTTTCAGTTTACGAATTCAAATAAATCAACTGTGTGTTTTTATTATCATATATAATAAACCAGGGTAGCTACCAAAACTTACGTATGATATTTCCTATCACAGCTGGGCCAACACTCAAAACTATCAACATGATTAAATATCGAGGTAAAAAACACAGAAATAGGATCAAATTGGATCAGTCACTATACCATCTAAGCATCCGAAAAAAACTACACTGCTGGGATATTTTGTTACTTTGTTATTTTGTTATTTTCAAATAAAGTCATATGATGGGCATCCGGCCTCCTGACTGTTTATTTGAAGAAATTCTGCTCATATGGACTTGGGCCCAGTCCCTTTGTCCGTCACGGTCGAGAGAGCGGGCGCTGACCAATTTGCAGTTTGGTTTCGCTATTAGTCCGTTGGTGAGAAACATTGTTCGCTCCGCATCAGTGCCCCTTTAAGCAACACTGTAGCGAAAAGTATGAACATGAAAAGCATGAAAAGCATGTCTTCAATGTGTAATAATCAGAGCTCCAGACAGGATTTAGCTCATGTCGGTAATGTACTCACTATATGTTTTTGGAGTGGGTATTATGAATGTGGAGTGGGTATTTCACTTTCCGCTACCCCTTGCTTTCACATATGTTGGTATTTCAGTAATATTACACACCTAAGTATATGTCAATGAGCAAGTTTACAAAACAGGTATACACTGCCTTATATACATGACACCTAATCAAAACCTACTTAAATATAATGGACATGATTTCATTAAAAAGCACTCATCCCATACTGACAGTACAACACTAGTCCTATACTAACAGTATAATCTGATAGCAACCGATGTCATAAATATATCCCACATGCACGTGTTTTCAACTATTTGCGTGTCTAACATTCTAAACACATAATAGGTATCCAACAATTATTTTTCAATACATAATTGGAAATTTTATTCGGATACACAGCTATTGGGCCTATGAATGGTACACAACCTGACAGTTCACAATCTTTCAGTTCACCAATTACTCTTCAGAGGAGGACGAGGTACCATACTGTCCTGAACATTTTTATATAGGTGACAGAGATGGGTTACATGGAACCTTTTCCTCCCTGTAATACCATGGGAGGACAATGATAATATACTGGGAACTATTCCTCCCTGTAATACCATGGGAGGACAATGATAATATACTGGGAACTATTCCTCCCTGTAATACCATGGGAGGACAATGATAATATACTGGGAACTATTCCTCCCTGTAATACTGGGAACTATTCCTCCCTGTAATACCATGGGAGGACAATGATAATATACTGGGAACTGTTCCTCCCTGTAATACCATGGGAGGACAATGATAATATACTGGGAACTATTCCTCCCTGTAATACCATGGGAGGACAATGATAATATACTGGGAACTATTCCTCCCTGTAATCCCTACAGGAAGACAAGTATACCTTACGGGGGACTAGTCCTCCATATACTCCCTACAGGAGGACAAGTATACGTACGGGGGACTAGTCCTCCCTGTAATCCCTACAGGAGGACAAGTATGAGGTACTGGGGACTAGTCCTCCCTGAAATCCCTACAGGAGGACAAGTATGAGGTACTGGGGACTAGTCCTCCCTGTAATCCCTACAGGAGGACAAGCATGAGGTACTGGGGACTAGTCCTCCCTGTAATCCCCACTGGAGGACAAGTATGAGGTACTGAGGACTAGTCCTCCCTGAAATCCCTACAGGAGGACAAGTATACGTACGGGGGACTAGTCCTCCCTGTAATCCCCACAGGAGGACAAGCATGAGGTACTGGGGACTAGTCCTCCCTGTAATCCCCACAGGAGGACAAGTATGAGGTACTGGGGACTAGTCCTACCTGTAATCCCCACAGGAGGACAAGCATGAGGTATTGGGGACTAGTCCTACCTGTAATCCCCACAGGAGGACAAGTATGAGGTACTGGGGACTAGTCCTCCCTGTAATGCTCACAGGAGGACAAGTATGAGGTACTGGGGACTAGTCCTACCTGTAATCCCCACAGGAGGAGAAGTATGAGGTACTGGGGACTAGTCCTCCCTGTAATCCCCACAGGAGGACAAGTATGAGGTACTGGGGACTAGTTCTCCCTGTAATCCCCACAGGAGGACAAGTATGAGGTACTGGGGACTTCCCCCTGTAATCCCCACAGGAGGACAAGTATGAGGTACTGGGGACTAGTCCTCCCTGTAATCCCCACAGGAGGACAAGTATGAGGTACTGGGGACTTCCCCCTGTAATCCCCACAGGAGGACAAGTATGAGGTACTGGGGACTAGTCCTCCCTGTAATCCCCACAGGAGGACAAGTATGAGGTACTGGGGACTAGTCCTCCCTGAAATCCCTACAGGAGGACAAGTATACGTACGGGGGACTAGTCCTCCCTGTAATCCCCACAGGAGGACAAGCATGAGGTACTGGGGACTAGTCCTACCTGTAATCCCCACAGGAGGACAAGTATGAGGTACTGGGGACTAGTCCTACCTGTAATCCCCACAGGAGGACAAGTATGAGGTACTGGGGACTAGTCCTACCTGTAATCCCCACAGGAGGACAAGCATGAGGTATTGGGGACTAGTCCTCCCTGTAATCCCCACAGGAGGAGAAGTATGAGGTACTGGGGACTAGTCCTCCCTGTAATCCCCACAGGAGGACAAGTATGAGGTACTGGGGACTAGTCCTCCCTGTAATCCCCACAGGAGGACAAGTATGAGGTACTGGGGACTAGTCCTCCCTGTAATCCCCACAGGAGGACAAGCATGAGGTATTGGGGACTAGTCCTCCCTGTAATCCCCACAGGAGGACAAGTATGAGGTACTGGGGACTAGTTCTCCCTGTAATGCTCACAGGAGGACAAGTATGAGGTACTGGGGACTAGTCCTCCCTGTAATGCTCACAGGAGGACAAGTATGAGGTACTGGGGACTAGTCCTACCTGTAATCCCCACAGGAGGACAAGTATGAGGTACTGGGGACTAGTCCTCCCTGTAATCCCCACAGGAGGACAAGTATGAGGTACTGGGGACTAGTCCTCCCTGTAATCCCCACAGGAGGACAAGCATGAGGTATTGGGGACTAGTCCTCCCTGTAATCCCCACAGGAGGACAAGTATGAGGTACTGGGGACTTCCCCCTGTAATCCCCACAGGAGGAGAAGTATGAGGTACTGGGGACTTCCCCCTGCAATCCCTACAGGAGGAGAAGTATGAGGTACTGGGGACTAGTCCTCCCTGTAATGCTCACAGGAGGACAAGTATGAGGTACTGGGGACTTCCCCCTGTAATCCCCACTGGAGGACAAGTATGAGGTACTGGGGACTTCCCCCTGCAATCCCTACAGGAGGACAAGTATGAGGTATTGGGGACTAGTCCTCCCTGTAATGCTCACAGGAGGACAAGCATGAGGTACTGAGGACTAGTCCTCCCTGTAATCCCCACTGGAGGACAAGTATGAGGTACTGGGGACTTCCCCCTGTAATCCCCTTTGAAGGCTAAGCATGAGGTACTGGGAACTATTCCTCCCCATAATTGCCTGGTGGACAAGCATCCCTTGAGCATGGACATGCATGGGCTACTGGGGATGTATTCCTTCCCTGTATTCAGGGTTACTGAGGAATATAGTTTACACAAAACCTATAAATTACTGACAATGTGAAATGAAATGCTCTTTTGCATTTGGCATATTTACTAAAGGCTGTCATGGTAGCCAACAGAATGTGTCTTTAACATCTGCACCATACCTGTACCATCCAGGTAGATGTCATTCTTGTCCTCCACAACCATCTTCACAAGGTAGTCCGCAAAGCGGAGATCAGCTGTTGTCAGGTGTAGGAGCCGCTGAAGCTCCTTGTCCATGATTTCCACCTTGCCATCAGCAATCTGCAACAAGAAACACAGGTTACCACTGCCTCAGATTTATAATATAATGTCCACCTTGTTCCCTGCCATCTGCAACAAGAAACACAGGTTACCACTGCCTCAGATTATAATACAATGTCAACCTTGTTCCCTGCCATCTGCAACAAGAAACACAGGTTACCACTGCCTCAGACTAACAATATAATGCCCACCTAGCAATGGTGGATCACGTGGATCACCATCTCCCATTGCCAGACAGTGGTAGCATAATGTCCACTTTATGCTCAGCATTTTGCTCAAGAGACCATAGTTTACTATTTGTTCGTCTAAACAGTTTGTTGGTGGTTCCAATGAATATACAGACCACATCTTGAAAATGATGTCAACTTAACCTCTGCTTATACAGTATATTAGTGGCTTGTATGAATATGAAGACTCACCTCCACAATGACGTCACTCAGGGACCTCCTCTGTTTAAACAGTATATTAGTAGCTTGTATGAATATGAAGACTCACCTCCACAATGACGTCAATCAGGGACCTCCTCTGTTTAAACAGTATATTGGTGGCTCCTATTACGAAGCTCCTGATGTTGACATCCTGCAGAATGTCATGGTACTGCAGACTCAGGTATGGGTGGCACACACTGCCCTGAAATCACATAGACAAATGACATGGAAATAAACGCCTAGGAACCTCACTTACCTAACAGTCCTCACTTGGCTGTTAGCATAATATTCAATGAGTGTACAGGTCTAGCATAATGCCACTCTCAGCAAAAACCACAAGAAATGGGCTTCACATTTTGTACCCATGTAAGGAGTCAAACCCAGGTCTTTGGTGTGATGAGCAAATGCCTCAACCACTAGGCTAGCCCTCAGCCCCCATTTTTAATGAGATCTTATGGCACTATACAAACTGTCTTAAGATAGATGTCTCCAACATCTCAGGCTCAAATGATCAGATATGTAGACACAGCCCTTGACTCGTAATAAATACTTTCTCACTCTAACAAGATATGGACTTCTGGCATGATAAAATGTCATAAGGGTAAAATTCATCATGAAAGCACAAAGGATGTTTTCCTTGGGCATCAAGCTAAAATCTAAGTATAAGCAAGTCAAAGATTCAAGAATTATTACACTCTATGTTCTGTATCTACCTCTCTTACAAAAAGAACTTTCAAAACGAACTGAAAGATTTTCATTTCACAAAATTTGCAAACTACATTCATTGTTTTGCACAATGAGCAAAATGTATGTCTAGTATACACAAATGTCGAGAATAGATGTAGAAAAACAATTCACTTCGTCTGGATGGACACAAAATATTATTCATTATATCCACAACATCTCAATGACTTGTAATGTGTTGGATATTTCTTTCAGAGCAATTAAAATGCATCATGTCATCCGTCAGTCCACATGATCGATGATTCATTCCAGGTTCTAAAGAAATAAACAAAACACTGACACCCTCATATTGCCCACTAATAACTAACTAGAACAAATAACTATGGGTCCCCAGAACCTCCATGTTTGTCAGTTGAGATAAAATCCTGTTCATCTGAGAGCCAAAACAATTGTTCATCTGACTCTGTCTTTCATTACACAAATTCTACAGGCACAGCTACATCCTGTTAAAGGGAGGACCCACTTATTCACTAGTGTACAGCCACTTATTCAAGAAGGATCTGACAGTTACCTTTGTGAAAACAGCAAGAGGAAAACCATAGTCATCCTGTTGAATCAGAGACTCTTCTCTTGACATTGGCGTCATCTCGATCTGACCTGGTGTTTTCCCCTTTCCTTTAATGTGTAAATTCCCAAATGCAGCAGTTAGTTTGTGTTTCAGAGCAGCAGCCCTTGCACCTGGGCTACCATGGCGACCAGACCGATGGGTTACAGTTTTATCAGAAGGACTGGTTCCCTTATCACTATCTGACACCGAAATCTTTTCATCAGAACTACATTCCTTCTCCACCATTAACCCAGTGGCTGAGGCAGATGCAGAAACACCATTAGCTGAGTTATCTCCCTTGGGATCTACGCCATCTTTGATATCTGGTTCATGCTCAATGGATAAGAGAACACGGTCATCTTCCCATGAGAAACAATCTTCCCTGTCTATTCTACTAATACTCTCAGGAGAATCTAGATCCTCAAAGCTGTCGGTCTTCCTGAGAGCGAGAACACTCTCCTTGTCATCCACAGACAGTGGCAGGTCCCTGCTCAGGTCTGGAGTAGGGCTTTCAGGGCTACTTGCCAGTTCAACTTCGCGTGAGTATTCCTCCATTTTCTCTGAACTATTTGGCATTGTAATTCCAGTCTGAACAGCCTCTATCTGGGTTATACTGGGCATGTGCTGTAGAGGGCTGTCCTCCTTGCTGTATACAATTGCACTCTTATCTTTTGGGCTTCCAAACGCAGTAAACGTTTCTTCATCTCGCAAACTTTCTTGAATATCACATAAATCACTTGGATCATCTTTAGATAAACCTTCACCATCACCCTTATGCTTGGAAAGGTTATGACCTTTAGAAAGGTCATGTAGTTTTGACAGATCATGAACCTTGGCATGACCATGAACTTTTGGATGTTCATCACCAGAGGAGCATCTTATTGGTTTTGAGCTCTTTACCTGATCACGGTCAACAGCCAGTTTGAGCTGTTGATTCTCAGAGTTTTTCAAAGCCTTCGACCTCTGTCCATCCAACGATTGCACTTGTCCATGAAATGAGCTTTGAATATCCCTATCATTGTCACACAAAGTTCCCTCTAAGACCAAACTCCCATCCCTTGGTATAGTTGGAGACTGAGGCTCAACACTGTTACTGCGTTTAATCGGTTCACTCATCATATGCATTGTAATGTCAGACATGTTTTTAACATCCTTCTCCGATGAGTATCTGACTTCAAGGAATGACTCATTCTCATCCACCTCACTGTCTAGAGATGCCATGCCCAATGTGGGCGACAGTTCCCGAAACTGTTTCATTACAGACTCGTCCAAACCAAACTCCACCATATCTGCAAAGAGATATCGATGATGAGGACAAAGTGTCAGGTCACAGAAACAGTTGCATGACATATAAATGTCTTTGACAATCATGTTTATTACAGTCCAAACCAAACTCCACCATATCTGCAAAGAGATAATGACAATGAGGACAAATGGCAGTTGCCATGACTAAACACAACGTCTTTAGAAAACATGTATACAATAATTACAGAAGGATATGCATAATATGTTGTAGGATGTATTTGTTGCAGCATGCTGGAAGCACAAACTGTTTCTACCAAAGTCAATGGATTGATGTGCTACTGTCTCAGTCATGTTTACAGCCATGTTATTACCTCATACCCCCAAATACTTATTTATACAAGGGTGAAATAATCAAACTGTAATCTATGCAACTTATTTCCACAAATAACTTTAGAATATGACTAGTCCATCCTAAATATATCATAACAAACATTGTCCCTACAACAAGAAACATGTTTTGGAAAGATGTCAAAGATTCATAGTGAAAATATTTGGATAAAAAATAGAGAAAGCTGGGAAACAATACAGAATCAGTCACTATGGTTCAACAACTTTTTCGAAATTCGAGAGTAGACATTTTTTTAATACAAATTGGTACGATGAAGGAATGCATGATGTATATGATTTACGGAAAGATGACAATATACGGATGATTTGCTTGACCTTGCTAGTATTGATTTCTATTCACATGCAGAATTACAAAAGAGATTTGATATTAAAATTAACTTTTTAAGATACCAGATCATTCTTCTGTGAAGACGTTTCTTGAAACAAACAATTTTTTCTATATAAAGTCTAGCCACTTTAACAGGACCCCATTAATGTTTTTCAACTGCAAAGTTCACTGCAAGGAAGGAAGGTCTTTTATGCCTCAGTGCAAGACACACATTACAACAAATCATATGCCCATAAAAGGTGGGAAAGAATTAATTCAGAAACAATATAACACCAAACTGTTGGAACATATTTAATGGCACACATATGTACAAGCAGTAGTGGGTTCATATGGTTGCATTACACAATAATCTATGAAATAATGCCAACTAGTGTATTCTTATACAAGATTGAATGTAAGGATATTTTTCTGATGTACTTTCTGTGTAAGGGAACCTGAAACTTTCATGCATCTGTTTTTTTAGTGTAGCCAAGTAAAAGAGCTTTGGGGATGTCTGACTACTTGGCTGAAAATTGCTGCAGCAGGAGAAATTACATTTCTTGCAGATAACATACTCCTAGGATTTCAAGGAAAACATAATACCCATTAAATGCTGTGTGTCTGATAGTTAAATATGTAATTTTAAACCAGTGTAAGAAAAATAAAAGTATGCATTTTAACCATGCACAAAGAAATTATGAAATATTACAAAGTCATCAGACATACAGTTTCTTCAACTTGCTCTAATGGCAAAATATTCTCCTCTTGGTTACATGACACAACCTCCTAGTAGGTTTTGTTAGACTCAGCAAAGAAGTTTAATGAAAAGTACTGAAACTTAGTTAATTTAGACTGAAAATATTCAAAAATATATTGTGCAAACCATGAGCAAGTTACAATGATTCCCAATAGAGTTCCTAGAACAATTTAGCTGAGTCAAATCTTAAGTAATGGGTCACAAAATGTAATATCATCTCAACAAAGTCTTCATTTTCAGAAACAGTTTTACTAAATGTTTACTAGATTCTAGCACTCTGCCAACACATCGCCATTAACATACAACTTTCGTCTTCAGCCTCATGTTTACCAACAGTCAAAACACAGACTCATACACTGAAGAGTGCCTAAAGGGAGGCAACTCTAAAGCGCTACCATAAAAAGTGTGCTGCTAAAATACCATTAACTTGATACGAAATGTGACCCATGATAACTATCACTCAAAACTCTAAACAACGTGACCCAATAATAACTATCACTTAATCAATAATAATATAAACACAATAAAACACATCCCTGTAACAATATCCACAATAAGACTGTTATTGTGCTGCACAGGAAGAAAACAACTGCTCCCTCGGCAAACTAAAAATAGACTTGAATTCCTGTATTACGTTTGCGATCGCGAGCCTACCTGGAGGTATTTACAAATCTTACATGTACACCAACTGTTTGCTATTCTTGAAGATTATACGCAATGCTATAAACTGGACATTTTTTCAATCGATTCTTGAAGTTTGATTGTCAACTGATCAACAAACCAATTATTTGATTGATCAGTGCATCACTAGACTGTAGCCATTTATCTGTCAGGATTGGGGGACCAGGATTGGGTAGTAGGTCTTGTGTTTGCAGCAACAGGTAATTCAATATCATACGGTTGTTGTGTGTCCTTACAACCTGAAGGCAGTGACTCATAATAACGTTGGTTTGCTTGTTGTTTAATGCCACACACAACAATGTTCCTGCAATATCACAGCAGTCTGGCCCAGACAATCCAGTGATCAACATCATGTGCAGCAATGTAAACAACTGGGATACTGTCACATGTGTTAGCCACCCGATCTCACTAGTCGCCTCTTATATCATGAATGGGTTACTCAAGACCAATTCTAACCCCAATCTCTACGACCGACCAAGACTTGAAAACAGACTGCTGACAATGGCCATGCACTAACAAACAGACAAATGCCTGTGCTACAAAGCAATTATTTCTGTTGATCAATTTGTTTATGAACTTACTTGGAAAGAGTGACAATACAGAGAGCAAAGTGCTGCTCAGGTTTTCTACTGGAGAGCCGAAGAACAGTACCTGAAACAAAACATGAAGTGTTCAGGTGACATGACTGAGGGAATGTCTTGCTTAACATGTCAGACAAGGTGCTAGCATAACTACATCAAATTTGCCAAATATCTTCATGAAAGTATATAAAAATATCAAATACACAAATACCAACAAATTATCAACATTCAAAACAAAAACACCAATAAGAAATAATCTTCTTAACACAAATTCCCCCAAATATCTATATATTCAAAGTAAACGAGAAAGTCTAATCATTTCAGAAAGCTGACTTCTGACCAGCCCAAGCACCCACGCACAGTCAAATGTTGCTACAGATTCACATGACATGACTTTAGTACAAGGTATTCTCAGAGCCTAACACAAAGAGGCAAAGAAGAAGATTGTGAGCTGATTTAAGGCAACAAAACTACAATAAATCGGCTGAACTACCTTCCTCTCGAGAAGCAGCAGCTTGAAGAGTACAACAATCTTGTGCTTGAACTTCATCACCACGTCCCTAGCAGACAGGCCTGGAAGTATCACAAAGAATCAGGTAAGTCACTCAAAACCTTGTTGGAAAATGCAACTTCATTGTATTATGGATTACACATTCCTGCATGATACAAATTATAGTTCCTTTTAGGGAGGACACTCAGACTTTCAGAATCAGATTCCTAAAACAGACACCACTGCTATTTACTAATTTTAAGAAGCTTGCACACAGGTGACAAACATAGATTGAGTGAGTTCAGTTTTGTGTCTCCTTTACCAATATTTCAACAATATCAGTGCTGGGGGTAAAGAAAAAGGGTTTCACACATTGAGAGGAATCGAATCCGGGTCTTTGGTGTGATAAGCAAATGCTTTAAACACCAGACTACCCCACTGCCCTACAATAAACAAAGAAACATGATCTGGATGAACTAGCACCATACCCCCAAAAGATGACACATCACCATAAATCATTGTCATGCCTTAGCAGACAGGAGGAAATATACCCCTTTTTATACCTGTATGTGACAATTTGACCGAAAAAGAACTAACCCATCATCTGGGTGGTCCAGCACTTAAAGACAGCATCTAACCGTAACTCGCTGTCTATATACCAGTATATTAGTACCATACATGCCTAGAAAGACCTGTGACCCATCCAGCAAGCTGTCCGTCATGGACTGGCTGAGGTTGTTGAAAGTCTGCTGAAGCAACTCCACCTTGCTGAAGTCACGCTCATCGAAGTATGCATGTGTAATCAGCTCCAGCTTGGCTTTGATCAGACCATACAGAGGCTAAAAGCAAACAGAAACATGGAACATTTCCTGGACCTGATCAGACCATACAGAGCCTATAAGAAAACACAAACATAAAACATTTCCTGGACTTGGTGAGCCTTCAAAGGGGACGAAAACTGACACAGGAACATAACTCAGACATTATGTTCTTCAGGAATATCTTAAACAAGTTCATCAGGGAGCTGGTATTCACAACTCCGAGGAATAAGACCTGAGTAGCTTCGGTTAAACGCCAAGCCAATTAGTGAACAAACAGCGACCCCTCATGGGGAGGTAACTCTCTCCAAGGTCTTTCAGCAATAAAGCATATATTGAATAACATGAAGCTCTCATACAATATTCACAATATGACAGACTTGATCTGGCCTTGCAGAGGCCCAGGGGTTCAATTTTATTAAAAGGCACTTGCAACAGGGCAAGTGACTTTAATAAAGAAAGCAACTTGTCCTGGCTAACTTTCCACTTGAACTGACTTTTATGACATAATCATGAAATAAAATTATGAAAGAATAAATCAACATGATATTTGATGCTAATGTTTACAGGAAATTTATCGAAAAATGATAAATAGCCAAGAAAGAAAAGCCCACTTTCTTATCATTTCAAAATTTAACAGCTACATTTTGAGCACATATGAAATTAAATTCAAGATTATTTGCGGCTTGAAACTGTAAGCGCAGATTATCTAGTAGCCCATGGACAATATAAGATACCATTATTTGATTGCCCAAAATGAAAACTGCCTTGTTCTGGGTGTCCCGCAATGGGATTTTTTCACTGCTGGGGCCAAACCAGATATAGGTTTATTCGTTGAATATTCGATCCATATATACTTACAGGAACTGAATTCAGCCATTTCTGAGTTTACTGAAGCATAAACAAAAAAACCCCCTAAAACAGCACCTACCAGCCTGCTGAGGACACACACACTTTTCTGGACTGTGCTGCGGGTCACATCGGCTGTCTTGTTGATAAGGTCCTGCACACAGGAACACAAACATGTACCCACACAATACAGAACATGGTGATTGAATATCTACACAACTGTCATATGTCTTTATTGGAACCAGATGAACCTCACCACCATCCCCCATAAGATCTTGTATAACCCGCATCCAACTAAATATCTAACCCACCCACCATCCTCATAAGGACCTAATCAAACCATTATGAAACCCTGCATCCACCTACAATCCCAATAAGGATCTAACTCATCCATCATATCTGTAAGGATCTAACCGACCAACAATCTCTATAAGGATCTAATTCATCCTTCATATCTGCAAGGATCTAACTGACCTACGATACCTATAAGGATCTAACCAATCTCTATAAGGATCTAACCCATCCATCCTATCAGTAAGGATCTAACCAACCAACAGTCCCTATAAGGTTGTGTTTCCACCAGACCACAAAAAGGGCAGGGTAAAGTTTCTACAGAAAAGGCACCCAAGTTTGAAAAGGGCACAAACCGCAATAAAAACCAAAACAAAATAATCAGATTGAGCCTCATGTACTATTAACCTACAGTCTCCTTTCCTTTTTTTTTCAGGAACCTTTTCACAACAGTTTCCAAGTCGGTGTCATAGTGGCTGTCAGTGTTTGACTGATCATAAGATGCTTGTTACAGTTGCTGACATTCAGTCTCTTTCTGTGCTCCGTCAGAACTATCAAGTACCGGGCAGGGAGCAGAAGAAAAGGGCAGGGTGCAGCGCCCTTCTAAAACGCTCTGGAGGAAACACTACAAGGATCTAACCCATCCATCATATCAGTAAGGATCTAACCGACCGACAATCACTATAAGGATCTAACCCATCCATCATATCCGTAAGGATCTAACCGATCTACAATCTCTATAAGAATGTAACCCATCCATCATTTTCATAAGGATCTAACTGACCAACAATCCCTATAAGGATCTAAACCATCCATCATATCCGTAAGGATCTAAAACACCCATTATGTTCAGTATTCCACACTGAGATTTTTTATCTACCCTTCATCTTCAAAGCAATCTGTTCTACCCATCACCTTGTCTGACATCTAATCTGCCAGTGATTTGCAGAGACCAATCCTCCCAGTAATCCCTTTAGGGACCTATACTGACTATGATCTGTGCTGGGATTTCTTTTAAAATTCAAGCCTGCAGCAATCTATTCCATCAATCAGTTTAGAGCGAATGAGTTTAGTTTTATGCCACACTCAGCCATAGTCCAGGTGGTACTCAGTAAATAATCAAGTCTGGACCAGACAATCAAGTGAACAACAGCAAGAGCATTGATCTATGCAACTGGGATTCAAGTCAGCAAGCCTTAACACCCAATCCTGTTATGTGCCTCTTACAACAAGCATGGCCTGTATGGGTTACTACTGAAGATCAATTCAAACCCGTATTTTAGCTTGCTGGGATCATGAAATGATACTGAGATGTCTGAAATATCCGCACAACCGTGTTGAGGTAAAAGAGCTTGAATAATGATAAATTATGAAGGTTTTTGTCGTGACGAAGATGTTATTTCAAGAGATATCGAGTTATCATACTTTGACATAACAGTGTTCAACTGTAGTTCAGTTCTATGAACATAAAGTACAGGCCTACCTTTGCATCCATCTGTCTGTAGCAGGACACACAGTACACAGTCTTGCGGCCACCATCTTGTGATGGAAGGTGAAAAAATACTGTGTCTGAAAGAAGTAACAGAAATGATCATTCAACCCTCTATTCATTGTCAAAACAAAAAAATTCTAAAAAGTTCAATTCAAAATGGAAATGAAAAAATCTGTGAGCAAGTTGAATCTTGATGCTCAGGAATCAAAATTAAATTTTTTTCAAGCGTGCCTCATGGGCACTGTCATGATGATTTAAGTGTGCCACTTCAGTTTCAGGTGTGCCATAAATTCATTGTTTATAAACTGAACTTCAAAACATTACATGACTTCAATTGAATGTAAAAGTTGTAATGGTATTGTAGCATTCACTAATAAATTATGATTAACAAAACAATGTTATGTATGTACTGTGTCACATTAAATCAGGAAAGATACTAACAGTGAAAACATACTTCAATGCACTTAATGCAAACAAATCAAGTGTGCCATAAGGGTATGCTTTTTAACCGTGCCATTTCAATCCTAGCCATTCCATCGGTAAGATGGCACTAATAATTTCAATCCCTGATGCTGCATAAATGAATCAAAAAAGCTTGCACCATTTCCTTGTAAGCATAGTATAAAGCCTATCAGACAGAACTATCATTGTTGAAGTACAAGGTTGCTTGCTAAAGCTTATATTTAGTGTTGATGAGTTTAAAATCATGTTCCTGATGTCCATGTCCAGCAGAAGTAATGTATCACCTGCAAGACTAAGCAATCAGTCATCACTTGTGACCAGAAAATATATAATTTAAGCACTTCGATCAATCCCTTCAATGCATCAAATGAGTAAATGAACACAATTTTCCTCTAGTTTTCTCCATATTCTAGCTGTATCTGGGATGGAGAAATTTGTGATTCTAACATACTTATGTGGGGAATAAAACCATGCTCAGTGTCATGATGAGCTAACATTTGCTCCACCAATGTACACATGCATTTTACTTGATACCTGTCTGCCTTAACAGTCTGATATTTCCACCAAAGGACGGTAAACAGCATACTGCAGTCTACTTAGTCTGTCGTACAGACCCTGAAGTATGTATATCCAAGAAAGACCACGCAAGTCTGAAAATGAACAGTGTCTCAGGGCTCCATTTCATTATAATTTTTTTTTTTTAGTATAAACATTTTGTTTCAGTAAAATATGTTCATTTCAGAGACTAATTGTTAGTCTACAGTGTACTCAACATTTGTTCATGTGCTCTACCTTTACCTAGCCTAACATGGGTGACAGCACCATCAGGTAGAGCCAAAGATGGAGGGCTTACAGTGTATGCCAGGCAACATTGTGTTTGTGTGTTCCACCTTTAACTAGAGTTGGGAATTGATTAAAGCCTCATGATTGATGACTGGTTCATTATAACCCATCGATCATCAAAAATAATTGATGTACATCATTTATGAAATTTTCATGGTTATTTAAGAAAATAACATGTAGTTCCTTCACGATGCCGAGTATGATAGGACCATAAATTTCTTGGGAGTCTTAAAGATAAATTCAGATATCACTTGGAACGTTCTTGTGCTTATGAAATGTTGTACATAAAATCAACCCTGTGGAAAACATTGATGATGCAAACAGATTTTTCAGATTTGTTTGTTTTCGATTATTGTTTTGTCACTGCCACCAATCTTCAATCATTTCAATTCATCTGACCACCACTACCTGTAACTGGGCCCTATCAGGTAGGGTTAGTGAAGGAGGGTATACGGCATAGTCTGCACTAGGTAACATTTATTCGTGTAATCTACCTTTAACGTAGTTGTGTGCCCCATCAGGTAGGGCCAGGGACGGCAGGTGTTTCCACCTCTCGGGAACATCATGGCTGTCTACTGCGTTCCCTGGTATCAATGGTGGGTAGGAATACTCCACCTGTGGACAAGCAAGTCAAATGCAGGATATCTTTTGATAGCATGATTAGGATACTAGTATATTCTACCTGGCACAACCAATCTTAAAGGCCACATTTCACACATTTTTGATAACATTTTTGCCTATATCATACATCTTGCTGAATTACTCATGTGCACTTGGTTTAGTTTCTTAATGAGTCAATAAGGGACTTCTTATCAATGATGACTTTCCTGAAATTGAAAAATGAAACATCGCAGTGAGCAGCTTCCAAACAAAGAACATTTGTCATACATAGAATGTAAACAATTGCTCCATACATCCAAAACTGTCACACATGGTCTTGTCTGTGACTGCTGAACTGGTTTTAATCAATAGGATATCTGTACAGAGCGCTTCAAAGGACATAACTCTATGGATTCGCTTGAAAAATGTTCAGCTGATAGAGGATGCAATGGTTGACTTAATGCAGGTTAAATAGAGAAGAAACAATTAAAGTTTGACACTGAGTTGACAGATGAGAGCATATTTCTTTCGTGATTGGCTGCTGTTTTTTGACCGACAGATGAGATCACGTGGAAGGCATGTGATATTGCTTCTTGACAATGCGGCAAGTCAAAACTGCAAGAATCTTAACCTGACTAATGTTACTGTCCATTTCTTGCCGCCGAACACAACCGCACACATCCAACCCATGGATGCAGGAATCATACGGCAAACACTGACTTCACACCAGGTGAGATCTCACATCGAAGATCTGATTTATCACTTCGAAAATGCCGACGACATCACAAATCTGGAACTGTTATTAAAATTTCAAGCAGCAAATAATAACTCTGCCGCCTGCCAATAGTCATTAATCAAATACTTTTTCAAGCCAATGTAATTTATGTTATGTTATACACATGGATATTCAGACATCCGAATGATTTGTATATCCGAACAATTCAATAAAAAACTAAGTGTTCGGATAAACGAGGTCTGACTGTATACTACATTTCATGTCAAAGGTTTTAGTCGTGTCTAGCCATATCTCAAAATAAGCCGAGAGAATAATATGTATATTCAGCTCTCTGCACTGGCAGTACAGTCTTTGGCTTTTCAGTCGAGCTATGACGATACATCGTTGTATCGATAATCATGATACTTTATCAGACGATAAATATATCAATACTTTTTTCACATCGTGATACGCATCGCTGACCTTAAAATTGTTAATTTTCATTGGAAATTGACCATAATGTGAAAATGCACACTGTTAAGTTCTAATATACGTTCTAATATACAATCTAAAATACGTTCTAATATACGTTCTAATAGTAAATAAGTAAAGATAGTATATCGTGATGTGTATCGAATCGTATCGTTTCAAGGTATCGTGATATGTATCATATTGTGAATTTTCTGTATCATCACACCACTTGTTCATAGACCAACAGAGTCTGCTTCTTCATGGACCAACACTGGCCACATGTTCATAGACCAACAGAGTCCACATGTTCATAGACCAACAGAGTCTACATGTTCATAGACCAACAGAGTCCACATGTTCATAGATCAACAGAGTCCACATGTTCATAGACCAACAGAGTCTACATGTTCATAGACCAACAGAGTCTTCTTGTTCATAGACCAACAGAGTCTTCTTGTTCATAGACCAACAGAGTCTTCTTGTTCATAGACCAACAGAGTCTTCTTGTTCATAGACCAACAGAGTCTTCTTGTTCATAGACCAACAGAGTCTTCTTGTTCATAGACCAACAGAGTCTTCTTGTTCATAGACCAACAGAGTCTTCTTGTTCATAGACCAACAGAGTCTGCTTCTTCATGGACCAACACTGGCCACATGTTCATAGACCAACAGAGTCTACATGTTCATAGACCAACAGAGTCCACATGTTCATAGACCAACAGAGTCCACATGTTCATAGACCAACAGAGTCCACATGTTCATAGACCAACAGAGTCCACATGTTCATAGACCAACAGAGTCTACATGTTCATAGACCAACAGAGTCCACATCTTCATAGACCAACAGAGTCTACTTGTTCACAGACCAATGTGAGAATGAACAGTGACAAGAACTGGTATTCTACATGGTCAAGATATGCAGCATGGGTGATATACGTCTGGTGTATCATATTACGGATACCATATTACCATATTATGAAAACTGGCTAGCAAGCATTTATTGCCAGCACATCCTTATCACACATGCCCAGTTCCAGTCAATTACAATTCTGTTATTTTTCCTGCATGGTATTTGACAACAATAAAGAACAACAAAAGAGAATTCTTCATGGCAAAGTAACATAAAAAACTAACTAATGATAAACTCATGAACCCTATAAAAAAATAAAAATTAGTTGCTGGGATGTTCCATGACCTATAAAAAAAGAAAGTTCAAGTTCATAAGTCATTAATTGTTTCATTCTCTATCAATCTACTGTAAAAAAAACCCAGAAATAATAAATAGTCACACAATCGAATATTGGAGGTTACTGTATGATAGAGATATATATGTTTCACAAATGGCATGGCTGTAGGTGAATTTGTAGACCAGACTTGTTCGTAGTTTTGTGAAATAAAAAAATATATACATGGTAAGTAAGATCAACATTCAACTACACAGACGTGCAGAGAAGAAGCAGTACAGAAGGATAAAGTGGGTCAACAACAAGGTATGCTAGCCACAAAAGAAAACTGTGCATTGACAAAAATATCGACAGTTGATTAGTACGATATAACAATGTCAAAGGTAAATATAAACTTCAATGGAGCGATCATGAGACCATTAGAAGTCGGAAAAATTTCAACTGAAAAGTCAATCACAATGACACCATGATTTTACAAGCAGGAGAGGGGTCAAACTACCATGTCACAAGCTCAATAACGTGCATGTCCACCACTGGCATTGAGAACAGCAGTGCATCTACGACACATAGAGCCTATCAAATGTGTAAGGAAGGCTTGTGGGATGTAACCCCAGATACTCTCAAGTTCTGTTGCGAGGTCAGTGACATTATCTGGCAGATAAGGAAGACGGTGTAGACGTTGATCCATCTTGTTCCAAACATGCTCTATCAGGGAGAGATCCAGTGAATTTGCAGGCCATAGCAGTAAGTCAAAGATGTGGTGTTGCAAGAAATCCATAGCAGCCCTTGGGCATTGTCCCGTTGGAACGTTCATCCAGGGCCATGACATTGCAGAAAGGGAATTGTTACAGGTCGAAGAATCTGATCCCTGGAGTCCACACCAGTTAACTTGCCCTGAAGAATCACCAAAGGAGTTCTTTGGCATGCTGTTATTCCATTCCAAATCATCACAGAACCTCCACCAAAGCAATTCCTCTCCAAGACACAGACCTGTGCACAGCATTCTCCCAAGCGTCTCTAGGCATACAGCACCACAAACTTTAAAGACACGTCATACCACTATTTTACGTAATTGCAGGTGATTTTATTCAAAAGCACGTTCTTGAAACAATGCCCTATGACGCCAGCATAGCAACAAGGTCGTCAAGCTCAGCGAGTGTGTATGAGCTCCACTCACTGATGTTTCATCTCTACCAGCCATGTCATTACCGAAACCCAACAATGTTGCGAGTTTCCAGTAGTAGTTCAAGGGCTGATGCACAATTTTTCGCAAGCACCAGTTTTAAATATTTTTTCTTTTTTGACTAATATGCTCATATTTCTTTGTATCAAGAGGTGCTGAGGTGTCATATTTTGTGTATTTATACATCTTGTATTTTTCAAATTTAGTAAGAATGACTTACATTGGTCACATTTTGCCATATTCTATTATTGGCAATTTTGGTCAATTTAAATAATCTAAATATATTTTATATTTTGGTTTCAAACGTAAATATTTGGATCAAATGAATTATAAATGTAAACTAATATACATATATATCTTTGTAATTCAGTAATTTGCACCATTACACTGAAATTGAGTTTATTCATAATTATTTTTCGAAGCAGTAAGAATGCATTACACTGGACACGTCAGCCATTTTCGGGCCGGTTCGGTGAACGTGTTATATTTATTAGAATTATTTCAAGGGTTTAAGGTTAGGTTTAGGTCTAGGGTTAGCCTTAGGGTTAGGGACCTGATCCAATGTAGTAGGTAGATAAATGAGTACCAGTTGTTTTCCTTTTCCATTTCTTTTTTTAATACTTTGTTCACCAAAAAGGATGAAATGTGTTAATTGGAAAATTTGAGCTGATGGAAATCAGCCTCGAAACTTGCACTCCAACTTTCACCTCTAGATCTACATAGTCTAACTCACACTCGTGCCGTCATTAGACATGCCCACGTCTCACTCACTCCTTAGCACGATCCACATTATCCTTACTGTGTTCCCGACAACACTTTTCTGTCACGAAAGCACACAATGATTTTAATACAAGCACGACATTCATGCATCCACCATGATATCGACGTCTGACGTCTGACGTCAACAACCGTTTTCAGTTTGAACCATATCGGCTCATTCCACATAACATGTTATCATGAAGATTACGGAATTGTACAATTGTGCCAAATGATATCAGGGCACAAGACACTAGTCTACCTGTAACCTTCGTAATTGTCCGCAACCAATTCGACTCTTTCCGTTCATCACACAGGACAGTGACGTCTCAGGAATGACTAGCTAAATTTGCACAATGTGCAACAATGTGGATGTAGCTCAGTCGGTTAGCTGTTGGGCTAGCTATCTAAAGGTTGCGGGTTTGCGTCCGACATGTTCTCACAAACTGGTTGCCTGTCTCAGTGACATGTGACCTACAGCTGAGAACGTCCTCACAAGAAATTGTGTTGCTGAATTCGAAAGGTGCTCCCATTTTACCACCAAAACAAGGGTTTGCAGACTTGATTTTCACTGTGTACATACGAACTGGTTCAGCCTCTGAAAACAACATCTCCCACTGGGGACACATCACTTATGATCCCTGCTGGAGGCTGTGAATGGGCTGAACTCATTGGTGAATAGCTTATTAAGCATCATAATTAATTCTGTTACATTTATCTGACAAATGGCAAAGCAATGCTGTAAATATTGTTCAATATAGTAGTAAATGGTGGGTAGTCAGTAGAGACTTTAAAAAAAAGGTTCCGTGTATTGCTTTAAACGGTTCAGGGCATCAATGCACCCATACCCACTCTTTCAAGACAGGCATTGTTGACGAACTTGTACTACATAAACAGTTGATACAATTCAAGGAGAGAGTGCAACACTGTCAGTATCAGCAATGGTACAGCCCATATTTACCGTAAACCATGCTTCTTTACAGCTTACCTTGATCTCGATCAGTTTCTGTTGATGTGCATTAACATCTACATCCGAGTCACGCACACAATATCCAGCTAATAACATGTCAAACAATTACCTAACAATGCATATTCGTTATTTTTAAATAGTAAGTTATTTCGGTCTGAACAATGCGTTCGCTCATGTTATAATTCCTGGACCTGCTGTCACTATCGACAGAATGATGGCTATCAACGACGCCTGTTCCACTAAGAGGAAGAAATTTTACCTGACATCCTTTTTTGTGATGAAATCCAATGACCACAACATGCAAAATAGGACTGTCTTCTGCAACCTTAGAATCTGCCATATTTCAGACGCTTCAATTTATAGATTTTCGCAACATTATAGCTAACTTCCACCCCTCTGAACTTGGGGAACGTTGTTGCGAATCGTCTATATACACGACGTCGTGTATATTGTGGTACAATATACACGACTGGATCATTTCCATCCCCTCTTTGCAAGACGCGTTGTGATTGGTAGATTCCTTTAAACTGGTTATAGGCCCTTGTACCGCCGGAGGACTAGCGTTACAGTAGGTGTCATCATCCGGACCTTTTAAGGGTTAATTTAAGGCATACTCTTCCCCGTATTTTCCCACAAATTATGAATCGCTGTCACTGACAGTTGTTAGAGGAATGCTCATATTGTGTTAATGTTCTGTTAGAATAGTTTGCAAAATCAGTTCCGCGAATACCAAGTTAACTTACCTTCAATATTTATTACTTTTTTTTCAACATTCTCGTTCTGTATGTATTGGGTATAGCAATGATAAATGGGTTCGAAGGACATATCCATTCACACAGTCTACAAAGGCCTGTTACCTTTACATTATGACATCGTTACTTCTATTTTCGTAACTGCATAATGATCACAATCATTCTTGACAATACTTCTTTTTTTTTGCGTTACTAAAATGACATAATATAACTACTCTTGTGTTGTGTTTTCTTTACGTAGTGCTGAGTGTTACTTCGAAAATGCGAATAATTCTGTATGAATCAGTTTACAGTAAACCAATATAAAAATATTGACGAATAGAGAATCTCACCCAAGGGTCTACTGATACCAATTATATCAACACGAGTTAATAAAGTTAAAAATATCCGATGCTTGGAGGAGATATTTATACTTTCATCAGTGTTGATATAACCAATATCACTAGACACGAGGGTGAGATTCTATTTATCATAATAAAATAATTCTTCATTAGTTTTCAGTGAAAAATGTTCATCTCCCAACACTGAACTACCTTCGACTTGCAGTGCAGCGATATCGTAGAAATGTGACGTCATCAAGTTCCTGGCGTCATATCAATGTTCAGACATTGTACCAAATCTACTCCCAAAACGATATCTCAAACACGGGTTGGCTACCCGCCATCGTCGCACGTAGAACGCAACGTCACAGAAGAACCGTGACGTCATGGCATTGTTCATTACGTCACGTTACCATGGCAAAGTGATATTTTGCCTAGGGCACCGTATGAAAAATATGAACCTGATATGTTTACCCTCGATAGTAATAAAAAACTATATTTTGTAACTGTATTGCCGACGGTTTGACAGTACCTTGACACAGCCATAAATCGTCGTTGGGTAAGTCATTCACTTCTTCCGTATTGGAAGTACAGTGTTGTTTACACGGGAATATTACTTTTCCTCTTATCAGTTTACTGATGGAGCAATAATCAGAAACATTACTGTATTTATAGGATATTAAACGAGCTTCCCCTTTCATATCAAGTTTATGTCCCTCGTGAAATAAATTATGGTTTGTCACGAGCTTTTGAGTGACAAACCAAAATTATTTCACGAGGGACATAAACTTGATATGAAAGGGGATAATAAATGTAACTTTTCACCTTTAAATCAAAATGTCACAACCGCAACGACGGCCATAATAATGTTTTTGGAAAACCAAGTCACTTTTGCTTAAAAACTTCTATGAAACATAAAGAGGCGTCACATGTGTGGCTATTCATAAGTATATGTTTGCAATGATTGCTCCTTCTTCTAAATTTACAAGATTCTAAATTGTTGCGATGCATTAATGATTTGATTAATTTTTGGCATGAATGTAAACATAATAACTGAGGCAACAATAGCCCTTCTCTCAAACATTTATCAGAAAAGTATAAAGCATGAAATTCCTTTGACACTCCCAGAAGTTATACGGCTACAAAAATTAATTGGTTGTTTTATCACAAACAGTTGGTTAGTAATGACATTATAACTGCGATAGTGACATGTCATTGTCGTAATTACGTGTACACAAATTTACGAATAATATTAAACAACATTCTTTTCCAAGCAATGTACTTGTTACACAACGTTAGATTTATGAACTTAAAGGTCACACGCAACCAAAAGAACAGACGTATTTAAGCAACAATTATCACTTGTTCATGACACATACTATACACTGCTGATTGGGGAAAAAACAAATTAATAAAATTAATAGCGGATAATCACGAATGAAAAGTGCTCTATTTTGCACTTGGGCTTACTTCCCTCGAAACGAAGCACCCGGAAGACCGAACCCGGTCAGAGCGGGCGGGTGTGCGCTAGAGTGTATCAAAGATTTTTCATTGACTGGTTCATTTCCCGATACGCGGAAGGCTCATTGTGTGTACATATAGAGATGATCCGTTTGACTGGCATTTTAGAAGTATAATGAGTAATAATATAAGAAATTAATTTTTTTATGGATAACGACTTCTTTTACTGCATATGCGACGTTTTGGAGTGGATTCATATACCGTTGTCAAGCAAGAGTGGCAATGGTATACGGATCCATACGGAAACGTCGCATCATATACAATAGAAAAAATTGTTATCCATGAATAATTCACATAGAGATGTTGAGTTTAGTGACACATGTCATCACCGCAACGACAGTGACATATTTGTTCAAATTAAACTCTCCTGATCTTCCATATACTTAATTATAAGCTCCTCAAGATGTATATTTGTGAAAAGTGTTCAGTCAGGCATGTCAGTGATTACACGATGCCATTTAGAAAGTGGTCAAATGCAACATATGTCATATTTGGGATTTCACTTTCTTAGTAAAGTACAAATCCTAGTACTTTTTTTCGGTTGAGTCCCATCCGGGATTCGAACCCGCACCCTCAGAGTCAGGCACCTAATCGCCAGCACACAAAGTCAGCCGCCTAGCCCGCTCAGCCACCGCAAAAAAACCAAAAAAAAACGTTTGAGGTTGGGACATGCATAAATATCGTGATTGCCCACCATCCCTTCTAGAACGTATGTGGTCTCTGATATGACATGCAGGGTATCTACATCATTGTAATCTGCATTTTGTGATGAATAAAATCACTGGACATAAAATGTGTTTTAGCCTTTTTCTTACATATAGTTTGGCTTCTGTTTTATCTCCAACAGTTTATGTGACGATTTACATGTAATTTCAAAAAAAGGTCATGTGAAACTTTCTTTTTCTTCCTTCTATAGGTAACACTGCATTCAATATGATAACGTAATGCTAAGAGTAATAGTCATTTTACTCTGTATTAAAGATGGTATACAGTCTGTTTGCAGTGAAAACGCACCGATGAATTGCACTTTAAACAAAAAAGTAAAACCAATACAGTTAATTTTAGATTCCGAATCCTCATAATTCTTCCTTGCCATTGAAAATTTAAGTCTCATGATTTAATTCAACTCAAGATAAAACTTGTTTAACAAACGATCACAGATTCAAATCGTTATGATTGGTTTCCATTGCAACGGTAAGCGCAGTAGTTGGAACAGTGAAACAATGCACGTGCGTGATAAGCGTTAACATAGACAACACTACTTGTTCTCGGTGTTACATTTAATGTGCATACCCCCTAGTAATACAAACTAGTAATAGCGATTTGAAATTATGATCATTGGTTAAACAACTGTCATCTTAAGTTGAATAAAGTTCTGTGATTAAAAAGTTCAGTTGGCAATAATGAGGATTCGCATTTCACAATCTTAATTTCACTTTATTCGATTTACTTTTTATCCCGCCGGCATGTAATGCATTTAGTCGTTTGGGGATATAGTCGACGCCTCGTCTGTCTGTCCACCCGTCCGTAATCATTTGTTTCGGGCGCATAACTTTAAAACCGTTCGGTCTTTTTCCACGAAATTGGCACATATATCAAACAACACCTAACTTGGTGCCTTTTGCTATTTCCAGATTTTTGTCATTTTTATATTTCTTGTTTTTCATGGAAACGATTCGGACTTTGTCTCAAAAGGGAGGGGTGACGTACGTTACCGGAGCACAACTCAAAAACCTCTTAACATCTTTCAGTAAAACTTGCAGAAATATGAGACAGATCTTGAAGTGGTGCCTTTCGCTGTTTACAAATATATATATGTCATTTATTTTTTTCATGATTTCCATGGACACGATTTGAGTAAAAAAAACCAGAAAAGCCCCAAACATCAAGTAACTGTCAAATGATTTGTCCTTTCAAATATGTGTGGGCCGGGAGGATATGTCATCTTCTGATGACTCTTGTTTGGTTTAGTCGGGACCTTTACACTGCAAACAGAATATGTCAGTGAAATACGGTACGATTAATATCACTCGATAACAGCCTAAAGAGCAGACTGAGAATGCATTGGGGCATATTCGGATAAATTCTGTTGCTTCCCGGATATTTCCGACATTAAGCCAGCGACATCACATGTCAACAATCCGAGTCGAACAAGGCTTTTCATTCATGGAAGATAACTTCACCGATTTGAGATTTATCTAAGCCAAGCCAAACCGCATGAAGCGCAATAAAAGGTTTCAACACAATCCACAGGTAAGACGACATACCGAATAGTGAAGTTTTCACTTGTGTTTTCAGTGTTCGCCTTATAGTGCGGGGTTAGATATATTTCCATACTGCATGAGTGATGAAACGGCACTGTGACTGGCAATTTAAAACCAAGATGCAAAGATATGTTCACTTTTAGTATAGTACGTAACTTATTTCGTGCTTATGTTTTCTTGCAGATTGATACAATCCCACGTGAAATTTATTTTTATGAATATGTGACAAGATGGCGACATGGAAATTTATCTTGTAGCTGGCTCGTGGTTAAAGCGTTCGATCGTCACACCGGACTCCCATTACGGGGGTGCCCTGCCACAACATCTCTGTGATATTACTAAAAGCGGCGTGAGCAATACGTGTATGCATGCTGTACAGTTCCCAATATGCATGACTTGCTGTACCTACAGACAAAACACCTGGTATTGTAATATTACTTGCTGTATCTAGAGACAAAACACCTGGTATTGTAATATGACTTGATGTATCTGCAGACAAAACACCTGGTATTGTAATATGACTTGCTGTATCTACAGACAAAACACATGGCATTGTAATATGACTTTCTGTACCTACAGACAAAACACCTGGTATTGTAATATTACTTGCTGTATCTACAGACAAAACACCTGGTATTGTAATATGACTTGCTGTATCTACAGACAAAACACCTGGTGTTGTAATATGACTTGCTGTATCTACAGACAAAACACCTGGTGAAGTAATATGACTTGATGTATCTGCAGACAAAACACATGGCATTGTAATATGACTTGCTGTATCTAGAGATAAAACACCTGGTATTGTAATATGACTTGCTGTATCTAGAGATAAAACACCTGGTATTGTAATATGACTTGCTGTATCTAGAGATAAAACACCTGGTATTGTAATATGACTTTCTGTATCTACAGACAAAACACCTGCTATTGTAATATGACTTTCTGTATCTACAGACAAAACACCTGCTATTGTAATATGACTTGCTGTACCTACAGACAAACACCTGGTATTGAAATTTGACTTGCTGTATCTAGATATAAAACACCTGGTATTGTAATATGACTTGCTGTATCTAGAGACAAAACACCTGGTACTGTAATATGACTTTCTGTACCTACAGACAAAACACTTGGTATTGCAATCTGACTTGCTGTACCTACAGACAAAATACCTGGTATTGTAATATGACTTTCTGTACTTTGTTGAACACTCTTGAGAAAGTTTTCACCTCTATTGTGGAAACTAGAATTAGAGTAAGAATTGGCTCGAATTAAACACTACCATACATGTATCACAGACAGGTGTCAGGAGCGAATATCATACCGTGGATAATATATTCACCCTGCAGTCTCCGTGTCATAAATATTAAAGAAACCAAAACATCGTTTACATATTGCATTTACTGATTTTCGGGAAGCTTTTTGATAATATAGATACAAACTATTATGCATTTTAGATAATAAGGGTATTTGCGGTAAACTGCACAATGTTCTCAGTAATGTATATTGTAAGGTTAAAGTTTGCGTTAAAACTAACAATAATAGGTGAAAAATATTTGAATCATAGTGTGGTGTTAGACAGGGTTGCTCGTTAAGTTCGGTTTTGTATATTTTATTCATCAATAAATGAGTGTCAGTCAAGTCTTTTATTTCGTACGAAGGCCTTTTAAAATCATACATTAAAAGTATTAAAAGCTCTAGCACATTTGTATATAACTGCACTCCAAATCTTCCGTTTTGTGTTATTTCTAATGACAATGAAAAAGAAAACGAGAAGAGGCGCGGGATAGGGACTGCTTCTGTACATTTTAACATTTCAATAATGATATCATCATTTCCTGGATATTTCCCATTCTTTAAGTGCTGAATTGCATCATGAATTTTTGAATCAGTTATAGGTGATTCAAGAATATCTAAATCAAGATCTTCAAGTAGTTTATCGTCTTGGACGGATGTATCATTATGAGTGGCCGGTAAATCTATGCCTTGGAAAACATTCTTAAAATGATCCAACTAGCTATCAAGTTGAATGGTAGAGGTATTCCTCAACTCCTTCCAAACTCTAGAGGAATTATTTACGGTATCTTTAAGAATCTTTCTTTTTCTATTACTTTGATATTCGAAAACATTTATATATTTGTTTCTTATTTTGCAGTAGGCACGTTTACTTTCACACGATTTATGGCGTCTAAATCGTCTCAAATGCTATCGTGCTTCCTGATTAGTTTTTAAACATTTCAGATTATAAAAGCCTATTTCAACACCAACTGACCCACTTTTAAAGGGTTTTTCAAACATTCAGATGCGGAAAGAACTGCTTCCACAAACATATCTAAACAGTTATTAAGGTTGTCGTCAACTCCATCAACCATATTTTGTAGTGAAGGACATGAGTTACTAAGGGACATAAACAAATCCGAAGCCATATTATCAGTCCACGTGTAAGTAAAACTACCTTTGTTATGTGATATGGGCTTAAGAGATATATCATCCCAGAGTTCATGGATAAGAGCTAATCAACACAAAGAATCACAAGCATACGTTTTGATTCGACTCTAGAATCGACAATAAGATCATGATGCACATAGAATAAATCAGCAGTACCAATAAAGTAGTAATCTACAACCTTGTCGCGATATATAAGTAAACTCTCCTTTATTGTCACTAAGGGTTCTACCGTTTAAAAAAATATAAAAATTATGAGAAAAGCAAAGGTCAGTCAGTTTACGACCAAAGGTGTTTACAAAACTGTCGCATGATTGTCTCTCATTAACTGGCACAGGGGCTTCCTCTGGGAACGCAGCTTCCTCTAGACCGCGATGGTCTGTTTAGACAATAGTAATGTAAACTGTGTTTAGAAATGGCGGAATGTTAGGGGTGAGGAAAGGTTCCACTCTGAAGTTGAACTAAAATGTGTTACATTCATATTTCAGTAGAAAATGCAATACGTCCATTAACAAATATTAATATCATGTAAACATTGCATCCTCAAAGCCTCGTGTCTTCCATGTCCGTCAATAATTAAACATTCGTCAAGCACTTTCCATTTGTTAAAACTTTGTGGGTCATAGAGCTCATAGAGCATTCTGACTTTCCCTGTTCCTGCAAGGATGTATCATTAGCAACCACGGAGAGTTCTCAGCGGTATGTCCCGTATCTGACTGAACAGTAATGACAAATGTATTAGCATTGAGAAATCGATCTAGGGTATATGTAATGTTTATCAAAATAGATCTAATACAAATGTTTGATGTGATATGTAACGTATTCTGAGGTAAATAAGCTTGTTTCCCTCAAAGAAATCCCTCAACATTCCATGAACGTATGATAGGGACTAGGACTGTGAATATAGGCATATATATACAGAGCCACGGTTTCATGCACTTGTCTGTGGCAGTGTACTGTTTCATAAACTACCATTACATATTAGTTGGTCAGTTATATTGTATGTTCATCTCACTGGCAAGTTCGTATATAGGCTGAGTTCATTTCCGGAGCGAGGTCATGTAACAGTTGTTTCCCTTGGTCCCTTGGTTACGTCGGATCGTCAAACACGAACTTGACTTTTTCGATTTGAAAGGAAATATTTCTAAACATTATAATTATTTTTCTTCACAAGGTTAGGGGGAGAACAGGCCTTCATCAACCCATGCTTGACTACCAGTAAAAGTCAGGGGGAGAACAGCCCTTCAGCAACCCATGCTTGACTACCAGTGAAGGTCAGGGGTAGAAGAGGCCTTCAACAACCCATGCTTGTCTACCAGTGAAGGTCAGGGATAGAACAGGCCTCCAGCTACCCATGATTGTCTACCAGTGAAGGTCAGGGGTAGAACAGGCCTTCCACCACCCATGTGTGTCTAACAGTGAAGGTCAGGGGTAGAACAGGCCTTCAACAACCCATGCTTGTCTATCAGTGAAGGTCAGGGATAGAACAGGCCTTCAACAACCCATGTGTCTACCAGTGAAGGTCAGGGATAGAACAGGCCTTCAACAATCCATGCTTTTCTACCAGTGAAGGTCAGGGCTAGAACAGGCCTTCAACAACCCATGTGTCTACCAGTGAAAGTCAGGGATAGAACAGGCCTCCAGCTACCCACGATTGTCTACCAGTGAAGGTCAGGGGTAGAACAGGCCTTCAGCCACCCATGTGTGTCTACCAGTGAAGGTCAGGGGTAGAACAGGCCTTCAGCAACCCATGATTGTCTACCAGTGAAGGTCAGGGATAGAACAGGCCTTCAACAACACATGTGTCTACCAGTGAAGGTCAGGGATAAAACAGGCCTTCAACAATCCATGCTTTTCTACCAGTGAAGGTCAGGGGTAGAACAGGCCTTCAACAACCCATGTGTCTACCAGTGAAAGTCAGGGATAGAACAGGCCTCCAGCTACCCATGATTGTCTACCAGTGAAGGTCAGGGGTAGAACAGGCCTTCAGCCACCCATGTGTGTCTACCAGTGAAGGTCAGGGGTAGAACAGGCCTTCAGCAACCCATGATTGTCTACCAATGAAGGTCAGGGGTAGAACAGGCCTTCAACAACCCATGATTGTCTACCAGTGAAGGTCAGGGGTAGAACAGGCCTTCAACAACCCATGTGTGTCTACCAGTGAAGGTCAGTGATAGAACAGGCCTTCAACAACCCATGTTTGTCTACCAGTGAGGGTCAGGGATAGAACAGGCCTTCAACACCCCATGCTTGTCTACCAGTGAAGGTCAGGGATAGAACAGGCCTTCATCAACCCATGCTTGCCAAAAGAGTAACGGGATCGGGTGGTCAGACTCCCTGACTTGGTTGACACGTGGCACTGGCGGATCGAGAAGTTGATGACGTACGGGAATAGGTGCCCATGTCTCCGCCCCAAAACCCTCTTTCTCCCTCGCCACGCAGAGGCACTGGGGAGCTCGGGGTGTGGGTCAGGTCAGGTCAGTATGCGACTTGCAAAGTTGGCACGCCACCGCTCTCTGAACCTCTCTATCAGTGCATAACCGAGATTTACACTAAACAAAAACCTTCATGTCAGGAGATGAATAGAGGGTCACCGTTGTTGTTCAAGCGAGACTCGGAGCAGGATTCAAATTACGACATGTTAGCAACGCAATGTTTGTGCGTGTATACATATAGTCTGGTTCATAATTATTGAGAATTTTTCTTCTTACTTTGAGCTATCCTAACACCTCAACTGATTCACTGATACTTAAAACTAAGTAATGGTATAAGGGAGGTAACTCATCTTGGCCTACTGAGTATAGTACAATTAGAGTTACCTCCCCTGAATTTGTAGCAGACGTCATTTTCCTCAGCACTGTCAACAATGTCTGCTGAAGATAAAAGAAGGTTGATTTTTGAGTTGTGTAATCAAGGAATTGATGATGTAAATACATTGGCAGAGAGAACAGGAACTCCTCTTTCTACTGTGTATAGGATTAGGAAGAATTTTAAAGAGGGAAAGGATTTTGGGCACCAGAAAGGAGCAGGGAGACCCAGAAATTTGGACTTCTCAGATCGCGTCCGGCTGGGAGTTTTAGCGTCTAAAAATCAAAGGGCAAGCATCTCCAACATCAGGTATGGAATGATAGAAAGGGGATCAACAGTTGTATCAAAATCTACAGTTAGAAGAAATTTGATTGATCTTGGAGGGGAGAAAAAGACTGGAATTCCTTCTCCTCTCATGAAACAAGAACATAAAGACAGGCGTGTTGAGTGGTGTTTGGCACATGAAAACTTTGACTGGGAAAATGTGATTTTTACTGATGAAAGCTCAATATGGGTATATCCCAATAATGTGAAAATATGGACAAGGTCTGCGTCAGCACCGTTGTATCGACGACCTAAATACAGCCCAAAGTTTCATGTATGGGGAGGGACATCCTTATTAGGAACGACCCCGCTGTGTGTGTTTGAGGGGAATCTGACAAGTCAACGCTACACTAACATATTAGATAATTTTCTTCTTCCAAGTGCACATGTGTTTTATGGAAATGACTGGATTTTGCAGCAAGATAATGATCTTAAACACACCGCAAAACATGCCAAGCAGTGGTTTCAGGAGGAAAATGTGACTGCATTACCATTTCCTGCATATAGTCCTGACTTAAATCCCATTGAGAACATTTGGGGGATGATGAAGGAATGTGTGAATCAAAAGGGGTTGACAAAAATTGAAGACATGAAGAGAGATGTGATCCGATACTGGGACAGCATAACTCACGAGACACTAACCTCTCTGATAGGAAGTATGCCTACCCGTCTTAGACTGTGCCGTGAAGCTCAAGGAGACTTGATAAAATATTAAATTGTTACCTAGACAACATGAAAAGGTCAGTTCACTTTCACAATACATTCAATTTTATCTGATTTGTTCTCGTTTAATAATATGAAATGCTTTAGCTATTCTCAATAATTTTGAACCATACTGTACTAGCGACAGTTGATGAAAACATGACCACCTACTATCTGAACCTCATATATTTGTTGCGTCGATCAGGCTGTCGTACAATCAGGAAGTAACTCGCTGTTGTTGGAGACGGTAGCACGGCTGGCAAGGGGATAAACAAGTAGAACTGGGAAAAGGTAAGAAGACTTTTTGCAAACAACCCGTGACGAATCGGATTGAATTTTAGCAACCTATGTTTGTGGTTAGAGACTACTAACGTGACGTGACATCTTATGCCGTACGTAGTTTGATGGCCATGTCGTCCCTCACTGGATTGATTGGTCCAGATTCGATTATTTAGCTGTATAACCGTTGAGAAAATACCTCGAGCGTCGTAAAACAAGAAGCAAACAAACACTTAGATACAGACTTCACAGACATATATCAAAAGGGAGCGAGTCTAGATTACGCCGCTTTTAGCAACATTGTAGCAATATCATGGCGGTGGACACCAGAAATGTTGTAATTGTAATTGTAATATTCATGTAATATTTGAACGCAAACTGCCGGGCAAAACAGGCGCGTAGCAAGGCATTTTTTCGTGTAAGCCCGATAGGTTGCAAACCTATAAATGTAGGTAGTGTTGAGTATTTTCCCAACCTTTCTACACACAATCACGTGTATGCCTGGGCTTTATTCATAATGGTAGTTTCGCCCAATGAAAAGAAAGCATAGACTGAGTACATATTTTTGTTTTAATATTAAATTTGACGTGCTTCTGTGGCTGCTTTCATGCAGTCTCGAAGCATTTTAAATGGTTTCTGCAGCTCATTTTTCCAAGTGTATACTTCTCTTTTCCTGCAGCGTGTGTCTTCCAGGTATACATACCACTGTTTAGGACCCGAAGCTTGTCAAATATTTGCAATAAACACATACGCTACATTGTTTGAATGTATGACGTTAGGGCCTGTACGTCCTAACGGCCGCTTCACCTCTGTGTAACAGATGAACTTCAAACAATGGTCGACCATCAAGGAGATGAGGAAAGCTTGCTTGGCTGAGAAAAGACGTCTGGAGAGGGAAGGGCTTCTCCCCGACTATGACTATCCCGACCCGAAGGGAACACACAGATCCTCAGGACAGAAGAGAAGACCAATCACAGTCCTCAACGACAATCCAGGGCCGTGTTACTACCCCATTACGTTTTCACCTCCTGGAGTGTCTATTTGCGGACGATCTTCTCTTAGGAACCAGGTGATGTTAATGGACGGGGATGACCTCAAAAGCAACGGCAGGAACTACAACGATGGTGGCCATGTATCATGTCTCCCCGTTGCTACAACTGCTGGCTGGAATGAGAACAGACACAGGAAGGAGAGTGTGTATCAAAGCACCCATAATGCTCAAGCTCTAACAGACAAGAAAATAAAACCAGAAAGAAGGATTGCGTTAAAGAAGCGGAGCTTTTCTCCGGAAAATGAACAAAAGTATGAGGGAACTGGTGACACTCCTTCTGAGCGTCTTTTGCCGTCTGCTAAATTTCATTCAAAAAGCCCTGGGCCTGGCGCGCACTCCCCCGAGCACAGCAGGGGACACTTTCCTAGTTCGCCGTCGTTTTCCATCACCGGGCGTCCCCGTCCATTCCTCAATAATGGCAGTCTTCAAGTCACTGACGCCGGTATCGTCGTGCATCAGTAAATGCAGGCTGTCCAGCTTGACCTGATCAAGTGAATACTAATACATTGCGGGACCGAGTCACAACTCTTTGAGTCTCTTTATTGTGAAGGGGTGCATCTTTGTCTGTTGATTGTGAACATTTCCGAAGGTCGCTGATTCGCGAAATCGTCAGTAATGTCCCAACTTTCTTTAAGCAAGAAGCTACAGATGGTTTCATGTCGCCGATTCAGGTTTTTAGGCAGCGAGCAGCAGCAGCAACTGGTGTTTCCAATGATAATTGAACTGGGTGAAAAGAGTGGGAGTGAATCTGATTGTGAAAGTAACTGACATCTACCAACCAAACGAGAGCATGTGGTCGTACAAACACTTATATTAAACATAAAATGGTTGTGTTTTCAGAAGTGTTGGTTTCAGGGACAAGTTGTGTAACGAATCGATGTATCCAAACATGGCACGGACGCAACGTTAATAACACTCTCTACTCTCCTATTTAATGAAGTAAACTCGACCTGCCGTTCCTGCCATTTGACCTCCCGGGTCATGCATATGTAGATTAGCTCAGGTCAAGCTGTCACGATCTCAGTGTAACCGTGACATTGTATATCAACAACTGCTTTCTTGGAGTTCACAAAAACTGAAGAAAAATAACTCTTAGACTAACTGGACGATACCCACTGAGAGAATTGTAAGAAGAAGTCAACATCAACCACTGGTATGCCTATCCGGATTGTTCACAAGCTGATTCTACATATCTGGAATATTACAGTCCAGTCTAGACAATACTCGGTCCTGTCAGATGATTGTGTACTTTTAGATCAATGATTAACGCATAGGGACAACATGAGTCGAGGGTTAATAAAGCATAATGATATTTCCCCCCTTGTAAATGTGTTACGATAATAAACCGTTTGGACTCTGCCATGAGTATTTGTATATTGCTGACATCACACTTACATGTAACTACACCCTACATAGTCCAATGTCAGCTATCCACACAGGGACTGAGTTTAGTTTTATACCGCTCTCAGCGTCTGCATGGGGAAATGGGCTTCACACAATGTACCCATGTGGGAAATCGAACCCGGGTCTTTGGCGTGACGAGCGAACCCACCGCCCCTAGTCCTTAGATAAACGATCAGAAACCATGCAATATCGTTTCAATACCGTAGTAACTTTATACCGCAACAGGATTCGACTTCATGGGCTATTCCACGACAATTATCAGTCAAACCTCATGATGTGAACTTTGATGTGTCGAAATGATGGTTGTCTCGAAGGAAAGGTTTGAACTTTGATGTGTCGAAATGATGGTTGTCTCGAAGGAAAGGTTTGAACTTTGATGTGTCGAAATGATGGTTGTCTCGAAGGAAAGGTTTGAACTCTGATGTGTCGAAATGATGGTTGTCTCGAAGGAAAGGTTTTTTCTCGCATATTCCTTATTTAACATATATTACTGTACATGTAGTAGTTCCGGGTCCCGATCCATAAAACCTTAGCACTACGATATGCGCACGTCTATGATAAACTAAAGTGCAGTCGGAAATAGAAAAAAGCCTGTGTTTTCATGATTATCTCTACAATTTATGTAGTTGATACGCACACGTGTGAAGTATCTGTTTAAATAAGTTCAACCTCACTACAGTTCCAGTGGTAGGGAGATGGGAAACGTTTAAATAGGACTTCACTGAGGAGAGATTAGTTCCGGAATGAGAAATGCGATTTTTTTTTCGAAGTCCAAGGCCACTTATTTGAACCGACTATGGCTTTATGCAGATTAGTGTGCCATGATATTGTGTTATAAAGGGCACTTTTTAAATGTCCATTTAGTCTTAGCTTCATTATAAACGATAGGTGTTGTTTAAAAAATAACTTTCAAGAAACGGGTAGGAGTAATCGTCTCAAAAGCAAAGCCAGGAAGGGTGAAGCAGACGATAATTGGGGTCGGGCGAGGGGATAGAGGTATCAGTGAAGATATGATAATCCTTCAGGGGAATTAAAGTAGGGCATTACAAGGCGCATGATAACAGTTTACAAATAATATCCAATTATGTCGATCTCCGGTGGTCATGCCATCTGTATATTTTCAGACATTTTAATACGATGCTTTTCTATGGGTATCATGCATAATAGTCTTGTACATAACGTAACATAAACGTCATTACAGAAAGACGCGTAAGAAGTTGATCAATAGATGAGACATATTCAACTCTCATGAAAAAGCACAAAATACCTTTGAGGTGACCCCTTGCATTTCATGCCAGGAGAATCGACTTTACTCTACCGGGTTTACTCTACCGGGTTTACTCGTCGAGGTTGCGACGACTTCGGAACTAAGTAGGGGATGTAATCGCAGGGTTCAATTACAGTCGGCAACGGGTGAACTCTCATTCGTCTCCCAAAAACAAGAAGTTTCTAAAACGGGATTATATTCAACCAGTATTGTTTATATTGTTTCAAACATAATTGGGTTTAGTAAACATTTTGAGGAAACTGTTAAATTTTTATTACTTTGACATCATAACGTGCCGAATGGAGTCCTTTTTGTAGGCTTACTTTAATGCGGACCTTTGAACCCATTTAGATAACAAATCAGAATTGTACTGCTCGACAGGATTGTTGTGTTGCTGTGTTAGGTTCCCCGATGTTTGTATCAGTAGCACATATTTCATATCCGGGTGCATAGCCGTGGCTACCTTTATGATAAAACTCGGGCTTACGCAAGATTATTTCTAAAAGGCTTGGTCATCTCCTCAATACTATCTTAATATATAGCTATGCTACCTATCGGAAGAAAAATAGCTGGCTACGCAGCAGGGGTGGTGTCCAGACAGATTATTCCTCCGCCATGCACCAGAATATTGACACCACAATACTAAAGCCAACCAATTCAGAAGAATTCAATACCGTGTCTTTTACAAAACAGTGTTATACATTACAAGGGACGATACAACACAGGACAAACCTATTACACCTTACATCGAGGCGCGCATGGCGACATCTATGGAATCCTAGACAGGACATTGTCGCGGTGTTGGCTTTAAATAATCAAGAGGCCATCCGTCCATTTAACCACAGCGCGATGGTGCAACAATGACATACTTTAACAAGATGTCGCACTACTCCTCTGTCGTGGTTTTAAAACCAGTTGTTTCTGTATATAACTAAAATGTGAGGACGCGATAACGTTCCTTTAATGTTTCCATAGATTGCTCGATCCACGTGTGACGTCACCGACACCATGTTATCTGTAAGGAAGGCATTCAGCCGTCTTAACCAGCGAATATATTGAACACGCCACGAAAGAAGTAGCATTTGCAGTGGGGTGTATGGGCACCACCAACAAGGTTAGTTACCTGTATAGCTAGTGCCAAAGTAAGATGAATCTGGTCCCAGGCACAAGTATTTGTATATACTGGAAACTAAGGGATATCGTATGAACACAGCCGAGGGGAATTAATTCCTATGTTTGTTATAAAAGATATGAAATTACAGGATTTTTTGTTAGTAGTTGTTATGCAGGTAGTCAAATAAACAAATAACAGGTCAAATAAACTTGCATACCAGTAATTAGGGAAGTGACATGGTGGGCTGCCACTGTCAGCATGGTGTGTACCTGGCACATGACACATGCAGCTTTCACCTGAGTACACAGACAACAGGAGCACTATGTACCCAGGATGTACCCGCCGACAGCCAGCTCAGCTGTATGGTAACCTGCTAAGGACAAAATTGTGAATTTGTGATTGGTGCTGTGACAACCATCAAAACGTTACTGGGAAAGAGCAACCGAAATAAAACTTTGGTTCCAAGGGACACATGAAGCTGTGAACGCCCTCAGAGGTCTTATAGCACAGTCTTCAAAACCACGAGTCGCAGTTGTTGACGGGTGACATCATAAAGCTGACAGAATCTACCATCAGCATCCACCCAACCACAAGTGCACGTCGAGGTCATGTTCGATGTAGAGAATACCCCAAGGAACCAAATCTGGAAATCTGTTCAGCTATGATCCTTAAAGCAGGATGTTTATGTGTTGACATGTTGTGTATAACATACCTGCATCAAACTCGTCACCTTCAAATACCCATTTCTTCGTTGTTTGTAGCCACTATCAATCTCTGGTGGATACCATCTTTTCTCCCTCAGTTCATGTCAACAACGTTGGTGACTATTAAATTATTTTCCTGAGGGGTTACCTTTTCACGGAATACAATCCATTTGAGAATTTGTTAAATGATGTATGAAGAGTAATTAGAATAAATGCCGGTGGCAGCGAGCCACTTCCGGTCAGATACAACAGAAGCACTGTTTTACAAGTGCAGTTCTATTTTGTACTGCCAAAGTGATACGCTGTGCTTATATGTACTCATTTGTGAACTTTGTGGTCATTTTAGAATACAACTATTAATTAAATCAATTTCTCATGGCTTCACACCTAGTTCTCTTACAGGCAGATACCCGGGTCACTGTTTAGTTTCAGCTTGAGAATATGCACCTCGTGTTATATATATGGAGATTTATATTGTGCAAAACATCTTGCAGACACTCCGTGATGACCACACCTGAAACGACACATCACAAGGACGGCCCACCTGGCTCAGATAGCGCAGCAACGGCCAGGGAGGGATACACAAGGCGTATGGAATATGCAGATTTTCTACAAAGAGTGGATGGCGAAGTATGCCATATTTGGGATTTCACTTTCTTAGTAAAGTACGAATTCTAGTACTTTTTTCGGTTGAGTCCCATCCGGGATTCGAACCCGCACCCTCAGAGTCAGGCACCTAATCGCCGCAGTCTAGACTACCAGTTGTCCGACTTTCATTTTTGTGGAAGTCGCGGTGGCTGAGCGAGCTAGGTGGCTGACTTTGTGTGCTGACGATTAGGTGCCTGACTCTGAGGGTGCGGGTTCGAATCCCGGATGGGACTCAACCGAAAAAAAGTACTAGAATTCGTACTTTACTAAGAAAGTGAAATCCCAAATATGACATATGTTGCATTTGACCACTTTCTAAATGGCATCGTGTAATCATGGATGGCGAAGATTTATATTTTTGGGTTTATTTTCAGTCCTCTTGGCAAATTCAAACAAATCGTGACTGGAACACCAGGTAGTGTCTTGGTTTTCGTGTGTAAACTGCCCGATAAGATATACAAACCTTGTTTTTGGTTCTGAGTGTGGACAACCCCCAGCAATAATTCATCTGTAAGTACTATACGGGAAGATAGGTCCTGAATATTGACATATTACACAAAACACCGTGAGAGGGACATGTTCGGTTGTATGAAAGCGCAACACCTGCCCAATTGGTGATCAGAGATGATAGTCTTGTACACGACAACCTCGCTGCCTCTATAGTTTCTTACTAAATGGACCCCTTTTGTTGGTAGACGTTCCCAGAGAGATTATGGTCCGTTCTGGCCTTTCTGGGGTTTCTTTCACAAAGCAGCTTTACTAAGGTTAACCTTAACTCCCATTCTTTAACACTGCACTAAGGCTACCTTAAACCCAGTTTACCTCAGTGCAGTGTTATAGAATAGGAGTTGAGGTTAACCTTAGTAAAGGTTGCTTTGTGAAAGGAACCCCTGGTCAGGACGCCGCAAGTCATACTCGGTGAGACACAGACTGGAGAATGCTGCAATGTTGTGAATCACTATAGTAAACAACTCCCTGGATTCATGGAGCCCGTTATTAGAAGACAGCCTTTGCTTCTTTCTGGTCCCGATTCTCGACTGTTCGTGACCACTTCACTGTGGGTATTTTAGAGGTTTTAGAGGCCATCTTACTTGTACCGCCGTATTTATCTTAAATGCGAACTGGTCGCGTATGAAATTTTAGACAACTGGCTCCCGGTAGATTCCTACATTCAATCACGGTATGACTTTCAAATCATGATAGGGCCATGGATTCTTCAATTTGAGCCATTTTTGTGTAAAATCTACTTATTGCCGAAATGAAATGTTAATTTCATTGACTGTTTTGTAAAAATAATACCATCTACGATTCTGAAACCGTTTTTCGAAATATACGTTTGAAAATATAAAGTAGTGATCTGGCGACAATTATATTAAGATATGTGAAACAAATCATCACCGTCATTGCTGTTTAAAATTTAGAATTAGTGTTGTTTTGTGTGAAGTAGTGCCGTATGTTCATATGCCAGTGAAACATCTCAGAGATGCACGAGTCGTTTGTCGCCGATAGAAGGGCGATCGAGTCTGTTTTAAGGTTACGGAAAGTTGAAAAAAATGAATTCCCGACTATTTGGAGTTGATGACAAAATGGTTGTCTATTCACTTCTAGTCTTGGCATCGCCGCCCTGGCCCAAATTGGTATAGTCCAGCACCACCATCATGGCGAGATCACGGGCCCATCTACTCCTTCGGGTCAGCTCATCGGGATTTATACAGCTCGGTGAGAGTGCATGAGACTCCTGTATATAAGTAAATAGATAACATGTACCTGCACAGATTTACAGGATCCTCTTTGACTACAACCATAACATTTTCGATCCTGGTCCGATGTGATAACATGTTGTAAATCGTGTTTAAAAACGTTTAAAGTTTTCTACCTGGGGAGACCATTGATAACGATGGCGGAATGTCTTGTTCTACCTGGGGAGACCATTGATAACGATGGCGGAATGTCTTGCCATCTTATTATTCTCCATTGAACTGTGCGTAATCCAGGAACTTAATAATATCCAACCTAATGTTAGGACTCACATACCGTCAAACAGAAGATCTTGAAATCCTCCCTCTCGGCAGAAGCCCAGGTAAGCTGAGTATCTGGGCAACATATGCATAGAAAATTTTCAAAATTGAAAAATATTACACACTAAATTCGTAGCAATCGCTTGCGTATATTCAAAGGCATCGATTGTTATCATGTTGTACGGAGGGTATAGAACTAGTGTTGCACTGTCAGTATAGGATGAGTAAACATTTATGAAATCATGTCCATAATTTATATTTAAGTTAGTTTTCATTACGTATGACATAAAGCAGTACATGCCGGCATAGTAAACTTACTCAATGACATTATACTTAGCTCAGAAGAAATATGCAAAGATTTGAAAGCAGTGGGGAGCAGAAAGTGAAATACTCACTCAACATTAATAATACCCACTCTCAAAAAATACAGCGGGCACTGTACCCAGTATGTCCCTATCTTTGGTATCACAACCTCTCGGGGCTTGTGAGAAAAACAATGTGCACATGTTTTGACCTTTTTTCTTTGCCAATTGTCACAAATCCTTTTCGTTATTATTAACACAAGCTTATATGTATTTAATGCATTTTGTTGATTTTACCCAGGATTCCCCAGGCCCTTGTTATTTTCCACCGTCTCCAACACAGCTGAGTCCGGGACCCAAATTCTCTATCACCTCAAGACGCAGGCCACCCTTTCTTATAGTACGTATTAATGGATGGAAACTGTTTGGACGATGTTATTCAAGCAAATCCAGGGTTACATATCCCAGTCTAAGAGGTTTACTAACTAATGACTGGCCATCATTCGTAACCTGCCTTTGCACACCCGATCCTTTCCAACAACCGTCAATTAGTGATGCATGTTAGGGAGGTGAGATTGTTTTCAGTCTAGAGCTAGTATACCTGTGGCTTTTAATTTGAATTTGGAACCGAGCGCATAGTATCTTCAAATGTGCATTTTGTTGACTCTACCTCTGCATAAAAATATTTCAAAAGACTTGTCCGAAAACGACTGTGAAAGAGCAGTGTACGGTGTTCTTCAATCAATAGCAGCTTCCGCAATGATGCTTTTTGTGTTTGTTGTTTAACGCAGTATTCGGCAGTTATAGATCTATTAAACATTGGTCTGTAAATAATTGATTCCGACAATCCAGTGAGTGACATGATGAGCAGCGGGGCTCCTTCTGCTCCGGAGCACCGCTAGAATATTGTTGTGGAACGATATGGGATTCTTCCTTCTCCCACAGACAATGTTTGTGGGCTAATGAGATTCATTCTCCTTCTCCATTACAGGTTATAAGTGTACAGACACGTATGCCACTTAACTATTCAAATATTCTCTCTTCATTAATATTTCCATTTAAATAATTTTTTGAAAGAAAAGTGTTTCCTGTTTTCTGATTCATTAATTCAGATGATATTACATCAATAGCAGATGTTCATTTGGCATGTATTTAATCTCCATCGGAATGCGAGAACATCAGGAGTCTAAATATGTCAACCAAAAGTTAAGACTTCCATATCCTCAAACAGTTTATGTTGAAATCTCGTCTTTTGAACAATTCACCCCAGGCGTGTGTGAAAGGCAATGTGCACATGACCTTTTTTTCTTTTCCAATTAAGTTATCAATTATCACAGGTCTTTCCCGTCATTAACGCTAACCTAGATTGGCATACAGACCCTGAGGCAGATTATCCAAGAAAGCCCACGCAAGTCAAGAAATTGTAAGTCCAGTACCTCCTTTCACAAAGCAACATTTCTTAAGGTTAACCTTAACTCCCATTCTTTAACACTTGGATTTGGGTAATCTCAGTGCAGTGTTAAAGAATGGGAGTTAAGGTTGCTTTGTGAAAGGGGCCCCTGATTTCCACAGCTCAGGGTTATATTTTTTACTATGAACGTTTTTAGGTGTAAAATATGTTTATTTTAGAGACTTGTTGTTAGTCTAACGCTAACCTTTATGTATTTTCTATGATATATTTCTTCTTTTCAACCAGTACTCCCCAGGTCCTCGTTATTTCCCACTGTCTCCATCAGAGTTGCGTCCGGGACCCAAGTTCTCTATCACCTCAAGACGCACGCCATCCCGCTTTGCCATCACAGTAAGCATTGATAGGTGGAAACTATTGGACAAAATTTAAACAAATCCACTCCTATGTCAGTATAAGATATTTACTAATCCAAAACTGCCTATCATTTGTGATCTGATTCTGTACAACTGTTAGTTAGTGCTACATATGAGGGAGATGAGTGTATTTTCAATCTAGAACGTTATTGTCATTGAATTTTCAACCGAGGTCACAGAAACTTTAAATGAACATTTTGTCGCCTCTACCATTACATAGAAGCAACAAACCCCTACCAGATCCATACGAAACTTCTGCTTAAATCATAGCGGACTGTGCGGTACTGACTATATCGTGAGTATTTGTTTTAAACGTATGACAGCTTCGCGGTGTTACTCAGCAATACAGTCGTTTTTAGTGTTTGTCCGAAGAAGCAGTTCTTTGGGATTTTGTTGTTTTGTTGTTTGATAACATTAGCTTCCACGTTGATAGATTGTCTGTTTGTTGTTTGTCGGCCATTTTTCAGCTATAGGAGTGTGTGAATGAGTGATTTAGTTTCACGCCGTACTCATGCAGCAATGTGCAAGGTATGTGGCGGTGGTCTGCAAATAATCAGATCAGCGTCCCGTTCTTCAAAGCAATCGTAGCGTTAACATGGCTAAGATGATCGCAACTTCCATACTTTAACATAGAAGGTCGACTGTCTTAGCGCTACGATGATCGCAACTTCCATACTTTAAGATAGAAGGTCGACTGTCTTAGCGCTAAGAAGATCGCAACTTCCATACTTTAAGCTAGAAGGTCGACTGTCTTAGCGCTAAGATGATCGCAACTTCCATACTTTAAGATAGAAGGTCGACTGCCTTAGCGCTACGATGATCGCAACTTCCATACTTTAACATAGAAGGTCGACTGTCTTAGCGCTAAGATGATCGCAACTTCCATACTTTAAGATTGAAGGTCGACTGTCTTAGCGCTAAGATGATCGCAACTTCCATACTTTAAGATAGAAGGTCGACTGTCTTAGCGCTAAGATGATCGCAACTTCCATACTTTAAGATAGAAGGTCGACTGTCTTAGCGCTACGATGGCTTAGAGGAACAGGGCCGTGGACCAGACAGTCCAGGGATCAACAACATGAACATCGATCTACACAATCAGGATACAATGACTTGAAACTTGAAATTTCTGACGATTCTTCAAAAACGTTATTACTTTGTGCTGGGAAATCCCATATTTACATTGTCCTGCATAATGATATACTTTCCTTATGTTTGAGTCTGGATTCCAACCACCTGTATAGGTTTTATTGACATACTATTCCTTTTAGACTTCACTGTCGGTCTCCCAAACCAAAGAGAATGTAGTAAGAAAGGAGACGAAATACATGAGTCTAGCAGCTGCATTCTGGACTGTAACCTGGTGGGCAGATCCTCGTTCATGTTCCCAAGCAAACTGTTACTGCAGTAAATAAATAAAGTCTAGACTGGTTGAGCAAGTCTCGATCACCATAGGTCTAGGACTGTAACTGAGAATTCTACTGGGTGTCTTTTGGAATTTTATTGTATTTATTTTATTTTATTTTATTTTATGTGGAGACTGAATTTTTGGAGGAGACGACGTTATTGCTTGGAATAAAAATGAGTCAAACTCAAGAAGTGTTTCATTTGATCTAAAGTTTCAGGCATATCTTTAAGGGACTGGAATATGCTGTTACATTTTCCCAGGTGGAAGAGGAATAGAGTTATGTGCGCCATGGGTGCACCGGCCCTAAAGAAGTCGGACCGCACTAACCTGAATTGTCCAGTTTGACGAACCGTTATCAAGTCCAAAATAAACATGTAACCAGCAAGCGGTTAGAACTTCAAAGAAGATTTACAAAACACGTGTATTCTGTATGAAGTGAAGGCTGAAGCAAGGAACCTTGAGAACTGTAACTGTTCATTCAGTTAAAGAGAGAATATGTCCCTTAATAGTCTATGTTTTCATGTAATTCCTATTCGTTGAATTAAACATGTTTAACTGAATTTTGAGTTCTCTGAAGGCCGTTCACAATGATGAACAGGAGTGAAAACTACATTGGACATGTACCAGCTGTGACCTACTCGTGATGTAATACATGTCGTTTCAGTGGCCCACTCATCGTGATGCCTAACCTTTTTTATTTAAATGTTTTTTAAAGGAATGGCCTACTCGATAAAGGCGCTTCCGAAAGATGCTTTTGGCGCTCCACCGCAAACCTAAGCATGTGGGATCGAACCGAGGTTTTCTTGATAATGTTTCTGGCATCACATCCATTCTTGTGGCATTCGCCAGCGTGGTATGTGTCTGTGACCTGCACTGCTTCAACAAATGTACTGATATCAGTGTATGAAACTCCTACAGAATGACAGGAAGCCCACAGGGCTGATAACTAACTGTCGATATCCGTGCCTTGCACACTTAAAATGTATAAAGGATATCATATGAGTGCTCAGGCTATATTATGTTTATGACACGAGCCCCTATGTGTTGGGATTTCCCCGAGCGAGAGAGAGTGGTATATACCGACATTTAGGCACGAGTGTCGTAAACATAGCATGGCGTGGGCACAAGTGTAATATTCTGTTTATCACCGACGTCGTCATATGCATGAAAAATAAGCCCAAATCTACTTTCAAATATAGACTGGCTACAACTACCGTATGTAGAACGCAGCCTCGGTCAAAGTGTAATCCATGCGATGTAATCAACGTGACCTCATTCCCAGAGCAGCATTTTTTCCCGTTCTCGGGCAAGACAGTTTTATGGGTCTGAAGTTATGGCATGAACTTTTTTGAACATTAAATAATTAGTTACTTTTTACATCGCTTATCATTGCTGATATTCTACATAAAGCTAAACAGGTAACGTGATTGCATTTTGGGTGACTTTTACTGCGCTTCTGTATTGTCGGTATTTTAAATAATGAACGAAACGAAGAAACTGGTAACCGCTTGTGCATCCTTCAATGATACTCCGTGCAGTATAGAAATGTTTTACCAGTCATTTTTTTCTAAATTTCTACTTTGATATTTGTTATGGTGACGTCGATTACAACATTTGTAAGTTGTGTAATGGCCAGATATGTTCTAAGAACAAAATGACTTATTGCTAAGAAAGAACTTTATATTTTTTACCATTGACAGTTACCAGTTGATGCACATTTCGTGAGAATAGATTTTTAATTCTCACATATATTTACTTCTTTTTTATCACCAATGCCACGTGAATTGTTTTGTGTAAGTATGAACCACGAAAAGACAACATCGACACAGCGTGCTATAGACAGTACACAGTACTAGTTCGGGGTGGGATATGTTCCATCAGGGAGCCTATATGGAGGGGGAGAAGAAACTCCTCGAAAAGCCGCTGAACATATGTCTCGGGTCGTTACGTAACCAGCGTTGACAATATGGTGGCAGCGTAGTATTTAAGATTGAGCCCGGTTTATTTTCAACACCTAATTAAGTTCGCTGTGTGTTGTAACAACTGAAATCCAACATGTAGAAGATAGGTTAACTATTCTGTCACTTCAGTTAAAGTCAAATAATTGGTATTAGTGTCCGTATTAGGACAGTAGATTTGTAGTAAAATTTCAAGTCGGTAAGTCATAGCTCACTGGCTTCTATTCTCGATTCAACTTTTGCAAGTAATAGTGATAATTTCATAATCTGAAAAAGAATGTTAGGTTGTATTTGAGGTGTGTGAAAAATGTGACATATCGCCGATCTGCTCTGATCCGCCATTGACATACTATACACCGTTGTTTGAGTGTTTCCAGTTATCACACCAAAAACATCTTTCATATACACCTTTAAGACCTATGAGGGGAATATACTATCAGGTGAAATGTGTTTGCAAGTAATAGTGATAGTTCCATAACCTAAAACAAAATGCTAAGGTGTATTTGACGTGTGTGAAAAATATGACATAATGCCTATCTGAAGTGATTCGCCGTTGATGCTTGAGGGTTATAGTTCCATAACTTCTTTCTTTCCTGTTGATCTTATTATTTAACAAAACTGGAAGGGTGTTTTAGAACGCTTTGTGAGAGTTTTACACTTTATTTTTGAGGGCAGCGTGACAGTGTCAGTTAACATTTTGTTAATGTCCATTCAATTCCCCACATGCAATAAGATATCTGAATTAATTATTAATGTAAACAGAAATGTTTCAAAGTAGATTTTTTAAAAGGACGGCTATTGTTAACACGTGTTCTCGCGATACTTTTGCGTTCTTTAACATGTTTTGGGAGGGAAGGCCGCGGTGTATCATTTATTCTTGCATTCATTCACATATGTACTTCTTTCTTTTATTCTTTTTCTTTGTTTCGTTCATTCATTCACACAATTCTTGCTCTTAATTCTTACTATAATTTATTCATTCATTGTAAAATTCCGACTGATACAATAAACTGGCTGAAGTTTTGTTAAACCAGGGATAATCTAAAACGTATATACTCTATATAGTCTCCCCGGTTAAACACAACTGTGTTAGTTAGTACAAGTGGTAAAGAAAGCAAGCGTGTGACCTGTCCCTGTTGTAGAGTATCCCTTGTTCCATATAATTGCAGGGAATAGGAGTAAATGTTGTACATAAAGCTGGGGTGTTCAATGACAAACAGGTGCATCCATTGAACACATGCTTCATGCATATTCTACGCTGTAACAGCTGGTCGATCGCTGAAAATGTTATTAGAGGCAAGGTAGTTTTGAGTTATTGTGAATTGGGCAGATAAAAACATATAACATTTTTAGATGTTGTAACTGAATTAAGAGCAGATATTTAATTTGTTCATAAATTTCCTTTCCTGAACAGCAACGTTGTTGAACGTTTGCGATGATGGTATGAATCAGTGTTGTGACCAGACAACCACCTTTTCCACTGTTTCCTCATACTCATATTTCAGCCAATGAAGAGCAAGTGTGGTATTCACTGCAGAGACGTAAACATAGACCATGGAACCGGTGACGGTGGCTCGAGCATTAGGAATGATTCTCCATTCATATTTCGTGTTGTGTATAATGTCAGTATTATCTGCTGCTGATGAGTGTGTCAAGGTTGACTCATGTACGTGCAAGACATCAAAACATACTATAAACCTGCACCCGTTATCAGCAGATCCAGGCCCAAGGTAAGGATGTAGGACACACGATCACGTGCTTGAAACTTGTCACGAGACCCGTGGCTTGAGGTTGCAGACGACTATTCTGATAGCTTACGGAAATCAGTAAACCTTACTTATTAGCAACCTCTTCAACAGTAACATCAGCATTCTACAACCGGAAACAATTTTTGACGAAACATAGTTGTGTTACTTATGTAACGAAAAACGGGTATATCATGTGTGAGGCCTAGCCGAGAGCCGCGATGCGGTGCTCTCGGCTAGTGTGAGGCCCTGTTTGGGTTCTGAAAACCATTATATTTTCACTAATTTCAGTTGTACGTGTAGAAGCCTCAGTCAAGTTAGTGGTGACTGACCCCACCCTAAGATTCACCAGCGCTAGGTGGACCAAGGTCTCATGGTTATAATTGTATAAAGTCTTTCTACTCTTTCTCTCTAAATAACTGAAGCTGGACACATATTTCAGTCTTGTTATCAAAGAAACTTAACTGTCATTCCCTAACACATGATCTGAGCTACAGCTGCATGGTGTTAAAAAGCTTATTAGTTCTGTCTCTTTAGGGAAAATTGCTTTTTGTGAGGAATTTTTGTTTTTATCACAACATAACATAACTCAAGTTTCTTTTCATTATTCAGCATTGTTAGGAATATTTGATATGTACTGGTTACAGAACAGTTATTGCCATATTTTTAGGGATATTTACAAAATTAAAAAGAAAGTTAAATTAATGAAACTGAATTAATTATGGAGCTTAATTCACTGCAGTCGATCATGGTTATCCCCTCGGCATTTAATGCGGGGGGATATAGTCGATGCTTCGTCTGTCTTTCTATTCGTCTGTCATCATTTTGTTTCTGAAGCATAACTCAAAAACAATTCAATATTTTTAGACCAAAATTGGTAGACATAATAAACTGAACTTATTGTTGTGCCCTTTGCTATTTACAGATTTGTGGCATTTTTATTTTTACTCCCCTGGCATGTAATGCCGGGAATATAGTTGACGCCTCATCTGCCCTTCTTCAGTCGGTCCGTCCGTACTCATTTTGTTTCCGGAACATAACTCAGAAAACGCTCTGTATTTTTAGACCAAACTTGATAGATATAATACTCTCAACCTATAGTTGTGTCTTTTGCTATTTACAGCGTTTTGGCATTTTTGTTTCTTGTTTTTCCATGGAACATTGGTGGGGTGGGCTTCGTTTCTGGAGCAGAATTAAAAAACTGTTCAATATTTTTCTGCAAAACTTAGTAGATATATCAATGAGAACCTGAAGTGGTGCCTTTTGCTATGTACAGGTTTTTCTGATCGATTTTTTTCTCGGTTTCTATGGAAACGTTTCAGATATAGTCTCAAAAGTGAGAGGTGTGTTTCGTTTCCGGAGCACATCTCAAAAACTTTGTAATATCTGTCAGCAAAAGTTGTTAGATATGTGTGGCAGATCCCAAAGTGGTGCCTTTTGCTATGTACAGGTTTTTGTGATTTATTATTTTCACGGTTTTGAAAGGAAACGTTTTGGACTTAGTCCCAAAATGGAGGGATGGGCTTCGTTTCCTGAGCAGAACTCAAAAAACATTCAATATTTTTCTGCAAAACGTGTTACATACATCAGTCAGAACCTACAGTAGTGCCTTTTGGTACTTACAGGTTTTTTGTGATATATTATTAAGTGAGAGGTGTGTTTCTTTTCTGGAGCACATCTAAAAAAGTTACTATTTTGTCTGTCAGCAACATTTGGTAGATATATGTGGCTGACCCCAACATGGTGCCTTTTGCTATTTACAGATATTTGTGATTTATAATTTTCTGGGTTTCCATTAAAATGTTTTGTACTTAGTCTTAAATTGGAGGGATGGGCTGCGTTTCCGGAGCAGAACTCAAAAACTTCCAAATATCTTACTGCAAAACTTGGCAGATATGTAGAGGAGACCCTAAAGTGGTGCCTTTTGCTATTTACAGCATTTTGTGATTTATCATTTTCCCAGTTTCAATGGAAACGATTCTGACTTAGTCTCAAAATGGAGGGATGGGCTTTGTTTCCAGAGCACAACTCGAAAATTATTCAATATCTTACCAGTCTAAGTAAACTTATCCTCAGTACTTTTCGTTACACTCCACCACTGAGTCTAACAAAACCTTATGGGAGGTTGTGTCAGGTAACCTTTGAGATTGACCAATCAGAACACAGCTTACCAAATCGCGAAAGTGCTAATTCGCACATCCCTTATGAACTTTTTGTACCCGAACTATTCAGAATGCTATTTAGCGTACGATCGCTTCCGGATGATGCACACGGCGTACGTGCTGCCATGACAACGGTGAGTAAACAGTCTCTGAAAATAGTGTTTTGACAATATTCAAGGATGTTAATTTGCGGAAATATTAGCTAATGGTAACAAAGTCAACAGAAACCCCAAAGCCTATATACTGCAGGCCAATTAACTGTGTTATATGCAGATTTTTGTTTGTAGAGAGATCTGTGTCGGTGACCTGAATATTTTGAAAGGCCCTCCGATCCCTAAATAGTAGCCGTTGTCTGATTGGTTAAATCTATTTAACCGTCTTGCATTTGATTGGACCGTTGTTGGTTGCTCAAAGGTTACCTGACGCGACCTTCTACTAGGTTTGTTAGACTCAGTGGTGGAGTGTAACGAAATACACTGAGACGAAGTTTACTTAGACTGATATCTTACAGCAAAACCTGGCAGATATTTGAGACAGACCACAAAGTGGTGCCTTTTGCTATTTACAATGTTTTGGTATTTATATTTTTCCTGGTTTCCATGGAAACAATTCTGACTTAGTCTCAAAATGGAGATATAGGCTTCGTTTCCAGAGCACAACTGGAAAACCATTTCATATCTTTCAACAGATCTTGGCACATATATGAGACAGATCTTAAAGTGGTGCCTTTTGCTGTTTACAGATATATGGCATTTATATTTTTCATGACTTCCATGGAAACGATTCAAACGTAATCTAAGAAAACATCAAGCAACTGTTAGATGATTTGTCCTTCCTAATATGTTGGGGCCAGGGGGATATGTCATCTTCTGATGACTCTTGTTTTGTTTTTCCATGGAATGTTTTGGTCTTAGTTTAATGGGAGGGGTGGGCTTCATTTCTGGCCATAACTCAAAAACCATTGAATATTTTTCTGCTAAACTTTGTAGGTATATCACATTATCAGTGAGAACCTTAAGTGGTGCCTTTTGCTGTCTACAGGTTTTTGTGGTTTATTATTTTTGGGGTTTCCATGGACTTAGTCTCAAAAGTGCGAGGTGTGTTTCGTTTCTGGAGCACAACTCAAAACTTCTTAATATATGTCAGCAAAAGTTGGTAGATATGTGTGGCAGACCCCAAAGTAGTGACTTTTGCTATGTACAGTTTTTTGTAATTCATCATTTTCTGGGTTTACATGGAAACTATTCAGACTTTGTCTCAAAATGGAGGGATGGGCATCGTTTCCGGAGCAAAACTCGAAAACTTCTTAATATCTTTCATCAAAACTTGACAGATGTGTGAGGTAGACCCTAAAGTGGTGCCTTTTACTATTAACTGATTTTAATGATTTATCATTTTCTTGCTTCCCATGAAAACGATTCGTACTGAGTTTTGAAAGGGAGGGAAGGGCCTCGTTTCCAGAGCACAACTTGAAAACTACTTGATATGGTGGGGTGGGCTTCATTTCCAGAGCAGAACTAAAATATATTCAGTATTTTTCTGGTAGATATATCAGTCTGAACCTAAGGCGGTGGCTTTTGCTATTTACAGGTTTTTATGATGTATTAGTTTGTCGGTTTCCATGGAAATGTTTCGGGCTTAGTCTCAAAATGGAGGGATGGGCTTCATTTCCGGAGCACAACTTGAAAAACCATTTCATATCTTTCAACAGATCTTGGCAGATATATGAGACAGATCTTGAAGTGGTGCTTTTTGCTGTTTACAGATACCTGGCTTTTATATTTTTCATTATTTCTATGGAATAAATTCAAACTTCGTCTTAAAAAACATCAAGTAACTGTCAGATGATTGTCCTTTTGAATATGTTGGGGCTATGTTGTCTTCTTGTTTTTCATGGTTTCCATGAAAACGATTCTTACTAAGTCTCAACAGGGAGATCTGTCGCAAAATTTTTAGAGTAATATCCATATGATCTAATTTTTAAATCTCTTGCCTCTAAATTTGTTTATTTATCATGTTTATGTCGAACATTTCCAAAATCCAGGTAGTTTTACTGCTTTCACAATGGCAGCATGACCGCTGTCTCAGTGTCAACACAACTGACCCAGAAAGCTGATTGATTGACTGGCTTGTCGCGTAAACAATATGACTTGTATGGACAATACCTTTGTCTTTTGGACAATAAAATATGTGTAAAATACCCACTGTAACCTGTATGTGGCCGTACAACTCAGAAACACACATGCACACAAAGTATGTCCAGTGTGAGTGTATTTGTGCTCAACTCAACTGTGTCTCTGTTAATTAAATCTGACCTACCTTTATTATGCAGCCCCACAAACTTTAAAAACATGTCATAATACTCTTTTATGTAATTTTACGTGATCAGGGTTAAAGTTACGCTAACCTAATCCTAACGTCTTCACAAGAAGTTGTGGTGCTGTATCAAATTCAATATCCCATGCTTGGTGTAAGAACTGAGGAAAATGGGATGAGGAGTCATCTCTGAGTTAACTTCTGCTAATAGGCAACGTCTGGCCTAGTGTGAGTAGTCACCTTGGGTTATCAGGCTGTTCTGTCAACTGATCTAAGTGCTGACACATTAAGAAACTGGTGTTTAAGTTTGGGAGGTAAAGGGGCACTGGTGCGGTGCGATTAATGTTTCTCGCCAGCGGTATAATAACGAAACCAAGCTGCAAGCTGCTCAGCACCTGCTGCCTTGATCATGACAGATACGAGGACTGGGCAACTGTCCACATCGGTGGGGCACGGGGAGTAAGCTGGCTAAAGCGCCAGGCTAGTGATCCAGTGAGGTTGAGGTGTCCGCATCGACCCCCATTGTGACCTGCTGTTAAAACCATGGGTCAAGTTTGTATGCAGATTATTTCCGTGTTGTCACAACCCCTAGTGTACAGTACACAACCCTGTGCACTTAAAAAATACCACAAATCTGTTAGTATATGACCAGATGGTGGCCACATGAATATGTGCAAACACTTAGTTGTGGGTACAGCAACGTGCAGTAAACTTGGACAAAGTACTGCGACAGTGTCCTAGTCCACCCAGCTGTGAATGGGTACCTCGATAAGATACAGCTGCAAATTGCGTCTAGAGGCTGCAAGAGTTACATACTCCCCAGGGAGTTGAGACCGAGACCAGGGCTGTTGATATTGACCAGTGATCAAGGGAAATATATGAGCAAACACTAATTGCCTGGATATGTGCGTGATGTAAATATCCTGTAACATATATGAATTCACGCTGACACCAAGAGCATTCTTTTCTCTGGATGGCATGTTGTTGCAATGTACAACAAGTCAAAACTCATCAGTTGCCTTGAGGAAATGGGAAAAAGCCATACGATCAGTGATCCAGAAACAGCCCCTCAACTTACCCAAATTGACTCTACAGTGCTTATGATTGCTGTAGTTGATGGTATGGTTCTTCTTCAGAAGATGACACAGTTACCTTCAGCAGTGGAGACGGTAAGGGATTTAAGCTGGTGCTTCAATAACCGACTGATGAGCCTTACAAGAAAATTTGACGAAGTTTTTCTTGTGTTTGATACCTATAGACCTGATTCACTTAAATGGGCAACAAGAGAAAAGAGATGTCATGGCAAGGATCCAGTCCAGTACCAAATAACTGATGGAACAAGAATCAAGCACATCACATTCAAACGATTCTTATCTCATGACCAAACTAAGAATGATCTTGCAGAGTACCTTGCAACAAAGACCATTGAGTACAACAAGGATTCATCAAAGGTCTTCATCACTGCAGCATCGGGTAACACAAGAAGTAACCGCAGCATCAACTTTGAGTCAAACAACCATGAAGAGGCTGACACACTCATGATCTACCAAGCCATGTGTTCATCTCAGCGAAACCCATGTGACTCCGAACTTGTTTTCTTCTCTCCTGATACTGACGTCCTCGTGCTAATCATAGCAAATTATGATCACCTGCCAGTAAAGACATCTGTCTGCATGGCATCAGGTGAAGTACAAATAGAGCCTATATGGAAATCACTTGGGGCTGAAAAAGCCAAGGCTCTACCAGCCTTCCATGCTTTTTCTGGAGCTGATAATACAGGTAGATTTTCTCGCGTTGGGAAGACAACTTGGTTCAAGACATTTGTAACAGCCACCAGAGACACCTTTGAAGCTTTACAGCAGCTATCTTGTAGGGAAGATCTTGCTGAGGAAACATTTTCAACATTAGCTAGATTTGTATGTGCTGTGTATTGTCCAAAATCAATCACCCTGAATGAAATTCCTGAACTCAGGTGGTACCTCTTTTGCAAACACATGGCTGAAAGTGATAGGCTCCCTCCAACAACTGGTGCCTTGAGACAGCACATTCACAGGGTTCAGATGCAGGCATGGGTATGGGCTCAAGCTCATGTTACCAAACAAGTCTTCTTGGACCCAGTGAGATATGGGTATTACAGGGATAAGGATGTTCAGCTTAGACCAGTCACCACAGATGTTCTTCCAGCTCCACAGGCTATTCTTGAGATGGTTCGATGCCAGTGCAAGACAGACTGTTCAACTCAGCGGTGTACATGCAAATCAAAGGACTTACTATGTACTGAACTTTGTCAGTGCAGTAATCAGTGTGAGAATGAAGAGTCTCAAGTTGAGGAAACAATTCCTGATGATAACTTTGATGAACTGTTGTAAATATGTATTATGATGAGTGTTCCTGAATGATCTCTCATTTGGGGACATTGTGGATACTAGTATATAATTACATGATTAATGACAACTTTTCGATTGGAGATATGATGACATGTCTGAAATGGAAATCATGATGACATTGATGACTAGCTGTAAACAGTGTTGTGTATTTGGTGCTGACACTGTCTACAACATCTGAGGATAGACATTAACCTATCAATACTGTGACACTGTGGACATTCATGTTCTGATCTTCAACCTGTTGCGACGATTGCACAACTGATCAAGTTAGTAATTTAATTGGTTATCATAACATTCATAATATTCTTGTTTAAGTATATATACACGTATATACAAGTATCTGTGAGTTCAGTGCATAGATATATATCATAAATAGTTGATATGAAATATATAATGTTCAAATGTTGTATATAATAACACATTTCCACTTCATGTATACACAGTAATAGTAGCCTTGATACTTGGTTGTATACAAGTAACCATTAACAGCATACAAATTTCAAATATATAGTGAAAATAGATGCACAATAGCAGTTAAAAGTGAAAAAAAGGTGGCACATTGCTGAATTTGGCAGCCATTTTGAAATCCAAGATGGCCGCCAATGGGATTGTGTGAAAATTTGGAAACATTGATTTTCACATTAAGTGTAGTGAGTGGTTTATGAATATGCATAATTTTGCTAATCTCCATTTTTTTTGAACGATGGACTTATAGCACATTGGCAGAATTTCTTCACTCTGTCGTTTTTTGAAAAAATCCCTGGTATTCCTTTTCTGGTTGTAATAAGTATTCCAGCAGTGTAGTTTATTTCCTTTTCTAATGCCTCGATGGTATTGTGATTGATCCAATTTGATCCTATTTCTGTTTTTACCTCGACATTTATCCATATGATGTCTACAGACACATAGCAAGCCATTTGTTTTGTGAATGTCCGATAGATTGCAAAGCTTTATATTTTTATAGCACTGAGGTTTTGCCCTCTTTCATAGCACAAATCTTATGATTTTTGGTAGCTGTGTACCTATTACCTCTGATACCAAAAACACTCATTTGATATATTTGAATCCATGAAAATTAATAACGACGACTTTGCCTTTGGTAGAAAAATCTGAAAAATTTCTGAGTTTAAACATGATTTATCCATGCAAATTTTGGTGGCAGATGTGCTATCTTGGGTAAGCAATGAGAAAAACATGAAACAGTGTATCGCTTTTTGCATATTAGGCTATTGAAGGACACATGACATAGAGCAGGATTATTTACCAGCTGCAGGTGAATGGCATTTTGTGGATATTGATTGATGCATTCCTGAACAAGGTAATAGCCTGACGTTGTTTCAGTTACTTTAGTCACTTTTTAACTTGATGTTTTCATTTTATTTCATTTGTTTTCATAATGATGAAGTAAAATGACTTCATCTTTGTTAATTAGTCTATATATACTTAAACTGTCAATTGTGTATATAGATGGCGCAGCAGAGGTCATGAACCTGTCATAAATTCTAGGATATCATCCGGGTACTCATTGGAGAAAAACAATAATGAAAGGAACAACCAGTCCACAGAAATTGCTCTGCTCTAATGCCCCTTGAAGATCACTTCAGGCCAAGGTTACTTTATGGTTCACCTGGTTCACACTGACTATAAAAAGCCAGAAATTTCGACGGTAAACCTTGAAAAGTGTTTAATTGCCAGTGTTGTGCCATAAACACCCTAAAAAGGCCCAACATTTGTCACGCATGATTTTACAGGAAACAAAACTGTATACAGTCTTTGTCCAACGCAGAAAACCTGAATTTAGAAACTTCCGCCTTCTTTGAGCGAGCGAGCGAGTTTAGTTTTATGTCACACTCAGCAATATTCCAGCTATATGGCAGCGGTCTATAAATAATCGAGTCTGGACCAGACAATCCAGTGATCAACAACATGAGCATCGATCTGCGCAATTGGGAACCGATGACATGTGTCAACCAAGTCAGCGAGCCTGACCACCCGATCCCGTTAGTCGCTTCTTGTGACAGGCATAGTCGCCTTTTTATGGCAAGCATGGGTTGCTGAAAGCCTATTCAACCCCGGGACCTTCACGGGTCGCGCGCTCTTCTTTGAAGCTATGCTACTTGACCCTTAATTCACTTAATCTAAAGTTATAATTTGCAGTTGTTTAAAACTACTTAGTTTAATGCTTGCCAGTTAGCTGCTCAATCACAGTTGATGTCTTGATAAAAGTTCCAAACTGAAGTTGACATGTCCATGACACCATCTCATGACACCGCGAGTCGTGATGACTCCTAAATTTTTATGCCTAGAGCAAACACTATAATAAAAAGAAAACATTGCAGTGACAGTAGGTTTTTTAATTAACCTCTGTCGAGAGGCGAAACTTTCCAAGTGCAACCATTGTAGATGAGAGTTATTTCCCTTTGGTGGTCCCACATTTGACCAAACTTGTGTGTATTCAACTACTTGTGGGTCAGATGTGTTTTACAGTTCCTTAAAAAATGAATAAACTCAATATATTATTGACCCCCGCCTTGCTTCCAAGAGTGAAATTTTTATGTTATGAGCAATTTCATGTAAAATCCTAATGACCATCAATAAAATACATATCTACTACCAGTGAAAAGTAATTTTGATTTTGTAAGTTGCTGAAAACAAATAGCATTCATCCTCAGAAAAGGCGCCGTCATTTTTGAAAATCGTGAAGTCTGTTAGAATTATTGAGATTATGGTTTGTTTTCATCAAGTTAAAAAAATCAAAACTACTTTTTACGAGTAGTTAAATATGTATTTGAATCATAGCCAAAAGGATTTTGCATGACAACTTGTAACAAAGTATCTTCCACGGAAGCAAGTGGGGGTTGAAGTGACATTAATATTGCAACATCAAGGTAGAAAATCAAAATTACTTTCTACTAGTAGTTAAATATGTATTTGAATCATGACCAAAAGGATTTTGCATGACACAACCTGTAACATAACATAAGCAAGGTGGGGGTCGAAGTGAAAATACTGCGCTTGCTCAATTTACTTGGTTTGTAATGTTCACTCACCAGTATGTAGACACTTGTCAATATACGTCTTTATATTCGGTCTCATAATCCTAATTACTTTATATTCATACTTGTGTGCATTTTGAAACTTAATAAAAAGAAACAATGTGCGAATGTATAACAGGAATGTATTGTCTAGACATTTTATAGTTTGCCTGTATGAATCATAATTTGCATGCACGCCCTAGTGTATGTCGTCTGTATCATTACACTTAACGACGAAAACAATGATTCTGTTGAAAGCTACAACAACTTTATAAAAACAAAATGCAAACATTAAAATTACAATATTAAATTTAAAGGTGCAGACTGTTACCTTGTTCAAGGAATATATCCATCTATATCCACAAAATTGAGTGATATATACTTCATCCGCAGATTTCCCAGGTGATGTGTCTCAACAGTCTAATATACGAAGACGTGATGTATCATTTCAGGTTTTTCTCAACTAATTGCCCAATGTGTGTCATTCTTTTAAAAAAAGTAATTTAGTTCTCCGATAATGAGCAATCAATCAGTGTATTGGCGGTTAATCCTTTGAAAGAAGGGTGTTGTTTTTACGTAGCCACAGACACAACAGAGAGTATTCAGTACAGATTGGTAAATGTACATACATAAACACTACCTTTTGACAAATCCCCATTGACAAATCTGCATAAAAGTAATTAATCAATCATCATGTTAACGGTTAATCCTTTGATCAATCCAGACACAAGAAATGCCAAATGGGGACCTTTGTCGGGTAGTCTAAGTGACGTCACCACTAATAAAAGCTGTAATAAATTCAATAACTGAGCATCAAGTGAATGATGACAGTTAAGGTGTAGGTTTATACCACCTAACGTATTAAAACCTATTGACACCAAGCGATTTTGACAGAATTGTCTGTCAAAACAAGGGTTGTAACTCAGAAAAACAGGAGACAAAACTAAATGATAGTAGACTGTGAGAACATATGGCATTCATTTTTCACCACAGCTGTTGCTATTTCAGGTTTGTACAAACCTGTAAGCGAAACAGTTTATCCCCTGAAATGTAGATGAATTCTGCATAGACCCTCATATCTATACCTACTATTACGTCACGGAGATGCGCCGCTCTGATTGGTTGAAATTTTGTTTGTGGCTGTGAATTGTGTACTGTTGTCAGAAAAGTCGATTTAAGGTAATTAAAGATGAGCAGTTTTAATGACGGGGTTTCATTTATAATGATGTCGATAAGTGATTTATGCATTTGCACCTCCAAGACTATATGTGATCTTTTTTAAATCATTGATTGGGTATTAAACAAATGTTGAAAGCCTTTGTAAAGGCCTTAGATTTGATGGCTGACAACAACTTTTCAGGTTCACAGCACTTGGTAAAAGCAATGACAAGTACTTCTACAATCCATGCAAAGATTTCACAGAAGGAACCGTATCTGGTGTGGTAAGTTGGCTGCAAGTTTTTGTTTTGCCTTTGTCATGTTTATGTTTGATACGGAAACAGTAGGGCTGGGACAATACACACTGTCACAATATATTATTTTTTTTATTATATCGCAAGATTTTACCTGCGATATGATGCGTATCATCATGTGTACACCTTGAAGGACTGACACAGTATTAAGATTTAAAATGATGTATTTCAAGGTATTTGTGTATACCATTATGCACTACTGTTGTAAGCAGGCAAGTAATCCTGTCATTCTTGCATATTTTTCTCTAAATAAGTACTTTAACATGCTTAAGATAATATTGTTTTGGAAAATTTTGTGTATCATTTTGTATTGATACACCATTCGCCAATACAATAGCTGTATGAAACTAAAATGTATTACAGTGAAGCGTCCCAGCTCTATGAATGAGAGATAAAGCTTTATCATGTTTAGTGTATACAGATGTGCCTTCCAGAGTTTCAGTGTTTTAGTTATTGAAAACAAATGTTACCCTGGTATTTAACTGAATGGGAATGAAGTTTACAGTTTGATGATTTCTGGGACCTCATCAATTGTGTTGACGTAAGTATGGATACTACATGGTCTTAGTTCGCGGTAAGTTTTATACGAGTACATGCAGATATAAAATTATAAATATCTTATCCAAATCTTTCGTGTGTGAAATTTTCATTACAATCCTATTTAAAAATTTATTGCTTGTTTTTAATGTGTTGCTGTTTTAAGTTACTTTCTAAAATTAAGTAGATCTGAATCTGTGCTTCCAAAACACACATGCAACATGCACACTGATAATCCCTCCCTCTCTCTCTTTCCCCTCCCCCCACCTCTTTCTCCTAACCCAACCTTCATAAGATAAGGACACTTTCTTGTGACTAATAAGGGAGGGCCCAGGGAAATTAACTCTGACCTTTGCTTTCTTCAGAGTTTTGCCTAGACTTATTTATCTAGTAGGCTCCAATGAATAAATTTTATGAGTCCTTTCAGATAACATGAAGGTCCTGTAAAGGATTAAAATAGTGTAGTGTGTAGTCAGATAATTTGTGGTCATGTGGACAGAAGTCAACACTGATGAGTGAACTTACAGACACAGATAACTACTTTACATGCTTTCATGTGTCTCTTGGGATGCAGTATTTTGGATTTTCTAGAAGTCCACTCTCTGCGTATGTGTGTTGTGGATGTACATTGTGCATCATGTAAAACTCTGTGTCATACATGTTTGTTCAAGGCTGCATGGTTTGCTCTCAACCACATAACCATAAATATTTATTCCTGGTACTGGCATACGACAAATATGATACATCACAATACTAAGATTTTAGTCACATGAATCACAATGACATATTGTCAAAGTGTTATGCATTTAAGCTGCGATACGATGTGAATCCTGTTGTAAGGGTGGTGATACTAGAATATTTAATTCTAACAGCAACACTAGAACACTATGAGATAAAAGCAAACCAAGTTTCTGTCTAATTCATCAAATTCAACTAGTACAATGTTCATTTTGAAACAATATAAATAATTGCTTACTTAGCGAATGTTACATACACGTGAGTGCTTAGTCTGAAACAGTTCTTGACACTGGTGTTTCTGAGGAGTAAACCGTTACTTCTGAAGTGAATCTAAGTCGACATATATTTCATCAAACACGAGTATGTTTTATTTCTAGATAGATACCACGATTCAGCAGTATTCCAAGTTAAACATTGATGTATCATGGTCCATTTGAAGTATCATATCGGGATACATGACAGCGTAAAATTTTGTATCGATTCACTTTATCAGCAGCCCATGGATTGGTGCTTCAATGAATGTTGATAAATTGTCACACCACAAGTAACATCATAACAGTTACGACTCCTTTCCCAACAAATGTATGTGCATGCTACGTTAAAAATAACCAAAGTCAGGTGAGCTGCAGAATCTTGTTGCTCTAGTTTTTGTTTAGAAATTTACACTAATTAATGCTATTTTCAAAATGCCGCTTTCTGAAAAAGCAATTCTGTTTCCTTACCTCTAAGAGTTTTGATGGCCTGAAATGCACTAGGTCACAACCTGTAAGGGAAATGTATGAAACTAATGTTTGAGAACAAACATGAAAATTAACACTATTGATGATTCGTTCAACAGTGATCAGCTTCTTAACTCTTCCTCTGGTTAGATATTTACGGAGGCACATAAATCTTTATGGAAACATTGCATCACGTGAATTTAGAATTTCCTCATCAATGAAGTTTGCCCTAATCTAACTCTCCAGTGTGTACCACTGTTGCTCAGACAGTCAAAGATGTCTTCCTCTGGTTCTTCAATCAAATGAGCTTCATACTAACTTTCTGTGTTAGATGGTCTCTCAAAAAGGAATATACTCAGGCCTACCATACAAACGGTGAAGGAATCATCAAAACTGAACTCTTATACACCAAAACAGAACTCATATGCACCAAAACAGAACAAAAATCACCAGAAACTGCCACAATATCTTCTAAAAACAAAACAAACCGCCTGTAATGGAAAACTAATTGTTTGGAATGGAAACAAAACTTGCGTATCGGTTATAACAGCAGCTGAGAACGGTCGCTGAGCGCACAAAATGGCAGTCACAGCATCCAGAAACGGCAACCATAGCATCCTGAAACAGCATAAGTATCATCAAAGATGGCAGTCAGGGGAGATGAACGGGCTGTAGTCCATAATTTTTTTCGTCACCATGAGTCTGATTTTGAAAAATTGATATTGGAATGTAGCACATCACCCCCCTATTGTATTAAGCTTCAAACCTATGTTCTGACTTCTCAGAGTCAGGCTTGCAATTCTGCACAGTTTGGTCCCCTGTTCGTCTGAAACTTACATGATTTTGTAAAGCAAACAAATCAGTATTTTCAAGTAGTTTTGTAATATGACTGGTGTTTCCAATCATGGAAATACCATTGTAATATAAACAAGATTGTTAGCAATATTGCGAAGTCGGCGTTAAACAACCAACAAAAACTACATTATAGTACATATGTGCTGTGATCTTAAGCTTGACCTTAATCCCGATTTCACTTCACCTATTACAAATGGATAAAGTATTTAGAATTTAAATGTGTATTTAACAGAAATCCTGTTACTGATGTTATCAAACGAATATTAAAATTTGAACAACAGGAATTCATTTTGTACTAAGCTAGTGTTATATTTTTTTGCCTACATGACTCTGGTTATGCCATTACAAGATGGATGTCTATTGTCTCAATGTGGATGACAGAACAGCAACCTTGAGTTGACTATTGTCCTCGACCCTAGCACTGTTAAGTGACCTGTCTTAATACTTTTTCTGTTTTGACACAGGTCATTCAAGAACAAGCCGGAGTTTACTATATCAATGGGGATGACAATACCGCCACCTTCAGTGGTGACCCTGAGCTTGGCACCTTGCTCCTGACCTATCAACACACTGATGGTTCGCTCATCAGGTGGGACATTTTAACATACACTCACACACATACAAATGCACTCGCACAAGCACACACCTTTATGAAACATCAGGTGAGGTTCCCCTCAAACCCTCATGATCGTGCCTTAGAAAATACAATATTGGAGAGATTGGTACTGAATTGTGCACACTGGTCCGTTAATGAGTATTACTAGCGTAACACATGGCATTACAAAAGTGGTCATAATGACATTTGTATATTTGGAGTCTGTCAGTCTGTTCCTGAATCTGTTTCAGATTAACAAGTTGTAACTTGTATATTAATAATCGAAGATAGGTCGCAGTGGCCAAACGATCACATTTTCTCATAGTTGAAAACAAACCATTTTGCAACAGCTGTCTTAGTGTTTGAGTCACTAAATGATGGAACATATTTTCGAAGTTGTTAGGGCCTGAAAACGTGTTTATTTCTTAGAAATTTTACTTTACTAACTAAAAAGTCATGAGTGAATATTTCTTTAAGACTCCAGGAAGTTCATGATATGTTAGTCATCACGTTAAAGTATCAAGTTGCATCATTTTATACGTATCTGCAATAACAACCTGGATAGGAAAATCTGAAAAATGATGCCAATAATCAATTTTTTCTGTGATTGTTCATTGGCAATGACAATGGGATATTTCAACCAGCTCCCAACACCTCCCTAATTGTTTTCAGTATTCTCTTTACTTCTGGTATCCAGTATGTTCTGTTAAAACAAGCTGTTTGAATATTATGTGTTTGTTCAATTATACTACGAAAAAAGTGTTAACAAAGACAACCTACAATGGGAACAATTTCATAACCTTTCATTACAGATTAACTATAGAACTCAGGTACTGGAGAATTTCCTTTGCATACCGTACTAGTTTGTAATGTGTCTGTATTCTTGTGTTTCCAGACATTCAAAAATCAGGTTATTGTGCAAGGCAAATACTGATGAACTGGTCTTTAACGAAGAAAATCCAAAAGTTAATTATGTAAGTATACATCACAAGAGTCTAGCAGATGGTCTTTGCTTTGATGTTGTTTAGTCCTAGTATTTAATGGAGCCATGCTTGACCCAGTCTTCCAAGTTATTACAGAGCTGCCTCCCTTCATAAGCACAACACAGTATGATAGAATTATATGTGATGGTACAAACACCAGGTTAGTGTGCTTACCCTAATGTTTGCTTTGTTTCTCTCACATGTTCGTATGCTGATATTGTGTGTACAAGTATGTTAATTATGTGTAGACAATTTATATGTTATTGATCTGAAACTATAATTCTCTGGGAATTTTTTTTTGTTAGACTAGCTGTTTGATATTCCAATCAGAATCAAGTGATTCTGTAATCGAAAGCATCTGGTAGTCCGGAAATGACAACTTACTTTGGTAGTTCACATGTTCTGGTTCATCTTCTGTTAATACAGTTTTTTATTTACCTTACCATAGGTCTATAGCAAATTACCTCAAGCTTCACTTAGTAGGAGATCTGACAGAGTTCAATTGCTATTCAATCTTGAATGGCTACCTCACAATCCACGACTGTCAGAATACGGAAGTATCTGGATCTCCCCACTGCGCATGCGCGCTGATTCCACGAAAAACTTCACTTTTACTTCAAGTGTCGTCTGATCTAGACGTGTTTGAGTTGCTCTACTTTTGTTTTTCAGAACTAATAAAGTTTCATCTTTCTACTTTTTACACTAATTCCTTTCAGGGGTTTTGTGCGTGGTATGTATATTTTTCAATGTTTGTGTCGATTTCTAACGTATATTTACGTTATTGTTCACTTGTCGGCTACCTCATACGAGGCACGTTAGCATGTCTCCTATTTCGTTGTTGCCTCCGTAATTTGTTACCAGTTCGGTTTCATTTGTTAATGCACTGCGTCTACTGATATTTTTGTCCGCGGTATCTAAGTTTTATATTACTTAGCGCGATATTTAGTGTATATTTCGCTGCTCTTTTTCAAGTGGCACCTATTTTACTTGTCTATTGCAAGCATGCTGTTGCACGGAGAGTGGAACATTCCATTACGTGGTAAGGGGTGTTTTTCTTCTACCCTTATTATCACACGGTTATCTCGATTTGTTACAGTTGTTGTGCATGACACATCTCTTTTGTGAGCTTTCAAAAGGCTTGAAGGCTGGCAAGGTCCCGTACCCGTACTGCTCGGACTGCTCCCTACTGCAGCATTATGCAGTGTGCTCGAGTCTGTCTATTCCAGAATTCTAGGCATACTTGGCATCAGTGAGGAGGAGGAAGTCACAGATCTCCTGCTTCCTCGTCTGGTTCGAGGTGTACTCCGGAGATTCAGTCTACATTGGAGATACCTGGAGCAGCGTCAGACACTGCTGCTCAAGTGGAGGCATCACTGAACCAGAATCATACCAATACCAACGCCTATGCCTATTCTTACGTCGATGCCTATACCTGCGCTGACGCCTATGCTTATGCCTGCGCTGATGCCTATGCCTATACCTATGCCTATGCCTATGCCTGTACCAATGCCTATGCCTGTACCGACGTCTATGCCTCTGCCGACGCCTCTGCCGACACCTATGCCTATACCGACGCTGACCCTTACCACCCAGCTGGGAAGTCGGGTGGATTTAGCGAGACCTCGCGCTACATTAGTGACACCAGGCGCATCTCTAAAACAGGCTGCACCTTCGATTTGGGCTCCCCTGGTAATCCCGGACGTTACAGGGACGACACAGAAGGAGCAGCGCATCCGTTTGCCGGCCCATCCCAAGCTACTGTCACTCCTAGCTTAGAGAAGTCAGCGCCAGGTTTGGGCGCACTAGCATTTGGAGCGCCATGGGGCGCTGTGACTGCGGCTAGTGATAGGATGAGAACAGGACGATTAGGCGTCAGGTCTTGATCCAGAAGTCCATGGAGTAGTTCATCCAGTTTTTTGTCGGTGCTGTCTGTAGACTTAACGTAACTTATCGAGTTCCAATTGGAACATCTGTTGTCACTATTCCTATGGCAAGGCAATGTGTTACATGACCTGTTAGGACATGTCCGGACAGTGCTGGCAATGATGACAGTCGTGCGCAGGATGGGGTTTTTTGGATGTGTGTTTATGGCAGGAAGTGTTTAAACAGTGTCTGATTAGAACTTTCTCCTCATAAGCCTTCTTCGGGAATGCCATTCCTGAGGTGTTCAAGGAACATGCTGTATTTATGAACACAGAGGTATCTTTGTCAGCATTTGAAGCCTTCTTATCTGCCTTACGTGATAAAATGGGAGTGCACGACAGAGGCAAGAGATGCCCCCCTCCCCTGTTCAAGACGTTGGGGGTGTTACCTGTCACGACTGGAACCTCCCGCCACCAACAGTGCCAGTTTTTCCTACGCTGGTAGGCGGGAGACTGGGCATCTTTTGGAGGAGCTGGTCCATCCTCGAAGATCCTTACAATGCAATTTGTCTACATCGGCTTAAGTGACGAAAGTTTTTTCGCGCACATTACTCATCTACACACGTGCTCGCCAAACAGCCTGGCTGCGGACAAGCCTAAATGTTAGCAAGGTCATCATCATGAACAAGATTTCACGATGATCAGTTACCTGCTACACCGGTGATGTCACATCTACAATCTGGTCTCCAGTACCAGCGGTTGTGGCGAAACTCAGACTCATGGCTAGAATCCGTCTGCTTTTGGTCATGCCCTGGTGGCCAGTGAGGACGTGGTTCCCAGAGTTATGCCGCCTCGCAGAAAGAGATCAGCTCTGACTTCCAGAGTGGGATCAGTTGCTGCGCCATCCCCACAGTCGGACACTGCAACCAGACCTGGCGCGATTGCATCTATGCGCCTGGACCATTTGCAAAGGACTTTGAGGTCAAGAGATGCTCATCTCAAGTGGCAAAGGTCATTGCCTGGGCACACAGAGCTTCCACTCGATCACTCTGTGATGACAAGTGGACTACTTTTGAGAAGTTCTGTGCCCAGAAGTCGCAAGACCCGTTGCTGGCGTCACCCCAATTCCTGGCGGAGTGTTTACATTACTTGCGGTGTTCAAGGAAGCTCAGACCCAGTACTATTGGGACCTACCTGTAAGCAATGAATTCAGCTTTAGCTGCCAGAGGAGATAGGAAGGTCTCAGAGATCCCCAAATTAGTCACTATGTTAAAGCGTTTAAGCTGGAGGACGAAAGGTTAAATTCTGACTGCCAGCGTGGGACCTGAACACCTGAGAGGTCGCCCTTACGAGCCGCTGGATAGGGCATCGTTTGACAATCTAACTAGGAAAACGGTGTTTCTGTTGGCATTAGCGACAGTGTCGAGAGTGAGCGAGATTCACGCGCTGGATGTGACCAGGATCCAATTTGAACAGGCCAGACCGTGCTGTACACTTGGGCCTCCTCTGGGATTTCCTGGCAAAGAACCAACTGACAGGTCAACCAGACAGATTCACCATCCTGCCCCTTATGCCCATTATCGGACCATAGGATTGGGAGGAGCAGTTGCTTTGTCCAGTTCGGGCTCTCAGGTTCGGTCTCTCAGTCCTCTCCTCATTGGGGATCTAGGAACAGTTCCTGCTTTATTCTACAACCGCTAAAGGGGAAGTCACCAGGAACACAATAGCCTTAGTTGAGGCAGACCATCCTGGTGGCTTGAGACGCACAGAATCTAGCTCACCCGTCGTCTAATAACCTGAATGTGCTTCGGACGTTAGTCTCGACTATGGCCCTATGCATTAACTGTACTGTTCCTGACATTATGGCTGGGTGCTTCTGGCGGTCCTCGACAGTTTTTGCAAGCCATTACTTGTGGGACTTAGCCATGGAAGATTTGGAGGGGCTGCAGTCTGTTGGACCACTAGTAGTTGCGTAGCAACTCACTCATCCGTCAAGGTATGATCTTACTTACCTTGGTCTATAGGGGTCTTGCACTTACATGAGATAAGATACCGTACCCCTCCGGTGGTTAGTACGTGACCTACTACTCTGATTCTGGTTCCAGTGACCTTCATGAGAGATCGTTTCGGCAGATCAGCATGCAGAGAGACCTATGGTAAGGTAAGTAAAAAATTTGTTAAAATATAAATATTTTGAATATTTAAATACTTACCTTACCACAGGACGTTCAGTACCTCCCAATGCTGGATGCTCCTCCCCACTATGGACTCTTTGGACTGTGAAGTTTTTCGTGGAGTGTGCGCGCATGCGCAGTGAGGAGATCAGATACTTTCGTATCCTGACAGTCGTCGATTGCGAGGTAGCCATTCAAGATTGAATAGCAATTCAGCTCCATCAGATCTCCTACTAAGCGAAGCTTGAGGTAATATGCTACAGACCTATGGTAAGGTAAGTATTTAAATATCTAAAATATTTAGATTTTAACATTTCTACTACCTGCTTCCAGAAACTATTGACGTGCATGCATTTGTGAGTGAGTGAATGAGTGAGTTTAGTTTTACGCTGCTTTATCAAAGCAGGGGACACCAGAAAATGGGCTTCTCACATTGTGCTCATGTGGGGAATTGAACCCGGGTCTTCGTAAGGTCTTCGTTGTGACGTGCGAACGCTTTAACCACGAGGCCGCCCCCTGCATTTGTGATAAAAAAGATCAGTAGCTCCATTTGCTACTTCACAAAAACAGCACATTTCTGTCCATTAAATTCAATGTAAAGAGTTCTTTTCTTGTGTATATTGCTCTTTGCAAAAATATATATTGACAATCACACAATTTACTGTCTTTAGTGCAATTTCTTGTTTGTGTATATACGTTTACAATTCATAACAGTATCAATATTTACTGTATTTTCCTGTCTTCAGTACAAATTTTTGTTTGTGTGTATACGTTTACAATTCATAAGAGTATTAATATTTATCCTGGCTTAATTGGTTTTCGATCGGATAACGATAAAACATTTTGTGAACGAAAAATAAATACAATCTTTTAATATTGTTCAGCCTACCTTCAGACAAGGTGAAGTTTATTTCATAAACTATTATATTTACATGCATATCACCATGCATATCACACATTTTCTATCGTTAAGCCGCCAATTCTATCGAAGCAATCTCAAAGTTTTGCCGGACGTGATGTCATATGTTTTCGATCCTTTCGTTGGCTGAATATTTTTAGCAATGTTGTGATAGTACGACATGCCCCATGTATCAAATACTCTCACTATACAGTCAAACATTTCAGATTGCAGAGATAATAAAGAATTTCCCTCTCTAATTTGCTCTAAAACAGTTTTAACTGTAGCTGGGAACAAAACACCTGCGTAAGTAGGTTTCCCATGTCATTTATCATGGTGTGTACCATATGAGATGGAAAGTCATAGGATTCCCCGTCCAGCTACCCCTTATCATAATTATCTAGAGCCTAATAATTACACTGCCGGTATCTGGCCTTTTTGCGTTGATAGCCTTCATGGGCCAAAATAATTTAAGCGACACTTGTATCTGCTTGAAAATCAATTTTGCAATTCTATTCCAATTTTACGTTGGCGAGCCATGAAAATAAATCTAGCAGCGTGGTCATATGACTAGTAACGTGATCTTGCAAGGTAGTATGTAAACCATGCAGGCAAAACATGAATGGCATCTTTGGAGTAAAGATTTAGGATTTTTATGCATTTGATTATGAGGTAGATATTGCATTCACGATTCCCTAGTTAAAATAAATCTTTCGTTGAATTTTTACTGTTGTTGACGCATAAGCTTTGATTCAGAGTATATTTATGTCCCACCAATATCGGGGATCGTGTTGTTGACATGCAGGATGCTTCTCATGGATTTTCCCGCATTATCGTGCTATATATGGGAATCATAATGGCCGATCGAAAACATATGGTGATCGGAAACGTATGATGCAGCGATACTGTCTTTTACTGTCTTTGCGTATATAAGTACAGCTCATAACAATATTAAGTGTGTGAGTGAGGTTAGTTTTATGCCGTACTCAGCAATATTCCAGTTATGTGGCGGCGGTCTGTAAATAATCAAGTCTGGACCAGACAATCCAGTGATCAACAACATGAGCATTGATATGCGCAATTGGGAACTGATGTCAACCAAGTCAGCGAGCCTGACCACCTGATCCCATTAGTTGCCTCTTACAACTTGCATAGTCGCCTTTTATGGCAAGCATGGGTTGCTGAAGACCTATTCTACCCTGGGACCTTCACGGGTCCATAACAGTATTAAACTCATTGTTCCATTTTAGCCAAGAATGAGGTTTATCAGTGATTTCGTTCAGGTTATAGTATACTCTACAACCTTTACATTCAGAGCAAGCTCATTAATGGTTTCAGTAATTTTAAGTTCAAACACGGCAGGGTGTTCATTGTTTTTCCATCTCCAATCCGGAGGAAGATTATCCAATAAACTTTCAAAATGAACAAACGTACCTTTAATGTTGTAGGTCTTCTTTGGGGATAGTTTCAGGTATTTAACCCACTCCATATATAGTGGAATAAGTGTAGTGTGACTGTGAGCAATCCATTATGGTGTCCTCCTTCTTTATATTACTATCTGCCCAGGGTTTAGTATTTCAAAGGAAGAAACGAACATGGAATATGCAGCATGTTGTAATGCCCCTTCTGTGTCATTTTCAGCACTTTACGTTGTACACACAACACTTGTGCTTTGGAGGGCAAGGACAGTCAGGGGGCCTCAGTACAGGATCTGTGCTTGTAATTATGTGAGTATGACCTGGCTGGTTAAATTTCAGTTTGTGTGACACTGCAGAATTTCTGCAATATGGACTGGCCTGTGAACATTTGAGTATATATCAGACACACCAGTGATTGATATCATGAGGAACAGTTCATGGAATCCAGATTCAATGACTCATAACTAAGTCTCTAGTCTGAACTGTTGATCATTTCACTTCTTTGAATACCATTTAGAAACCGGAATGATGATGAACAATTATTTATGCATAGACAACTTCTTTATTACAATAAAAGCGGATGGTCAGCCTCTATTGCTCTAAAGAAATTGTCTGTCCTTATTGAAAAGTTCTTCTGCTGATTATTTAGTCCCACAGCCATCATCATAGGCACATAGGTCAGATTTATTTTCAAAAACTGACTACTTTAGTAAATGTATCTTAAAGGCATCTTTCATACATGTATCAGGGCTGACGAGCGGTCGGAGGAAAATATGTATGTCTCAGTACAGTGCCACACCTATGTCACTATGTGCGTTCGTATATGTGAAAGAATTCTTAAATGATGTAATTCTTTGATGTAAATCAAAGTAGGTGACCTAGACAATCCTACTTGTGTTATTGCAGAAGCCTTGGTGGCTAAGTGGGTGATAACACTGGCTGTGTAATGATGGTGATTGACACCATCACTTTTACAGAGTGGGTTCTGTTCTCTGATGGGACTCACCACCCTCTAAAAGTACAAGAATCAGTACTGTTCTTATAACATATTGTTCCAGTATATCATCTTACATTTCATAATTTTGTGAAAGGTATTGCATACTGACTTCACAGGCTGCTGGATCTGGTTGGTTACACAGGTACCCTGGCCAGGTAGTGGTGTGTTGGTCTGGAATACTGATTGGTCACGCAGGTACCCTGCCAGGTTGTGGTGTGTCCGTCTGGCGTACTGGTTGGTTACACTATTACTGTGGCCTGGTACTGGTGTGCCAGTCTGGAATACTGATTGGTTACAGTAGTACTGTACCTTGGTATTGGTGTGCCAGTCTGGAATAATGAATGGTTACAGTGGGACCCTGGGCTGGTATTGGTGTACCAGTCTGGAGCACTGGTTGGTTACATTGGTTTACTTACGTTGTATTGGTCTGCTGGTCTGGGCTACTTGTTGGTTACACTGGTACCCTGGTCTGATATGTTGGTCGAGAATGTTTGTCAGGTATGCTGATTTGTACTGGTACTCTGCTCTCCTATGCTGGAGTGTATGTGTAGTATGCGGACTTATACAAATTTGAGTACCGAGATAGAATTAAAGAAATAAACACTGCAAAAGTGTAGGATTACAGGAACATTCCATTCACAGACTCGTATTATGTGGGTATGATTCTGCTGAATGTTCTATCAGCAAACAAAGAAACCTGTGCCGGGATAGCCCAGGGGTGGAAAAGTGGCACATATAAAACCATTTGCACTGATCATTTTTCCACTATACCTGCTGATTTTCTTGTTGAATTTTTAAAATAAGCACCATGATTAACATTGGAAAGTTTTAAGTCCCTGCATTGGCTCCCAGTTTTGAAGAGAATCCATTTCAAAGTCCTGACACATACTAATGTGTCACTGGAACAGAGTCAAGCTACCTTTGTGAAATGTCACCAAGTACTATCCAGCCAGAAGAGTCAGATCCTGTTCATGACACCAAAATTGAAAACCTTTGGATGCCGGTCATTCTAAATTGTATTGGCACAACTCTGGAACGCTCTTCCATTGGAAATAAAAACTTCATCAGTGACCCAATTCTGATGTCAGCTGAAAACGTTTTTATTTATCTAGCAATTTATGTTCCACCATTGCATCTCTGACAAGCTTTCCGAGAAGATGTGTATGGAATTAAGCGCTGTACAAGCATCCATCCTTATCCTGATCCTTAAAGTCTGCTGGACTCTGGTGCAACATGATAAATGAGATACAAATTTGCGTGCCCAATAGAAAAAAACGCTGAACTGGGACATCAGACAGTGCTTTATTTCCACCCTTGAAGCCATTGATTGTTCATAAGCCACAAGGTTAAAGCAATTAAGAAGATTCTTTTCCTTTGTTTTACAGATTTTTTGTGTCCTTGTTGGTGTACTTGATAGCTGGAATCATGTTCCTGAAGTTTGTCCGAAAAGCCGAGGGAACAGAAATGATTCCGAATTACGAATTTTGGACAGCCATGCCTTCCTTAATACGGGTAAGACTTAACCACATAGACAGAGAATGTGGTAGTGGCACAACATCTTAACTGATATACTACAGTGCCCCCCCAAAAATATTCTGTGAGTGAGTGAGAGGTCATTGCTAGGTGCGCCTATTACAGCAGGGGGCACCTGAAATGGGCTTCTCACATTCTGCCCATGTGGGGAATAGAACCCAGACCTTCAGCCTGATGAGCAAATGCTTTATCCACTAGGCTACTCCACTGTCTCCAGAATATTCAAGAACAATACATTTTCTTGTTGGCACCATTTAGGCAAACTTTTATCAGAAGGGCAGAGTGGCTATGGCACTTCCTTCAGAATTTTAAACTGCTGTTTGTTATGGCATTCAATCCCACTCTTTTCTTATTATATATTGCAGGAAGGAGTGTATTTCACATTCCGAGGATTCAAGACTGAAGCGACATATGAGAAGATTTGATTGGTACTCCATGTTTTTGTTGTTTGTGTGTGCAAGGAACTCATATTTCACCATTCTATGTGACATTTAAATCATAAAATCAAAACCTCATGTGTGAAATCAGTGTTATTTATGCATATGTTATTTTTGAAAAATATTCCAGAAAATCTTTTTTATATTTATCAGGGATAAATGGAACTTTGTGTGATGTGGGTCATTTAGAGATATTTTTGTGTAGAGATGATGCTTTGAATAACTACATAGAGTGATATCTTCATCATGGCATCCTTCATCTTTCACTTTGTGGCAGTCTGATATATACATCCTTTGGACGTAAGAGATGGAATGTCAGCAGTATCAGCACCAAGTTGTCAAGGGAATGGGTGACCGAGGTGTGGGGGTACAAGGGATCCAGTTGTCTTGAGCACAGCTGACACTGTTCTTTGGAATATATGAGACTTGGTTGTCAAGGATACAGTTGATGCAGGCGTCTTGGTTAGATGATCCAGGAAGACCTTATACTTCACGGTGCAGAGCTTGTCCGACTGCCAAGCCAGAAACCTTTGTCTTTGGTTTTATTGATTATGGTGCTGTTTGAGAGCTACACACTTGAGTTAAATGTATACTGTATGTGACACTCAAATACTGATAACATAATGTTTTCTATGATCTCTTCGAGTAGTTTCCAGTCAGGGACAGGGGATATGGTGGACAGTGTAGTGGAACGCAGTGGGTGGCAGATTATATGGGTGCAAAGTGTTCAGTTGTCACACCAAACATCAGGTTTCACTTCCCTAAATATGCACAGTGTGTGAAATCCAGATCTTGCAATGATATTGCTAAAATTAATCAAACCCAAGCTGGCAAGGGGAATGGAAGCAAAGAACGGTCTTATATACCATGAGTTGCCCTTAAAATGTTGAATAAAAATATATTTCATGGGAGTAATTATTCAACATGGGGTTGGAAATTTGAGAGCACAGTCCAGTGAAGAAATGGATGTATACCTTTAAAGATGGTGATATTTTATTTTGACATGAAAAGTATTTTTCAAACTGAGGCGAGGGAAGTATGTTGACAACATTTGCTCGCTTCACTTGCATATAAGAAGACTGTTCATATTCTCTAAGCTGTACAACCCCCATTTGTGGTACAGTTTGCCTCTGGTTGATGTTCCCTGAATCTGTTTGTTCATGAAGGGTAACATAAACATCGAAAGTACATCGACCCATGGGCTCCAACGGACCAGTGAACAACGCATTTATCTTACCGAACACCTCAATGTTAATGTTGAAATGTTTGAAGCACGTGTACAAAACTTTTTGTAGCCAGAAGATTTTGCAGATGACAACAACAGACTTGGAGTTATCTTCCTTCCACCAATTTTGCATTTGCAAAACATCAGTAATTTCTGTACATCATACTGATTTAGTGTTATAGAGATAAAGAATTACTACCACTAAGTACCATATCAGTTCGGTATTCCCCCGGGACACTACGAAAATGTTACTTGCTTTTAAGCTAGGTACATTGGAAATCATAGAAGAGTTCTCAGCCAATCTGAAAGCAACATTTATGTGAGGTCAGATAAAGGTGTATGTTCATATCTGATGAGAAAGATTCTGAAACATTTAAGGAGTTTTGCCATTGATTGTTCCATATGTAATATATTGTCAACCTTCATGTGTATCATTCTCTTCCCACAGTGGTTACTTGTCGTATCCTATGTAACCTCTGGTCTAATAAGACCCTTTCATGGTGCGAGTGTTCAAGACTCGTGATTTGAGGCAGTCAGATTTAGTAGTGCAATCAGCGACCTTGTTTCAAAAGTGATCGTTCGCAAGATCTCGGTAATTTCCGGATGCATCGTGAAAACTAGAACCTCTTCCTGAGCTCGATACTCGAATCTTTCTTCTGGACAGAACTCAGTCAAGTCATATTTGTTTCTCCACATTGCTTGCATTTGTCAAGTTGAATCTAGGTTGATCTAACACGTGTTCTGGTTGGACAGAAAAAAGGGAGATAAATCTGCTGCCACTTTTTTGCCGCTAGGGGATTATGAGAACCGCGAAATATGGGCGCATTGGAACAGAGGTTCGTAGGAAGATATGGCAAGTAGCCTCTGAGGGAAGAGAATGCATTTGTATAGGCTCATCAGATTAGTTTGTGTTGGAAGATATATGATATATGTATCAGTTAGATCTGAAGTAGATGTATATCCATGAGACTGTTCCTCCACAAAGCTGTTCCGAAGATGATATATTTCCTAGAGTGGCAACGATTAACTTCATTTCATCAAAAATTGAATCCGGCACCTTAGTTTCAATTTTAGATTTTTCACTCCAACTTGGGCAGTTTTGAGCACTGAAATAAGACGCAAAATGTGATTGTTTGACGCTTGGCTAATCATCCAAGGAGAATTGTTACTTGCAGACATTGCCAAGTCGACAAGGGATTTCAAGCTAAAAAAGCTGACTCTGAGAGTTAAATGAAATCTGATGTTTTTTGCTTGTATGAAGAGTCAAATCGAAAATGATAGGGTGCAATATCGAAAATCAGTCATGGTCTGGGTGATACGTTGCAGGCCTAATATTTCCAGCCAGCTTTTGGATGTTTAATCCGATTCTGTTGTTTTGAATTATGTATTAGGTGTAGATTTTCTTACATTTGTTAGATGTGAATCCATGAATATTTCAGTACCGCTTTGTGTACCGCTGTGTCTCAGTCTGGTCACATTTTGAAGTAGATGTTGATCAAGATGTATTTGATTTTTTATGCTCTCAGCCCACGAGGGAAGATAGTACATTTTGGCTCTAAGATCTGAAATAGATATTGTTCCACATGTATTTATTTCATGAAACTGCCTGTGCCCTAGGAGATGCAAAGTTTTGGTTTTGGGATGTGAAGTGGATGTTGACCCTCATATATTTAGTACTTTAAACTGTCATGCTACTGAGAGATGCTAAATCTTGGCTATTAGATCTGAAGTTGGCGTTTGTCTTCATGTATACTGACACTACCTGCAAGATGCCCTTTCTGGAATGTATCTTGAAAACTTTGTTTTCCCCTAGGAAATTTCCATGCCTTTGTTTTGTTCTCACTGAGTGTCAGTCTGAAGCCCAAATGTGTACAAAGTCTGGATGATGAAATGTTCTGCAAGTCATGTAATTAACATAGGCGTCACTGGTGTTCCTTGCTTGAATTAACAAAGTTTTGCAATAGAATCTTGAAATGTTAAACTCTCATGAATTTATGGAATGAACTAATGTATATAGTCAACTTTCATTTGTATAGACTCGTCAAATTAGTTTGTGTTGGAACATATATGATATATATATATTGGTTAGATCTGAAGTAGATGTATATCCATGAGACTGTTCCTCCACAAAGCTGTTCCGAAGATGATATATTTCCTAGAGCTGCAACGATTAACTTCATTTCATCAAAAATTGAATCTGGCACGTTAGTTTCAATTTTAAATAAGTATTATCACTATTTCGATTCTATATTTGAATACCTATTTAATTTTCCACACTGCCAGAACGTAATTTTCACTCCAACTTGGGCAGTTTTGAGCACTGAAATAAGACGCAAAATGTGATTGTTTGACACTTGGCTAATCATCCAAGGAGAATTGTTACTTGCAGACATTGCCAAGTCGACAAGGGATTTCAAGCTAACAAAGCTGACTCTGAGAGTTGAATGAAATCTGATGTTTTTGCTCATATGAAGAATCAAATCGAAAATGATAGGGTGCAATATCGAAAATCAGTCATGGTCTGGGTGATACGTTGCAGGCCTAATATTTCCAGCCAGCTTTTGGATGTTTAATCCGATTCTGTTGTTTTGAATTATGTATTAGGTGTAGATTTTCTTACATTTGTTAGATGTGAATCCATGAATATTTCAGTACCGCTTTTGTCTGTGAGCATATACAGTTATATCATTTGTGGATTTAAATCATCCACAGAGCACCACTGTGTCTCAGTCTGGTCACATTTTGAAGTAGATGTTGATCAAGATGTATTTGATTTTTTATGCTCTCAGCCCACGAGGGAAGATAGTACATTTTGGCTCTAAGATCTGAAATAGATATTGTTCCACATGTATTTATTTCATGAAACTGCCTGTGCCCTAGGAGATGCAAAGTTTTGGTTTTGGGATGTGAAGTGGATGTTGACCCTCATATATTTAGTACTTTAAACTGTCATGCTACTGAGAGATACTAAATCTTGGCTATTAGATCTGAAGTTGGCGTTTATCTTCATGTATACTGACACTACCTGCAAGATGCCCTTTCTGGAATGTATCTTGAAAACTTTGTTTTCCCCTAGGAAATTTCCATGCCTTTGTTTTGTTCTCACTGAGTGTCAGTCTGAAGCCCAAATGTGTACAAAGTCTGGATGATGAAATGTTCTGCAAGTCATGTAATTATTAACATAGGCATCACTGGTGTTCCTTGCTTGCATTAACAAAGTTTTGCAATAGAATCTTGAAATGTTAAACTCACAATTTATTTAATGTAATGAATTTATGTAATGAACTGATAACATATAATGTAATAACAGGCTAAGTTAGACTCTTCCTAACAAGTTCAGGTAAAGCATTCCCTCATGATACTGAACACCTCAAGTTTGATTCCCCACATAGATACAATTGCTGGAATATTGCCCAAAGTGGCATAAAACTCAACTCTCCCTCAAACCTATACAGTTCTGTGTCAAATTTCTTTACACAAGCTGATCCAGTAATTATGATTGCTGACAACTGTGTATGACAGCATCTGAGTTTTGAGGGACTTTTGTCAGATTATCTTATGCTTACAGGCAAAGTCATAGTAAACATTTTCATGGTAGTTCTGTCATGCATCATCAGAATGAAGTGTGAAGATAACATGCATATCATTATTGCTTTTGTGCTTATGCTTTTGGTGTCTGCCATCTTTGCCTCTGAGGTTCAAATGTGATACATGTTTCATGACAGAACACCATTTTTTGTTGAAGGTCACATGCAATGAAAAACACAACTTTGCAGATTCTGATACCTTTCGATGTGCTTTTACCGAAACAAATAAAAAAATACCAATGTAACCTGTAAGGTTGAAAAAAAACATGATGAAGGAAGACTGCATAATTGGAGTTCAAATGATTCACTAATTTTCTCCCAGCGCTGGGTGAAAAGTGGTTTCAACAGCTACCAGTTTGCTGTGCTGCATTGCGCTCATAATGCATGTGCAGTGATTAAGTTCGCAGAGCTTGAAGCAGTAAGCGTGCCTAAAAAATGAGGTCGCGAGCAGTAGTCTAATCTTGGTTGTGTACACAAACAAGTAAATAATCTACTCATTACATTTAAAGAAAACATGTTGATTGTGATATGCAGAGTCTTTCACAGAGAAAACGCAGTTCTGATTTATTGACACCTTTATGTCTGCATGGCCTGTCTGCTAATGAAAATATGCAATGCACAACTTCAATCATTGACCACATGCCATTTGAAATCAACACCTATCAGGCTTATAAGCCATAAAGAGTCACCTGAGCGTATTGACAAATGAACCAGTGGCCAATGACAAGGCTTCGTTACACTTGATTGCACATCCATTGACTCTTGACTGAGTTTGTTATCGCAGCTGCTTCGTTTCAAGGGAGGTAAACCCAAGTTCAAAATATTGCACTTTTGATGATATCAAATAAGTGATAACTGTGTTTTAATAATGTTTTTAATTTTTTTGTTGCATGTGACCTTTCAGAAATGAATTAAGGCTGTATTTGTTTTGTTAGTTAGTTTCTTGTTTAATGCTGCTCAGTAATATTCCAGATATGATAATGGTCTGTGAGTGAGTGAGGAACAGACAATCCAGTGATTGGCATAAGGAGAATCAACATAGCTATTTCAGATATAATAGGCATCATCATGTCCTATGTGTGTTCTTGCTATGTCGCTTCACGCAGTTGTATACCGTTGTTACTTTATACTTCCATTAATGCAATAAACATTGAAATCTATCCTCAAACCTGTTCAGGCTTGCTATCAGTCAATTGTTAAACCTTCCTTTTGGAGTGTTATCCTGAATTCAATTGGTATATATAGTATATGTTCTAGTCAGATTGTGAAATGATGAAGAGGGTCAGCCATTTTGTGTAACAGCAATATGCAAATGTACTTCAGTCATTTCATGAAATTTCACTGAATACCTTAGTCAACAAAAGCGGATCACAATTCAACATCACGTCACTAAAAGTTAAAACTATTGTGGCAGTGACTGTTGCACTTCAGCATGGTTTTGAAGCATTGACACCTGTTTGTTTGACACTTGCTGTGTCCAGAGTAGCCGTACCTCACAAACCCCTGTCCACCACATATAGATGAAATGACTTAAGTATATTGATTGCTGTTATACAAACTGAAGCAAAATGGCTCACCTTCTTATTCATGAAATGACTGATTTCACAATTCGACTGTAATTTATATAACATGTTTATGGTAGGTGTGTACGTCCACTTTTTGCAGATATACAGTTTACATTATTTATCATGGAGAGAAAGAAATATGTATTCTTTAAATTGATAATTCTTCATGGATGTTTGAAGTGAGGCTCTTAAATCAGGATATCATATTCCAAGGAATTACCAGTTTATCTAATGCACAACATGAAGACTTTTTGTGTATCTCTATGTATTGAGTTTGCTAATCATGATAAGTTAATGATGGTTGCTTGTTTCTTTTCTGAATGGTGTGTTGGTTTTTAGGATATTTCTTTACACAAGAGTTTGCATATTAGATGACCTAAATAAAATTCCTAACTTTTTACTAAACAATTTTCATTGTCATTTGTAATTCGCTATCAGTTGTCTATACCTTTTTCTCCATCATTCTCAATGGATAGATTTGAAGTGGATAAACACATGTGTATTTATTCCATGTAGGGGATTCCAAGTGCAGCTGGCAAATTCAGAAGTTACGCTGATGGACTTTTATGTCCAAGAAATGGCTAATGTTTTGAAGTATAGGAACAGAATGGTGTTTTGGTCTTTCGGGTTTTCGTTTTGGGATATGTGTATTGGGAACATATAGACCCCTCAGATGAGTCTGCAAACAGTCCCGATTGGTTTGGGAACCCTTCATTTTGTCAATGATGATCGCTGTTAAGTACCTGATTTTGTTGCTTCTGACTTGCTGTTATTTTTCTCATTTTCAACCCACAGCTTCTCAACTTAAAAAAACTCATCTGCAGGATATAAGGAGCAAATGCCAATGGCGTGATTGCTGCCTCCGACTGATTGCCAGCTCCTCAGCTGCAATAAATACATCCACAGGGCATATGAGCAGACGCCAATGATTTGCTTGCTGACTCCTCCTGACTGACAGTTCCTCAGCAGCAATAAATACACCCACGGGGTATATGATCAGACGCCCATAATGCGCTTTCTGCCTCTGACTGACTGCCAGCTTCTCACCACAAATAAACACACCCGCAGGGTGTAGGTAAATTTCCTAGCAGACGCCAATGATGAGCATCAGTGGGGATGTCACGGCTCTGTGGACACATGCCATTATCAGTGTTGCAGTCCTAAATCAATAGTGCAATTATCGCCTGTAGTAGAATACGTATTAGAATCCACAACTAGTGGCCCGATCCAGTTAAAACTGTTTTTGAGTAATAAAACCAAACCCGCGTTGAACCAGATATCACAGTAGTCAGAAGGCTAGGGGTTCAGTGAACAAGGGCAGATAATTTAAAAGTAATTGATTTGACATTGTTCTAGGGCCTCGTCCGTTTTAATATTTCATTTCCTTTTATCCTTTATAATGCATAGACTTCGAAGTCTGTAATGGGCGCTGGAAATTATTACAAACATCTATCCTGGACAGAACTGTTGTATTTCCCACACCCCAGTTGCCCATTGTGTTTGGTTTGGAAAGCCAACAGCTAATAATGATGTGTAGTGTTCTCCGAAAAGTCCTCAACACAATGTCTGCTCATCCAGGCTAAAGATTTTCACCCAGTATCACTTGTGTGTCTGGTCCAGGGACCATAGTTGTGTTGGGGTCCATTCTAAATTAGGATCGTGGGTAATAATCCTGAAGATGGCTAATTGTCAAGGTTCTCTATCCCAATCCCTGTATACAGGAAATAAGATTCAAACGTTTTGACTTCAGACTCGATCACTGACATTTGGGGTAACGAGTGAACACTGTTAACTTGGGTGTCCCCATTTATATAGAATCTCTAAGTTAGTGGTCAGTTGTAAGTTTTGCATAAGCTCAGTGTTATTGAACGGGAACTCGGTGAATTCTCAGTGGTTTCTTCCAAGTTGCCGCGAAATAAACTCCATAAAATAATTTTTTCTGTGTTGGTGACTGTTGCGTTAAACTCTTTAAACACAAACGGTAGATAAGAATCCCGATTTTGGTGTAATCACTCCTCCCACTCCTCACACGCACGCACGCACACACGCACGCGCACACATACACACCTAGTGAAGAAATAGTTATATCGTCATTGCCCTCCAGTGCGTGCGTGAGACAACAACCGATGGTAGCCTGACTGATCCTCTTGTTTTCAGTCCTGATGGCACGAGTTCAAATATTGTTATCAGAACGTGTCTGCCAACTTTACTTGTGGGGCATTTATGAAGACGATAACACACAGACCAATATATCATTCACGTCCCATGAGGTCCTTCTCTCGAGCCTCTGAAAGGGGTACAAGATGAATCGAGAAACCGGAAAAAGGACAATATTTAGGAATTTTTCAGTACAGGTTCATCACTGAGCGTTCTGGAAAGACGACCTTTAAGGGTGCATCAAACATTACGTGTTTGTCTTTTGTAAATTGAAAATTAATAATATCTCGTAAAGAACGCCTCTGGTAGGCCAATGGCGCCATGACACGTAGGCTCAGTTCAGCATAATCTTTAGAGCATATACCCCTCATTTACCCAAATTTATTCTCTGAATACTCAGACTCAGCGTAGCTTGTGATCTGAATTATTGATTGCTAAGTGCACGGGATTAGTTGCGTCATACCTTTCTATATCTCTTTACAGACTCGATGATTATAAACTGCAACACTTTTATTCACCAAAATAATTCATATAAGCAGACGTTTTCAATAAAAGTGATTAAAGCTCCCATAATAGAACATGTGTTTGCTAACGAATGCAACCGTATCCCGCGCTATCGGTATCATCCGTCAGAAACACACGCAAAGGCAGAACAATCAAAGGAATATCAATTGCCTCTCTAAATTGGGCATTGCCTCTCATACTGATCGATACTCCTGAAGCAACAGTAACTTCAAACACATGCTATCAATGATTCATCTCCAGCAGCCCGTCATCCGTGTGGGACTTGGCCTTCTCCACCCATGCGAGTCGTATAAACTCGACTAACGGGATCGGATTGTCAGACTCGGTGACTTGGCTGACACATGTCATTGGTTCCTCGTAGAGTAGTTTGATGTTGTTGATCACTGGGTTGTTTGGTCCAGACTCGATTATTTACAGACTGCCGCCATATAGCTGGAACATTGCTTAGTGCGGCGCAAAACCCAACTCACTCCCTCATTCATTACCTAGTAATATAAGTTCAATCCAATGTAAATCAATGTTGCTGGAATTCCCAAAAATAAGGGAATACACAACAACCAGAAGAAACACAGATCCACAGCTTTGCTGACCCGTTGCCATGTGACGGGGGGAGCAGAAGGTTTGGCCGAAAGCTCCTGTAACTGTCCCGATTCCTCGGTTGGAGGGTTTTCGCGGATTCTACACCGCCCGGCTGCATCTACCGTTTCAACCCAAACTGTGAAACGCTGTAATGTTTTACTAATGGGCCTCGAGTCGCTCCGCCCGCAGAACCGGACGCTGAAGATGCTGACGATGACAAATACTGCAGACATTGTAAGTGTGAGTCCAAGGAAGATGACAAAGGCTGAGATGCCGTGCGAGCTCTGTGGTACCATGTCTGTCAGAAATCCCATGTAGACGCCGTATGACAGTGGAATTGTGATAGCAAACGATATCTTTTCTCCAGAATCTGCAGGAATTAGAAACACAAACGTCCCAAGGACAGACAGAATTAACACAGGGAGGATGAAGTTGAACACAAAATTTACCGGGCGTCTCTCCAGGGTGAGGGTTATGATCACATGTGATGTTGGCTTGTTGTCAAAGGTCTTTTCCTTTGATGTGATTGATGTTGGTTTCAGATTCCACTGACCGCCAATGCTTGAACTGGAGGTACCTGCCTCTGACTGCCTGGCTTTCAGAGTTACCTCTGACGTGGAATATGACCACACCACTGCCTCAATGGAACACGAGAGACTATCAAATGGATACACCGTGACGTCTGTCTCACAATGCAGGTAGAATATGTCTCCTGGCACCCACTTCACGCTTCCATTAGAAAATACCTGCAGAGAAACAAAATCTCCTCCAAGGCGATCAAGCTGTTGGAAGGAGTTGGCCACAACAATATCAGGCTTCCAGACGTAGCTATCTGGAGGTCTGATGAACTCAAGTCCGTCATACATCTCCGAATTCCAGGTTAGAAACTGATCCTTCCATGACACGGTAAACCAGCCTGTGCATACGAGCTGTTGTTGAGATTCAATGTATTGGCTTACAGTCCGTAAATGAAAGTCAAATTCAACTGTAATTGTGTCCGATTTGTTGTAGATGGGCCTTTCGTATGGGTTGTTGTTCCAGATGATGTCATTGTAGAGGCGGGATTCACCCGTGGAATACCTGTGTGATTCAACCGAGACAAAACCAACAACCAGAATATATATGGGAAGGATCAACATGGCTGCAAAAACGTATCTTGCAATGAAGAACTCTGCAGCCCCTCTCTGTAGCTTGGGCGATGATGTCGAGCTGCAATACAGAAGAACATTTCTTTGAGATACCACAATATATGATAGCGTTACATTTGTTTGTGGACTGGTGAATGTATACAAATTCTCACTCAGTGTTAATGGAGGTTATGGTTAGAATTCGGCGATGCTTTATTTATCGACATTGTGCCATGTAACAAATACACAACGTGGGATCGGGCAATATAGACATTTAAATTCACATCATTCTATCGGGAATTCGGCGAATGTCTATAATCAATTGCATTTGCTTCCAGCTGTTAGTGATGGGAACTAATGTTTACAACACGGCAACGTTTTGATTAAATGTTAATACTTGTAATGGCACGAGTGTAGAATTATCAAGGATATCGGTTCCTGTCATACCACGTGGCACGCATTCTCTGTGGCATGTGTATCTGGCTGTATGACATTAATTTGGTTAAACATGTTGACATAAATGACCCATGAAAATCCGATCTTCAGTAATCTACGCTTTTCCGCAAGATGGGACTAACGGGATCGGTTGGATTATGTTTCACAGCAACGAAACAGATGAATAAATGTTTCTAGAATATTGAGGACAGTGGTTAAGTCCTTTCATGCTGGATCGCGGTTGGTCCAATATTTGTTAATCGTGTGGGCATGCGTCTGTTCGAATCCCGATTGGCCATCATGAGGATTCTTGGGTTATTAGCATGAAACTGAGTCTTCGTGCTTTACCAAATGGATGAATATGAAAGACCTGCACACGCATCCTCGTGCTTTCCCCCAACGTGAAGTTAATGTACCTGTCACAATATCGGAAACTAATGTAACGTACATAATTTCTGAAACTAATGTAACTGGCACAATATCTGAAACCAGTATAAATGAAACAAAATCGGAAACTAATGGAACTGACATGATATCGGTAGCTAATGTAACTAATGTATTTTTGAAAACGGAGGAAACTGACACAATGTCGGAACTGACACAATGTCGGAAACTAATATAACTGACGTACTATTGACAAGTGAGGTAACTGACACAATATCAGAAACTACTGTAACTGACACCATGTCGGAAACTAACTTAACCGAAACAATATCGGAAACTAATGTAACTGACATAATATCTGAAACTTTTTCAAAGCTGTTTTAAATACAGATGTTTTGTACGTCATTGTAAGGAAACCAAGCAAAAATTATGCTTATCGAATAACACGAATAACATTTTTGCAAAGTGATATGATGTCGATTATTAGTGTGTATTAGATAGGAATGTCTTGTGACGAGAGACCTGGCACTGTAATATTCAAAGTGAATCTCGATAACCTCAAACCGACGATGCACGGGTCTCACACAGATAAACTCATACCCTGCGCCCCACCTTTGGGATGTAGTGATATACAAGCACAACATTGGTGTTAAATGGATCGCATGATCATGTACTCACCAATGTCCCGTAAATCACTTCAAATCATTGCCATTATGTTTGTAAATGACTAGATCCACAACATCACCTCCTACAATGGACAATGCCAAGTCATGGCAACAGGTGAACGGTCGCATTAAACTTCCTGGTATCAACATGCACCATCACCATTCCATAATCATCTCACAGACTCTGCAGCTGAAAGCTTGGCGTGGCCATGATAACGTTCCCAGCAAAGCAGCAATGGACCATAAAACAGAAAACAAGTGGCTGTCGTGTCTCAATACTTCCGTCGTTCGTGGGCAATTTACGAGTCGAGAAACAGCAAAGTAAACATGGGTGCGGAGGCTCGGACCATCACATCATCAATAACCGTCTATTAAATCAGTTGTATTAATTGGAAAAAAACTCACATTATCACCAAATCCACAATGCATTAGACACAACTGTGTTCAACCTGTGTGACAGACCAGGAATATTTGGGTCGAGATGGTCGCTGAAGTTGCACCAGCAGAGATCAGCACAAGTGCTATTGCCCCGCATGTAACACATAAAATTGATATAATTTTGAAATTGTTTACAGTTAAAGGAATGGGAAGCAACAATAATATTCAACTCCACTAAATTAGAAACTTGACACCCACATTATCGGTAATAACGGTTAGGGGGTAATTTCTTGTAGTTTCCGATTGTACCAAACACACGACAATGACAAGTAGGCTTCTTGAACATAACGTAAAAAGAACCTTAGTGTAAGATGTCATAAAACGTGAAAATGAGCAATTGTTTACATTCCATATGTGGCAAGTGTTTTCTGCCTGGAAGCTGTTCACCTGTCGAGTTTCAATTATCGATTTCGGACAAGTCGCAAGGGGTAATGAGTCTGTTATTGCAAGAAGCTAAAGTAATTGCATATTCTCAAGTATGTATAATCCAGGCCAAAATATTATCGAAGATGTGTGACATTGTGCCTTTAATCTTAAACGGAAGGTATTTCAGGCGTATCGTGGCAGTGAGAGTTTAACAGTGATAAAACAAAGCTAAACGATATAACTATCTGCCAAGAAAGAAGAGCAAAAAAACTAGAATATCACGGTTATACTTTGGTAAGTTTGACAACCAACACGTAAACATAAAACGATCATTCTACCCGCGAAACATTGATTATGCAATGCTATTTAGAAAGTGGTCACATTTAACATATGTTGTTGACTTGGCATGCTAGCTATTTGGTGCCTGATGGTGTGAATTCGAATCCCGGATGGGCTAATTTAAAAATAATAACTGGTAGAATTTGTGATTTACTGAGAAAGTGTAATCCCAAATATAACATTATCTTACATTTAACCACTTTGTAAATGGCATGGTATAATCATAGCCGTGCCAGGTAACACTTATCAGAGGGGTACACAAAGCCCGCAGTCTAGACTACAAGTTGTGGCTAAGCGGGTTAGGCGGCAGACTTTGCGTGGTGGTTATTAGGTGCCTGACTCTGACGGTGTGGGTTCGAATCCCGGGCTAGAATATTTATCTTTAGTAAGAAATCCCAAGTATAACATATGTTACACGCGACAAATTATGAAAATGCGTCAGCAGTTGAAGGTGGATCAAATTGCTAGGTATCATGAGCAATTACAATGCGTGTACAATACAATAAGCCCATGTGAAAGTACAAGCACCAAAAATCTTAGTTGCTAAGGCAATTTACCATTATTAGAATGCCATATATCTTTTACAAAATATATCACTCAAAACGTTTTCTTACTCAGTTATTACAATCAAACACACAAAAAAATAAATAGATCCTTTATATATAGTTGCTATCCATAGTTGCTAATGGTAGCACACTTCACTCCATTACTTCATCACAAGGGAGGTTGGTAACCTTGTCACGCCGAAGATCCGGGTTCGATTCTCCGCATGGGTACAATGTGTGAAGTACATTTCTGGTGTCCCCGCTCTGATATTATTTGAATATTGCTAAAAGCGGCGTAAAACTAAACTTGCCCACTTACTCACTCATCAGTGCATTTGAGCGGTATGGTAGCCTTGTGTTTAAACCGTTTTCTCGTCACGCCAATTATACACATGGACAAAGATTAAGCGCCACCCTGTATTTTTTTATCTGCTACTTTGGATACTCAGTGGTAACGAGTATCATAACGAGAACTATGTCTGTCATTGGCATCATTGGTTTGATTATGTTTGGCAACTAAACGGGCGATGACGCCGTGATGGCGACCCATTTGCCCTGCAATGGTCCTGCATGACATGCCACCATTTTTCATGCCTATCACCTGCCATCTCTCAGCGGTAGTTACCTAAGTCCTCACCTTGACTGATTTTCTCGCGTGAAAGGAGAATCTCACAACAGACCAGTGAATCCAAGTGTGTGAAACTTGATTTTCAAGATTCAGGTGTCAGGGAAATGGGGTTGCACGTGCAGATCGTTTTCCTTGTTACATCTTGACAATCTTAGGTTCAAGAATCTATGGAAGGCTAATTCAGTCATAAACATTTATAGTTTGTATTTCTGATCTTCGGTGGTGAAATCAAGACACCATGAAAATAGTAGCGCATAATATTTGTGCATGTGTATATTATTGAATGTGTATATAATTGTTAAAATGAGATGCAAAGCATAAGTCGCTTACTCGCTATCAGAACATTTAGTATCGATGGTATTTAATACGTCAGTATACCTTTACTCACGTGCAGTGGCATTGGGTGATACATAGAATACACCAGTGCTGACACAATAACTATTTTGGAACGAAAACGTTTTAAATTTCTTCCCAGTGAGTACAACGTTGGATTAGATCAGCCGTTGGTTGTACCAAGGTATCTCAAGTGTCATGTTCTGTAATCATAATCTGAAAACACAGACTGTGCTACATGAACAACCAGAGCCACATTGGTCGTTTTTTCTGCCATAGTTCCCCAAAGTCTCACCCAGCCGCGAGTGGTGAAGTCAAGGAAGAATTTAAATCTAAGACGGAATAGTAACCAGTGACAGCTAGTTTTGTATGAGTGAGGTTTTAAACTCTGTTTTTGTATAACCAATAACAATCTGTAAAAAACATCAATCTTGCCATATCTTCAAATGAGCAACAGCAGCAATTTTGGCCGACTGACTTTGTGTACTTTGTGTACTGACTTTGTGTCAGGTGCCTGACTCTGAGGGTACGAGTTCGAATCCCAGAATAGTCTAGAATTTGTACTTTACTAAGAAAGTGTAATCCCACATATAACTTACAACATATAACTTGCGACAGCCACGCAAAGAGGTCTCAGATAGGCATGCCTAAGGGACTTGACTCTGTATGGCATCTTTCTGCGGCCTAATGACAAACGCATTGGACTTTTTGTTCCACAGAACATTGGGATGTACTCTACTGACAAAAGTGACAAGGTACACAAGTCCAAAGTGGAACGTCGATGCAAAGCTGTTTCGTCTGTACTTCCTCAGGCTACACGAGGTGGTATAGACTGAGCAAGTTTAATCAGGTCTGGTAGAGTGTGAGTTACACTGTCAGTATCTCAGCCATAGCGTGACAAAAGCAATTGATGCAATAAACAGACAACACATTTTGAAGAGTAAAACCTGTCGACGATGGACAGTAAATATACTAGAGTATCACAGATATGAATATCAAACTTGCTTGTAAAACTGAAACATTTTTATTGAACAAGAAAATACAATATGAAACACGGACTGTAGATCGCCGACAAATTAAGATAACCATACTAGGAACCTTGGGCACTTATATCATTTATGCTACTTGCGTGGACCCAAGCTGGATTTGACCATCTCTTCAGCGATGGTAGGAAGAGACATAAAATACTACGATTAAAAAGCATGGTTGAGCGAAATTGACTTTGAAAGTTTTTGGGACTTTTGTGCCCACTCTGGAGGACAATAATTGTACGCTACCTCAACACCCTATGACTGTACAGCCACAAACAATCGCAGTTGCTGATTTATACTGCCATGTTTAAAATAGCAGTTATCTATTTACAAAACATTAAATTATTAAATGATAATTAACTTTATAAAAAGATCCGTAACCGTTTTGACATTGAAACATTTTCCCTTGTAATGGCAAAAATCAATACAGTCAAACCAGGGAGAACATGGGCACATCATCACAGTGCCTGAATTGATGTCATTGTACACTTTCCCTGAGGACTTCTTGCTCTTAGGATCTCCACATATGTTGACTTGGATTGGAATGCTTTACCTGTAATGCTCAGAACGTGCGATGTATGATCACTCTGTTCTTGGACTGACAAATTTGTCTTCAACAACAACTATTTCTTCTATTTATATCTGTTGGCTTCTTTATGTCCTGACAAGGGTGAACAACAGCCAAAAGGTAGGTGCTGAGTGTTCACGAACAAATTGCTATGTAAAATTCATATCGTATTTTTGTGTGCTTTTTGTGCCAGACTGAGTCGTGGTTGAGGACGGGGGATGCTGTTCCCTCGTGACAGAATTCATACCATGAAGATACATACTCAAAGCACAAAACTACATAAACTCTGGTTGATTCCTGCAAAATTGTGTTTCAGGATTCAGGTTTCTGACAGAATATTAAAATAGTCATACGTCCTGGTTTTCATAGGATTAATAATTCTGTCAAAGGAAACATCTGCGGCACTGACATAAAACCATTGTCAGAGCTGTTAGAACGTTTGCACGCCACTCTGTGAATGCCAAAAACACATTGCGACTCTATTAAAAACATATAAACACATATTGCTATGAATGGCTGTCTCATATCATCAGTGTGACCTATTCTTTCAAACAAACACGATTTGCAGGATCTGCCACTATGGGAGAGCTATGCACAGCAACATTACCGGAATGGCTATTAACAAAGGTACACACAATACCCAGAAGAAAAACAGATCCAGTGCCTTGCTCACTCGCTTCCAAGTTATTACTTCAGCATGTCCATTAGCCTCGCCATCATCTGACTGTTCCGTGACCTTAGCCATATGCATTGTTTTCGTCTTCCTGCGTCGCACACAGCGTTTAGCCTGTTCAACCCAGATGGTGAATCTTTGGAATGGTTTAGGAACCTGTCGTGAATTACTACGTCCCGAGATTCTGACGCTGAAGATGCTCAGGATTACGAATAGTGCAGACAGTGACAACGTGATTCCAAGGAATATGATAAAAGTGGACACCCCATCAGAGCTCTGTGGTACCATGTCTGTCAGAAATCCCATATAGACGCCATATGAAAGAGGAATAGTGATGGCAAATGATATCTTTTCCCCAGAATCTGCTGGAATGAGAAAAACAAACGTCCCTAAAAGGGACAGAATCATGACAGGAACCAAGAAGTTGAAGACAAAGTTGGTGGGAAGTCTTTCCAAAACAAGAGTAATTATTATGCTAGATATATTTCTGTTGTCCAGACTTTTTTCCTTTGACTTGATAGATGTGGACGTCAAACTCCATTGTCCTCGTATGTTGGAACTAGATACTCCAGCAAGAGATTGGCGTGGTTTCAGATACACTTCTGTCACTGAGTTGGACCAGACAACCAGTTCCATAGTACACGAAAGGCTATCAAATGGGTACAGCTGAACGTCTACACTACATGGCAGGTGAAACAGGTCACCTGGCACCCACTGCACGCGTCCATTGGAGTAAACTTTCAAAGGTACAAAATCTCCTCCAAGGCGGTCCAGTTGCTGGAATGAGTTAGCCACAACAATATCAGGCTTCCAGACGTAGCTATCTGGAGGCCTGATGAACTCAAGTCCGTCATACATCTCCGAATTCCAAGTAAGAAACTGATCCCTCCATGACACGGTAAACCAGCCTGTGCATACGAGCTGTTGTTGAGATTCAATGTATTGGCTTACAGTCCGTAGATGAAAATCAAATTCAACCGTAACAGCTTTTGATTTGTTGTATACGGGCCTTTCATATGGGTTGTTGTTCCAGATGATGTCATTGTAGAGGCGAAACTCCCCTGTGGAGTTTCTGGCTTGTGTCTCTGCAGATACATAACCGCAGACAAGAACAAACAATATTTGTGACAACATGGCTGTGAAACATCAGTGCTATACCGAGTCGGTATCGTGTTACTATGTATGAACAGCCTTACGTGGACCTCAGTGCCTCAGTTGCTCGCTTTAGGATCTTACTGAAGTACAGCAGTCTTCTTGCTTCCTGAAATATATAAAGAAGCAATGCCTAAGATTGTACTACATATTGGTCAATTTGTTGTGAAGAAGTATTTGAATAACTATTGTTATATTAATCAATAAAATGAACTGGGATGGCAAACTGACAGAACGTTTACTTGTACAGATGAAATGATTCTTTTTGTGAACAACTGGCCAATTAGAAAACAACATTTACCATATCCAAGACAATCTTAACACCAAGTCGTCGCAACAGAAAAACAGTAACATATCCAAACGTCTTTCAGAGAACTAATCTCGCTTAGTGGAGAGTCATCACGCTCGGTAACACACATTACCAGTACATTTCCAGTAACTTCCATGGTGAACCGCCATGATCCTTTGTTAACCAGTAGTCCCCGTGATGGTGTAATGTCCTATTGTCACAGTTACACTTGCGGTTAGTTTACATTTCCTCTGATAAAACGACAAAACACAAAAATCGACAAATAACGTGCACCCACCATAATATCACCTTCAAATCTGTTATACACAGATCGATGACGGCCAGCCGATGTGTAAACCTCCACTGCTTCTGGTATGGCACGTCCAGGGTGAATAACATATCAAACTACATTGAGGACCTGTCACCTCCACCATTGATCTACACAGATGCCATTAGGACTAATGTATAATCACCACACGCAGACAGCTGGCTGGAAATCCGTTGCACAATACTGATATGATAACGAGTTGTGTGTCTCACAACACCGGGTGTGTATTTTGTGATCTCCATGGCCCGTAGTGCTCACGTTAACTACAGTTTGACTGATCACCAGAACATGTCATCAAATATATTAATTCAATTTCCGTTAGATGCGAGTATTTGAGCAAAGCGTTGTTTTGTAACCGACCCCTGGTTCTAATCACTCAATTTCATCCAGTATTGTATTGGTAAGTCCCGTATCTGATGCCGTGATTACTCTTGAATCTAATACCAGTCAATGTGTTTTATGGACGTCGCAATGCATATAGTCTGTTTGGCTCAAAAACGGACCGATGATTTGCAGTCTAGCTCGAACTAATAAACGTAACATACTCAATGAAACGCTGATCATAATCAGAACATCATACCAACTCTGGGGCTTTTGCTTAATATTTGTCCTTAAAATAGAAAAAAAGTTCTTTAACAAACTATCATCAAAACTATTGACACAGTTTATTCTAGGGAAGAGTGCACAAAAAGAGACAGCACAGCACAGCACAGGTTAATGAATAAATAACTTTCTCGGATATTCAAAATGAACTGGTTACAGTCGTGCGTGCTGTATTCCACTCAACCTGGTTACATTCATGTCAAAAGAAAACACTTCTGCATTGCCACAGCTCTATCTGCGATTTGTAGGGACGCGTTCCACGGAATACTTGACGGAAAACCCGATATGGAATCCTTTCGCATTAAGTGCACTTCCTGTTCTGCTATCTGCACTGTACTCATGATGACAACTACAGGATTAATTGTCTGATTCTCTCTCTGTCCCAAAACAATCACACGATAATGGATTGATGTCAGTTACTGTTAGTTGAATGGGCATAGAAAAGGGATTCCTAATCACACAATGGGAGCAATATATCAGTCCACATAATTCAATAATTCATAAGTATCTGTACAGTGTGTGCAAATTATGTCCTAGTGAGCCCCCATGTGAACTATCTGATAGTGGTGATGTCAGGAACATGTTTCCAAAGGTACATGCTCTGTATGGTAAAAGTAAATTTGTCGGATATCTTTCATTTGAAATTCTCGACCGTTGTGATTATTTTAACTGATTGGGTTTAGGAATGAGTTGAAACATCAAGCCATGGACTTTGCACTCAGGGCCAAACTCAGTCCTTTGGTTCGACAATGGAACACTCAAACCACTGAGCTACCATTGAAATGAGGAGAGGTTTATTTGTGAGGGGTTGGTATGGCTTGGTCTGCGATCAACATTTTCCGTGGCAGAGTCACAGTCCACACACATTCTGGACACAATAACTGAATGTGCACCACCTGTTGAAGTTTCCCTTTTGATGCACATGGTCCTCCAACTGCAATGTGTCCACGTGATGCCATGGTCAGCATTCAGCCTTGACCTCGGGGACACAGACCGCTGGTAAGGTAGCATCTGGGTTCGATATCTGTGGTGCTTTGGTAACACGTATACAATGTTTGTTACCACCAAACACTTATCAAAATACTTATGTTGTAGTTTTAGAAACAAATCCCAGGTGGGTATTTTCAGTTTATTTATTAAAAATTTCAACCATTTCAGATATTAATGACACAGTATAAGCATACGTTTTGCGATGTAATAGCTCCTAGATAGAAGCATGGCCAGAGGAGAACAAGTTTTTGTATCTGCTTGAAAATTTGTGTACGCAAGGTATAAATAAGAACATTTGCATATATCATGGTACTTAATATTTAGAAAAAATGTAAGCCGAGAGTTTTTGCAGTTCCCATTTATTTCTTTTAAAACTGAAAGATATGCACATGTATAATCGTGTAAACGTGTGTTAAATGTAGACTTTGTTTTAGAACACTTTCGTGGTGCAACGTTTACGTTCCAGCCTTGGTCAGTTTGACCCTCGGCAGATCACAGGGGTGAAATGTAGTGAACATAGCACATGGCAAGAAATTCACAATACTGGAGCTCCGTTACTTCATGTTTAGCGTCGGATCCATCATTCACAATTACTGGAACTACATCTCTCTTATGCCTCTATTAGCATCGGATCCATCCTAACTACTGTAGCAGCAATTCTTTTATCTCATTAGGGATGTGAACTTCAATCCCCGAGGAGATGCGGGCGCGCGACTGACTAACTTGGAGTAACGAAAAAAGTGGTTGGGATGTCTCAATTCCCTGATGTCGTGAAATCAGCACTGATTGTTCCACATTAACTACACTAATCTGGTTGTTCCGGAAGTCGATAAACACGCCAAGGTCCAACGCCCACACACTGGTATCCGACTTGTCACGCGAAATACTCTGTGTCAACACATCGCGTCCCTGGCAACGTATTCTAAGTTTCACCTTTGTATTACCTACAATAGTGATCTCAACTCCATCGGTGTTTTTCACATCAAGGATGCCAAAGTGACTATCCTTATCGAAACTGAACAAGGTGGAATTGTACCCTAACGCAAACGTAAGCACTACAACATGATAAGAAGGCGGTGGCATCGGGATTTCCAGCTGAAGAACGAAATAGACAGAAACGGGCCCTGAAAGACTTTGAGCGGTTCGCGCTGCATGGTCAATATGGGGAATGGCTGAAGGGCTCTGCTGGAATGTAAATGAATACCCTGTCTGCAACCATTCATTTGCATCAATTTGCACCATCCCACGAAGTGTTCTTGGGTCCAATGAAAGCTTTGGGCCTGAGAATAGGATAGAGAAAGTATATTACAGGATTTTTAGACTAATATGAATATCAAAAAGAATATATTATCCCGCTGAATGTGCATCTAGCAGCTCTTGGAACTAATTGGTAAAGGTATGTCACACCTAAAGCACCCTAAGTGATGACTAAAATTCTTTTTGCATGTGCTACTGGCCATTACAAAATCCAGATAATTTAGCTCTCATTTAACCCCACTGCAAAGGACGTTGACCACATGTGGCACAGGATCTCAAGGCTCAAGCACTAGTTTTTATGAGAGTCCGTACGGCTTTTAGCAATATTCCAGCAACATCAAGACAAGTGTTTATTGATCAAGGGGTTTTCTGTATGAGTTGAGGAAATGATTTATGAGTGATTCACAAACTTTATATAAACTGATTAAAACTACGACAGGAAGAACATTCTGTGCCACAAAAATCTTACACTATCATCCCGGGGGTTAATACATTTACATGTTTTAACCAGATGTCAGATATGTATATTACTCATGTATAAGAAACAACGATGTACAAAACAAAATTTCAGAAGAAATAACATTGTAACGATCCTCGATATACGAAGATATAAAATGCAAAACTCAATACAGACAAAGCAAACGGCTTAACATAGGATACCCCTCACAGTTAATTTAGATCAGTTTATTATGATCTAAAACGTACTTATGAGGCGTTGACTCCCCAACACACAAGAACAAATTCCACCGTCGCTGTGGAATACCTTGCACAGAACAACTTCCTTCGACTCATCGTCAGGGTAAAGGAGTTCCAGAATAGCGCCCTCTTGCCACTGATCGTAGTGAGCGCAGAGGAATACCGAGACCAGTCTATGAAGCAGCATCATAGTCAGCCAGTGTACCTCACTGTGGAACAAGAGTTATGTGATAAATCAACATGTACCATGCTGATATCATATTAGTGTATGTTCATCGCACTGTCGTTCTGAAACACTTCAGTGTACGTCTAAAATTCAAGACTCTGTACTGAAGATCCCGGTTTCCCGAAACCTTTGCTTATTGTAGGTGGCAGTTAACGGAATTAGATGGTCAAGCTTGCTGACTTGGTTAACTCATCATCGCGACCCATTTGTGTAGATCGATGTCCATGCTGTTGATCACTGGATTGTCTGGTCCAGAATCGATTGCTTACAGACCGCCTCCTTATAGCTGGAATACTGCTGACAAACCAACTAAATGAACATAAAAGAATCCTGTTGTGAGATCGGTTGTTCTGAGACTTAAATTTGGAAGTCATTTCGGCATTTTTCAGCCATATCGAAGCTGTGGCAGTTGTATAAGAATGAAAACACAAATATACGCATAAAAATCTACATTGAAATATATAGCCTGTCACAGATATGCTCATGAACTGGCCATCGACTGAGATACAAGCGAGTTTGATAGATTTGGCCATAATTGAAGCAAACACATATTCTACGATTAAAAATGAGTCAGGAACATATTTACTTTAAATGATCGTTTCATACATACCCTCTTCCGGACGACAATGCTTTACACTCCTTTAACGTTCTGGGGTTTCGTGAAAACTACCTTTAACTCTGTAATGTTTCTGTGATGGTCGCAATGGGTTGCCAGGCAAAAACGTTAATCAATTAAGGAACTGCATAGTCTCATAACATATGAATCCTTTCAAATGTTTGAATCTGAATGCGACGATGTCTGGAACTAATAGAAGTAACTCTAACAAATCTCTCGCAACAATTAGAAATTCTTCTTATAAATCCAAAGAGGCTTCCATACATTGTTAGATGTTCATCTCTATTTCATGTACCTGAGTATCGCTATCAAACAGTTAAAATATCCGTTAACAATTTCATAAGGAAGGAACTTGAATTATTGAGAGTAAACTTCATAAACTGTCCTTGGACTTCAATTCTCGAAGATGAATACATGTATACACTCGTATAAGCCACAAAAGGACTTATGGAAGACAAAACCCATTTGTTCATGGTATAATCAATAAAATAAATGTACACTAGTATACATATCAAAATGTACACTCCATTATCGCACATAATGCCTGAAAGTTTGTCTAAGAGTTTCGGCATGACTGAATTATAACATCCTAAATGTCAATGATGATGATTGTAATTAAGGACTTAATGATTTTCATGAATTTTAGAGAGAACGAGTGTCGGATTACTTGTTTTTCGATATTGTTGGTACAGACGGCTCAACGGAAAGGGGATCGGAATTGCCATGAATGGCATCTGATCATCGAAGGAGTATATTCAGTATGATAGCCACTGGCCTAACTGCATTTCATACGAAATAATATACATATACAACGTTACAGCGGTTGTAGAAATGAGGAACGTACACTTGAAGCAGCTTTGACACATTCTTAACACTTTGTTAAGGTCTCTGAATCTTCAGAAATCATTGTATGTTTAAAGTTAGTCCTTTGGATGTATAAAAACATTTTCATCTGAAATCATGACAAATTGTGCATTTAAACGTGAATGTCATATTCAGTGATCTTAGAAAATGTCAAAAGTCTGAAAGTTCTAACAATACATATTCTTTGCTGGTAGAACAGCCCGGTAATCAACAAGCATGTGTTGTGAAGATAGGGTCATCTCAAAAGCAGTTATCTGGTTACAATGGGAGTTGGTGTTGCCACTTTCAGTAGACAATAATGTTTACTTTCACAAGAGCTACCACGGCCTCTGTTCATAAAGTCAAAGGCTCTGTGATAGTCGTAATAGATAACTTAATCCGCCTTGAGGTTGTTTTAATGTTTCAGTCAGTGAACAAGGTATGAAAGCAATATCAACTGTGCCCATTGGTGAAATCCTATCTGACATTCTCAGTGTTTAATGCACATTCGACAAAATCTGTCAGCTGTGAAGATTATATGTAAAGATGTTACTACAGTTGTCCATTAAAGAAATACCTCTGTAAATACATTATTCAGGTTGCATTTCTTTCAAACAGGAAATTCACAAATAATAGCGTTACGGAAAAGTACTTGGAAAAATGGGTGAATGAGTGAGCGAGCTAAAAGGTTTCACCGCATTGGCAATATTGCAGCCATATAGCGATGAAAACAAGATAAACAATATAGGACAGTAAGACTAAGTAGATTATCACACACACACACATGTATGTATGTATGTGTGTGTGTGTGTGTGTGTGTGTGTGTGTGTGTGTGTGTGTGTGTGTGTGTGTGTGTGTGTAGGCTAGGAATAAAATCTAAATATTTTATACGATATAAAAAGAGGCTGTAGATCGTCAAAAACTGAAGGTAGATCACTATACTAGGGACCACGGGGACTTACAGTACCTTTGAAACCTGCATGGACCCGAGTTGGATTGACATCATCACTTCAGCCGCCGGCGCTTGTAGTCAAAGTTAGCTATAGTCAAAGTTAGCCATGATTAAAATCACAAAACCCCTGCGCTTAAAATCCTGGTAAGTATGAAATTTACTTTGAGAATTTTAGGTCTTAGTCTCAGGAGCATGGAAATATGGCATCAACATGTCACCTCTATGTTTCCTCATCTCTGGAGGTACCCCGATCAGCATGTCACTTCTGTGTATTCTCATCTGTGGAGGTACCCCGATCAGCATGTCACCACTGTGTTTCCTCATCTGTGGCGGTACCCCGATCAGCATGTCACCACTGTGTTTCCTCATCTGTGGAGGTACCCCGATCATGAAAGCAGTCTGTAAGCCTAGTGGTTCACACATTTGCTCGTCACGTTGAAGACCCGGGTTCGATTCCGAACATGGGGAAAGTGTGTGAAGCCCATTTCTGGTGCCCTCCGCCGTGATATTTCTGGAATACCGATGGAAGCGACGTAAAATCACACACTCTCACTCGTCTCTCGATCTGGAGGTTCTCAGTCATGTGCTAGAGCTAGGCCACATGATCAATTAATTAATCTGGCATTATTCCGTTTATTGTTATGGGGTTATATAGAATAATAACAGTGTGAACATCGTTATTCTGATTTATAGTCCAGGGCCCACTTGCACAAAACGATCTTAGAGCTACAATTATTGTAAATCCTTAAGATCCCGATCTTAGGCTTCGGCTACAATCGCCATCCACTTGCACAAAGCGATTGTAGGCTAAGATCATTGTAAGTTACAATCAAAACTTACAATTGGTCGGAACCAATTGTAAGGAGCTAAGATCATTGTAGTCAGTAGCAAAATGGCGTCCAAGTTGGTGTCAATTTCACGCAAATAATTAGCTTTACGTTTGGGGATTGCTTTCATATTGCATAAAACTGTATGATTCGCCTTAAAACTTGCATAAAACATGGTAGGTCTGTGGTTGCAGTATCACATGTTTAGTTCATAGAAAATTAGAATGTAGAAAAATTAGAGAATAACCCCTGAGGTACGAGTGATTATACATGTTACCTTCCACGTTATCGTTCCTTCTTCAACGTTATCGTTTCCTTCAAAGATTTGTGGGTTTGGGGTTTTTTTTGTTTTGTTTTGATGAAAAATCTGCAAGGTGCGATTAAGGAAGGGATGTCATTTGCGTGCGGGAACAAGTTCCACGTTTTATTTGCGCTGCATGCTATGCGCACTTGAAGACAACTGTAGACAGGAGTCGAGTTTAAGAAATTTCTACCTCCAACGTTGAAGAGTTCGATCTTAGTTAAGATTGCGATCTTAAATCCATGCTGTCTTAAGATCGTATTTGTGCAAGTGGATTACAGCAATTGTACGGTGATTGTAAAGTTGATTGTAGGGGCCTAAGATTGATTGTAACTAAGATTGCTCTGTGCAAGCGGGCCCTGGGCCTAGATTTTCAAGGCTATCTTAGCGATAAGATTGTGGTACGTTAATGTTAATGTACGGCACATACGACTATCTTAAAGCTAAGAGAGCTTCGAAAATACAGGCCCAATGGCTCTTGGCGAAACATTGAATATGATATTGTTAGCTTCCTATTTGTAATAATGTTGAATAGTACCGTATGGATCCTGGGAAACATTAACTTAATGTTTACCTCGTAGGAAATTGAATACATATGTACATCACCAGGTCAATTGAAACCAGACATGCAAAATAGTTTTTGATTTATGAGAAAACTCACTATATGTTTAGTGACACACACATAAAGTACATAAACAACGTATGTAGGATTAGGCAGTGTTTCAATGTTTTGCGGTTATTCGGCAATAACGTTTGCCAGAACATATAGACAATAGTGATATGACTTACCAGTTCCGTCAGTCGTTGTACCGTTAATATCAGTCATGGTCATACTGATGACGTCAATTGATAGGAATCAGTTATATTATTATTATCGTCAATGTATAACAGAGTCCGTTGTGTTATTTTGGTAGACTATATGTATGCCACTCAAACAATAAATAGCAGTGAGAAATAGGAAATATCACAATGGGGGTAGAGCAGTGAGCCAAAATAACCTTGTTAACAAGTGAAGAATTAATAAATGTGACAAATGTCCGATATCGGGGACAATTCCTTAGACTGATATGTCTGTAGTCAGATTCTTTACATCTTGTGGTTGGATACAGCACTGAGAGTTACACGTCTGACATTAGTTACACTGTCTGTTGTGTTCAGCGGGGATTAATTTGCGGATGTTCGGTAGCTCCAAGAATGTTCCAGTTTCAGTGACTCAACCTTCACGGGCCCAATACTGTATTAATACAAGAACAAAACAGTACAGTCACGCGGCTGCAAGTTAGCTCCACATGAGAATTGATATTAGTGCGTCATACAATGTAATATGCTCCAGAAAGAGGAATATGTGAAAGAGGAAATAGCCATGTTTGTAACAATATTTTCACCTGAATAAAGAAGTTGTGCTCATCCATAAAGTGTGTCCGTATCTGTTTCTCCAACTTCAAAACGGTGTCCGCCCGGAAAGTCGACAAATAAAATTTCAGTCATCCCAGGATGTCGACAAACGGAGTCCCGGTTTGTAGACAGGTGCTGTACCGCTTTTGTCGACCTCCCGGTGAGTGCTTAGATAATAAGTAAATTGTTTTGAGAGTAATTGGCAGTAAACTAACTAGTTCTACAGGTGTTGTACTGCTTTTGTTAACTTTTGTTGTGTTGGGTAGTGTTTATATATTAAGTTTTGATGTTTTGAGAGTACCTGTCAGTAAACCTACAGGTTGTACAGGTGCTGTACTGCTTTTGTTGGCCTTTCAGTAGCAAAAAGTTGAAATGACAGAGTTCACAAACACAAAGCAGCCGTTATGGCTGTCAGCTGCAGAAGTGTTAGACGAGATCATCCCCCTGGTTTAGATCTGGTGATTGGGAAGGCCACGACAAGACATTGATTGTAGAATTGGCAAACCATGTCACGATGGAAATACTCCCTTTGTCGGTCAATAATCGGACGCATGTGACGTGCCAAGACTTTGTTTGCTGTCAAACGCCATGAACCACCATTAAATCATTTGTATTTGTGTATTGCTGGACAATATTGCCAGAATCAAGACCCTGTCCATCGTGTTTCAATGTCTACATGACCTAGCGCCTCAGTACCTCTCTGAACTCATCTCTGTGTACACACCACCACGACAGTTACGGTCACACCAGCAGTTCCTTCTAACCTAACAACACCCACTGTACATCTCAAGAACTATGGCCGCTTCGCAATTCCTTCACTTTGGAACAGTCTTCGCATAGCCATCAAAATAGCAACCTCCCTTCACTCCTTCAAACAGACGATTCATCTTTTCATGAAATACTATGAATGACTTGTACAGCTACCAGCTAGTGCAGTTTTGTTTTGAGCATATACACACTGGGCGCCATGAGCATACACTAGTGTGTGGACACAGGGCCATACAGACACTAGTGTGTGGACACAGGGCCATCCAGATGGACATGGTTGTTATTATCATTATTATGTCGTACCCTACACCATGGCACTGCCATCGATGAATCTGTCGAATTCAGTTAAGGGTACAGCCTTCGTTTCTCCCATAGTAAATACGCTGTCTTCTATCTCACCGTTGAAGAAGAAATCATGAAATCATGTTCACTGAACCAGACTCACCCCCAGTTTCTAAGATTCCAGTTCCGGACTCTAGGACACCACCACAAGTGACTGCGCCAATAGAGTTTCTTCAAAAAGGGGCGACAACTGGTCCTTCCTTATCGAATTCCCACTTCACTCACTCGATGTCTGATGGAAAATGCTCTTCTCCATCCAGTGCAGTGTGTGGCAAGGTGATGACGCAAGTGAGAATTCAGGACATTGCGGAATGAAGAAGTTTCTGATTTATACTACCATGTTTAAAATACCAATTATCTATTTTCAAAACATATTCAAAATTTATGTAGTAATTCTATTTCCCTTAGCAATTCTATTATAAAATGATAGTTAAGTATATAAAAAGACCCCTAACTGTTTTGACATTGAAATATTTATCCCTTGCAATAACACAATCAATACAGACTACCAGGTATGGGAGAAACAGGGACTCATGGGCACACTGCCTTAATTAATATCATTATACGTTTTCCTGAAGAGGTCTATGCACATTTATATCTGTTGGCTTCTTATCCCCTCACAAGCGCTCTCAGTGAAGAACAGCCAACTGGAATGTGCCGACTGTTCTCGAACAAAGTACTACCATAATTCCTACCGTATTTCTTGTGTGCCATTTGTTCACGTTGGTACAGCAGATGGGGATGGCGGTGAGGTTTTCTCGTTTTCATATCCTGAAGATGCATGCTCAAAGAGCAAGAAACCCCAAAACTCCACCGTGGCTGATTCCAGCAAACTTGTATTTTTAAGAGAACTGCTAAGGAAAAATGAACATCGTCTAACACACTGTTTTTATTGAATAAATAGCCCTCTCAAACAAATTATGTGTTGCACAGTATTAAACCACTGTCGTAGCTGTAAAACATTTGTGGGCCACTCTAATAATGCTAACTACACACTGCGACTATAGTTTGCAATGAAAGGCTGTCACAAATAATTACTGTAGTCTATTCTATTTAGCACGACATACATGATCGACGGATCGGTGAAAAAAGTGTGTCACTATCACAAAGCTATGCATAGCAACATTACCGGAATAGCCATCAACAAAGGTAAACACATCACCCAGAAGAAAAACAGGTCCAATGCCTTGCTCACTCGCTTCCAAGTCATTTCTTGAAGCAATGCTTGATCATGTTTCTTGGTCTCGCCATCATCTGACTGTGCCGAGATATTAGCAACATGGTTTGTTTTCGACTTCCTGAGTCGCCAACAGTGTCTAGCCTGTTCAACCCAGACAGTGAATCTTTGGAATGTTATAGGAATGGGTCTTGAGTTACTGCGTTCCGAGATTCTGACGCTGAAGATGCTCAGGATTACAAATAGCGCAGACATTGACAATGTGATTCCAAGGAATATAATAAAAGTGGACACTCCATCAGAGCTCTGTGGAACCATGTCTGTCAGAAAGCTCATATAGACGCCATATGAAAGAGGAATAGTGATGGCAAATGATATCTTTTCCCCTGAATCTGCTGGAATGAGGAACACGAACGTTCCTAAAAGGGACAGAATCATGACAGGAACCATGAAGTTGAAGACAAAATTGGTTGGGAGTCTTTCTAAACTGAGAGTAATTATTATGGTAGACAAAATTTTGTTGTCCAATCTTTTTTCCATCGACTTGACAGATGTTGACACCAAATTCCATTGCCCCCGTACTTTAGAAGTAGATACTCCAGCAAGAGATCTGAGAGGTTTCAGATACACTTCTGTCACTGAGTGGGACCAGACAACCAGCTCCATAGTACACGAAAGGCTATCAAATGGGTACAGCTGAACGTCTACACTACATGGCAGGTAGAAAATGTCTCCTGGCGCCCACTGCACGTCACCATTAGACAGAACTTCCAAAGACACGAAATCTCCTCCAAGTCTGTTGAGTTGTTGAAATGAGTTTGCCACAACGACATCAGGCTTCCAGACGTAGCTATCTGGAGGTCTGATGAACTCAAGTCCGTCATACATCCCTGAATTCCAAGTAAGAAACTGATCCTTCCATGACACGGTAAACCAGCCTGTGCATACTAGCTGTTGTTGAGATTCAATGTATTCGCTCACGGTATGAAGATTAAAGTCAAATTCAACCGTAACAGTTTCCGATTTGTTGTATACAGGCCTTTCGTATGGATTGTTGTTCCAGATGATGTCACTGTAGAGGCGGAACTCACCTGTGGAGTTTCTGTGTTGTGCCTGTACAGATACAAAACCACAGGCAAAAACAAACAAAACTGGTGACAACATGGCTGTGAAGCATCAGTCCTACACCGAGTCTAATAGTCTATGCTGGATCTAGCTAAGCGACAGCGGTCTTGTGAAAATGGTCTTCTTCCTATCTGAAATAAGTAGAAAAACAAAGGTCATTTATGCGTACAGTTGCAAATCGTTCGATTAGTCAATAAAATGATTCAAAATGGCGTGTTGACAAAACGTTTACTTGTACAGTTTACTTTAACATCGAAATGACTTTTTCAGATTAGTTAGTTAATCGCAAAACGATAACATTCTTCAGGGCCTTAATCCATAAAGCAATATTAGCACCAAGACGGGCGCCAAAAAGACAGAATAAATTCTAACAAAAGCCATCCGGAGAACTGATCCCACCTTGTGGAGTTATTACCCGACTCTTCATGGGAGAGCAAGTTTTAATCCTTGGAATAGAATGGAGAATTCCGTCTCAGTCAAGGAGATGTTTCAGTTTATGGAGGTCATTTTACTTTATAAGAAATCACTGACCGAGATGGCCGAAATGTCACAGATCCGTACTGGAATTATTTTCCGGTTGGCCAAAACATGCAATAACACGTGGTTATATTACTGTTTTGATTGGTTGACATAGATCAGGTATATTTACTAGCAGCAACTAATTGGCTAAGCCCAAATGATGTTTTGGAGATGTAGTCAGGATAATTACATCGGTTTAATTACGGTTTGTTTCACAGCTTTCGTCTGGATGTCAAGTTATTCATTATGCTGAAGTCACATGACGTCACGTGACAGAATGTTGATTGGCGCTAATTATATCAGATTTATTAGTTTGCTTTCACAGTTGTGGTCTGGATGTCTATAAAGAGGTCATTAAGTAATTTACAAGTGCTTGAAACAATACTTGTAGATTGAGTTCTGAGTTTTATGTACATACTTTCAATGGTATAATGACTTTCAAGAATCTTTGCAAAGTGCGGTGCACCAGCTTGATATGAAGGATAATTAAAGTGACATTTCAATGCTGAAATTTGTGGCAAATATATGCAAAATATGCACATAAAATACATATAGAATCCAGTCATAAATTGTGCACTGTTGCAGAGTCATCACGCTTGCGAACTAACATTACCAGTACAGTTCCAGTAACTTGCATGGTGATCTTGCACGCCCTGATCCTTTGTTATCCAATACTTCCTGTCATTATGTAATATCCTGGGTTCATAAATACAGTTGCATTAATTATATATTTCCACTGTTTAAACGACAAAACACACAGAATCGACAAAAACGTCCATCCAACATTGTGTAATAATTTCGTTCTCCATGAAATTTTGTCACAAGCTCTCTTGCTTTAAAAGATTAAGAATAACTGTGGCTTATTCATACAAGACATGGCATCAGAGCTGATAGGTCGGCCATATAGAGCAGGGAAGAACTATATTTTTATAATCAAGCTTAATCGTTTATGTTTTTCCCCTACCATACGCTCTTCCTAATCTACTGTGTGAACAGAAGAGCACCAATATCCCCTCAAACGGGAAACAGCTTTTTGGATAAACCTCATATGGGAAAGTACTCCTCTCACAGTACCCCCCACTTTGATTGTACATGCCATGTGTAGAACTCGGAGAGGTATCGTTAATATAAATAACTTGAGTAGTGTGCTTCGGGTCCTATTTCGTAGTTCTATCATGAAAACTGCTCAATGTTCCTTGTAAACCATCCAGCCATTCCATGTATGTTCTCAACTGTATGTGCTCATGGCGAGTATCCAAGCCTGAGCGTAATTCAGGTTCCGTACTGTTCAGATGACCAGTCTCGAAACTACCTGGTCAGCTGAACAGAAACAGCCAAAAGAAAATAATAAACCGACAGAATAAACAACAGCAACAACAACAATAACAACAACAACAAAACAAAACAAAACAAACCACAAAAAAACCCCCAAAAACCCAAAAATCAAACAAACAAAAACAACCCCACCCTGCGCCCCGCAAAAAAATGAGTAAAGGATTAACGTTAAAGAAATACACATCAGCAAAAGATCACTATGCAGGTGCAGCTAATCAACATTATGCTCAATCCATCCTTTGCCTAGGAGATGGAAACTTTATCCCTTTCTGTCTGGAAAGGCTTTACGTATAATACTGCAGCCTTGACAACTTAAGGTAAGACAGATAGAACCACCTGAGCTTATTCTCGAGCCATCTTAAATTGATATCCGATTTTCAGGGCTTAACAAGTGTAATCTAACTTGAAGGATCAAACAATCTGTCACATTTTGCTTTTGAGCTTAAAGTGAGTGAGTGAGTTAATATTTAACGTCGGCAACACGTTAAATCGGCAACATCTCAGCCATATCATGTAGAGAACATTTAAGATGGCTATAGATCGCTAACAACAGAAGGTAAATCACCATACAAGGGACCATGGGGACTTACAGTACCTTTGATACCTACATGGACCCCAGTTGGATTTACACCATCCCTTCCGCTGCTGGCGATTGTAGGAAAAGTTTGCCGAAATTGAAACAAGAATTCTACGTTTAAAAGCCTGGAAAGTTCACATAGACTTGAAAGTGTTTGGACTTACGTACCCTCTCAGGAGGACAATCATTTTACAATACTTCAATCCCCTTTGAGGGTACAGCCACCAACAATTCAAGTTACGAATCCAACTACCAATCATTAAAATATGTCTATTTACAGAACATATTACTCATAATTCAACCAAAAAATCAATTTCTTTTAAAAAAACAATAATTAAATGAGAGCTAGTGAGAGAAGGTCCTTAATTGTTTTAACTGTTAAATACTTATCCCTTGTGATACGCTTAAAAACTTGTTCCGTAGAATAGTAACTGTTGGCTTAACACGCCAACGCTTGATCTGAGCGGACTATATTCTCATATCATTTGCTACAAATTGAATTTTAATTGAGTGACCTATGCCGACGATTGTGTAGTATGAGCATTCTCCACTGCACTATGGCCAACGTTCAAGCCTGTTCTTTGTTTTCCCCACGTCTGTGAAATACTTTAGATGTACAATCGTCATACTATTTTATTTTCATAACTCATCATACAATCTAGTTGTTTGTATTGTCTTTTGTTGACATTTTTAGTGATTTACACATGAACTATCATAAGCTTAAACGTGTCTCTTTCGCCACGATATGGGTGAAGTATTGCCCATTAAACTCTTAACACACTCACTCACTCATTACTTGTAGTTCGAAGCATTGATGTGGTATTAACTTGGATAAGTGAATAACTATGTTATATTTCATCACATTTGTTCCCTGGTATTATTTCACAAGGATCGAAATAGGGATTAAAGGGGATTATCACAGCCCAGTGATTTCTTTTACTGAAACAATAGGAGTTGGGTAGGTGGGAAGATCTCGGTAAAGTACGACTGTGCGAGGCTCGTATCGCAGTACTTTCAGGTGAAACAAGATACCCAAAATATTCTTCAAAATGTTGACAATTAAACATACCAACATTAATCCATGCGTTCAACGTTTTACAAACCTATACATGAGAAAAGGGTATTTATAAAGCAAAATTTAATGTTGGTAACTGGCAATATTGTACCTCTTACAATTTATAGTTATTGAAATGCGACACAGTTTGTGAAATACAACACTAGATCCACCGGCGTCTCAAATTAATGTATACACGTTAAATTAAACACAGTATATGTATATTCAAGAGACATTGTCAAGTCTGTGGGCACTTTGCCATAGAAAGAGTTTTTTTATTCTGGATTTTTTCGGTCACAGACTGGTTATCTTTGAGATAAATACATTCAGCAGCCGCGATAACTAAATTGATCCATTAGTACAGAATATATTCGAATTGATATCACAAAGTCTTATGACAAGTGGCAAGACAGAGATAAAAAAAATACAGATACTGGGAGCATGTAATGTTACACGCGTTGTTGACTATAAGCATCCATGGCTCCAATGACTGGAGCGGGCGTTATATTTTAACTGAAATATCTCAGGTGTCTGATACACTAATGGTGCCCTATAAAACTAATGTTTCTTATCCGGGATTCTCAGTAACTCACAACCAGTATAATATCTATTTCGGCTACATGAACTTATAATTAATATATAGCGGCCGAACGGTGAAATCGACCAGCATGTTAGACTGAAGTACGATTATTTCGTAGTTCAAGTAGACTAGAACACTACTTAAAAGAACTTTAAGCAAACTTGACAAGGCAACCGGTGAAAGTGACTAACCTTCAAGTGCAAACGGTGTTGATCTCAGGTAAAACAGAAATAATACGTCAGATGCGAGCTACCCCTATTTATTTCCGAGACCTGTTTGGATTTGAAAGCAAGTCGATGCCCTGTGGGCATATCACGCAAGTTTGATCATGCAAGTTGGTACTTAAGTCATTAAGAATAGTGTATGGAATCCCTTGAATCGGACTAGGCTTGCCTTTTGTCCCTGTAGTTGCCATGGTTCTGTTTTCATATTTCATGGTGCAAATTTGTGTTTTGCTATCATTGCATTGCATTTGAACGCCACACTTTGGGAATCTTGTCAAAAGCATTGTTTCATATTACTCCTCGTATGACCGTTCCAGTTGTTCAGTGTACATAATGTAACCTCTAGCTCTGTATACAAGTATATCTGTTTGATACCATCCTCACAGTATGAAGAACTTTTCAAACACTTTCAATTTCATTTCATTTCAATCAAAATGTTTATCAAAAACGGAAAGTATGACTACATACCGAGCGTCTTGTTGCTTTGTGTTTTCCATGATATGTCTGTGGGAGAAGCTTAATTACTGTCCTTAGCGTGCGACTTGTGACGTCCTGGCAGTGTTTGGACATCTCGTTCATATATGAAAACATTGGGGCCCCTTAATTAATAATGTGTAATTTAATAATCTATAAAGGACAAGGTTTACAGGTTAAACCAGTAACAGATTTAATAATTTACTAGAACTACATATCTGACAATGTGGTATTATATTTACCCAAAGTCCCACTTCATAGAGTCTTAATGTGAAACATTTGAAACAAACACGTTGCCAAAAGTGAAGGCCCCTGTTCTATATTAAGTGGGCTCTTCAAAGGCTCTCTAACGGTAACAAACTTAGAACATGCATATGCAGACTTTCTAAGAACTCACTTAACACTGAATCATATGTTCAACTCATCATGGACCGATCTTAATGAAGTTCACTCGCCAAATTACGTACAGGTACTTTATCCCTTGAAGTAGAGACTGGGAGATTCTCATGACCAATTGTCCCTTTGGACGAAAGGATTTGTGAAATGTGTGACTCTAAAGCAGTCGTAGATGAAGTTCACTTCCTAACTGTATACAAGTTTTATTCTGATTTAAGATATGATCTATGGAAACACGTTACCTCCTTGGAGTCCTACTTCCAGAACCCTTCAAGATGGCAACAAACGTGTTACTTAATAGACACTCCCTGTGTAAATTCCTAGCCGCCCTTGTTTACAAAATGTACAGGCGTCGTAAACGTTATGCCAATCGTTAGGTGGCTTCCATCAATGCTATATATTGTCTAATAAGTACGTGGGTGTGTATAGCTCTACATGTCAACTTATTTCAATATTTACTTTTATTACGTGTGCTTAATATTATGCCTATGCCGTATTTACCACGACTGCAGTATGTAAGTGCGTATGGGTTCGGTGGATGGCTGGTCTATGTTGGGGACTTTATACCGGTATACTATTGCATGTATGTACGATTGCACGTGAGCGCGTGTGTGTATTTCAAGTCGGGCTGGGGTGTGTGTGTGTGTGTGTATATATATAACATAACATAATAACATAATTTCTGGCCTGGTGCTATATATATAGTAACACAGCACGTAAAATAACATAATTTCTGGCCTGGTGCTATATATATAGTAACACAGCACGTAAAATAACATAATTTCTTCTTCTTCTTTTTCTTCTTCTTCCATATTAAGTACTCTTTTCTTTATTCACAACACAGTTGCTACATCACAAGCGTTCGGTCCAGCTTGGTCCGTGTTCTCATAATTAAAATGTGCTGCAATACACAGCAATGGTTATACCGCTTGCCGCTCGTGGTAACCGTATGTACAGGAGTATATATCTAGTATCTGTCTCATGTAACATGGATTCTCAACACAGCCTCAATCAAAATCTCGATTCGACCTCATTTGGTCCGGATTGTCCTCACAGACGTATTCTCATTTGTGTTTAAATCTTTAGATCAATATTATTTCCATCTTTACATACAGCGTCAAAGCAAACACATAGCAGTTTGATACTTTGCAAGTGTAATAAGCACGGACAGTTCTTGTAAATACAAAATTGGTTGTGCCTAACTTTTTCAGGTCGACATATTGCCTAGAGTCGATAGGCCATAATGCTGAAATCAGACTGGCGAGAGAGTCATGACACAATTTGATTTCACTTAGGGCTGATGGAAATGGCACAAATGGCTAATGTGAGGAACAATGTAGTGGATATCATTGCCCTCGCTCATATATATTCTTCCGTTTGTCACACATGTCAGGTTCTTCAAAGCTGTGAAGATAGTGAAGATGGAACTGTTGTCTGGGATTCTAGAATGAGACAGTCCTGGATCCAGTGACTATAGCACTTGCAGCGTGGCCATCCTCCTGGAATCTGTGTGTAGCTGGTTGTATTCCTGTTGGAACACCAAACAGTTTGTTTCCGAGTTTGGTGAGGGTACGATCGATCTATGGCTTCACCATCTGCCAGGGTTGCGATGGCAGAAGCCGGGTACGTGCTATGATATCGAGATCATTTTTAGCTGCAGGTATGTGGGTATGTGACCTCTGATTCCAAGTGGTGGAACCAGGATGGCACTCTAGAGAAGAGGTTTTCAAATAGAGGGTTGAAAACACAATTGTATGCTGGACTGGACACAATTGAACACAGTTTAGTGATATACTGTTGTGCAAGTTTAACCCCCTGGATGCCACAGGGACATATGTGTCTTTCCTCTACACCCCTCACTTTGAAGTCCAATAAAATTCTAAATATACCACGCACATACAAATACTTCATAGTTTTGAATTTTGCGGATAATGCCCTGTTTCTTGATACCATCCACTATTACTTCAGACCAAGCTAAAGTGCTTAAAATTGCCTTTCAAAATAGGCTTCATCGTAAATGTCGCCATTTTTCAAACTGTACAAAATCGAGATTCACAGCGTTATTTGCAGTATGTTTTGAAATGTGAAAATCGGATAATTACAGGGAGTAATGAATTTCATATGCATATTAATGATCACTGATATCAAGTTTTCATGTAACCAGGAATGACAATTCTGAAACGTCGACGATGAACCCAGAATCGGTTGGGATGTTTTTGAAAATACACTTACACGAATGCCGAAGTGTGCTTTCCGCCATATTGGTTAGTGTTTACAAAATCACTCACGTTTCGAGAAGGCCGGTATTGAGACGCCTAGATAGTTAGCTGCGACAAATGCATCATTGAATTTCCCAAACATCTTAGAATCAAATTACAAATGGTCTTTGTCACCAATACCAACTGTCTAGGTAAAACGAAACGAAAGATAATTGGTATGAAAAGGAACGTTGTGCTCGAAAGACAGCCCTTGTTTGAAAATAATGTAAACAAAGAAGAATTCCGATTTTACATTGCGTAGGATTTTAGGACATTTTCCAACACCCAGCAGTCTAATCATTGCTTACAATGGCTCAATACGCTAAGTATATTCAGGGGATGAGTATCGTAGCAAGAAATAGCAAATTAAGAATAGATACAATGCAATCATTTGGTAAGTCATAAGAAACTGTCAAACTTTTAGTGCAGCGTGACGCCATGACTGACACAAAATCACGCAGAACGACAACGGTACTTATAGTCATTTCTGGCTTCTTCCGTCATTTACAATGTAAACGAAAAAATCATATAACAATACACAGATAGTCAGAATAATTCTGATTACTTACATCTCACATTTATGTAAAAAGATCCCTGAATCAACGAAAAATCCTGTGTACCCTTGTCAGCGAATCCGCCATTTTGAAAGAAATCGGTCATCGGTAGTGATGTCACACGTCAACATTGTTGCACATATTAGGCAATGTCTTTGAGGTGAAGGTCGGTTGAACAAGAGTAAACACAATGGCTATATATCATACCGATTGCACTTTCAGTATTATGATGTATATTTTGCGTATTTTTCAGATAATTTTTTATGAACTGATTTCAGTGTCTACATATGTCCAGGTTCAACGTCATATCATATGTGGGTATAGGGTGTGCGTTTTTAGACTTTGAAAGGTTTTGATTGTTTGAATAATATTTACATGGGAAATTGACTCAGTAAGTGTACTAGACCACATTTTGAGCCTCTAAACAAGTTTTGGAAGATCACACGTAGCCATTACTGCAACATATGCTTTAGTTCCCGTGATGTACAGTATTCCCTAAAAGTTGGGACAAATATAGCAGTTTCATATGAACAGGTTAAAAACAGCGATTTAATTCAAACTTATAAGTAATAAGTATTAGTGAAAATGATTTGTATATTTTATTAAATGTAGAGGCATACATATTTATAAGAACTGTCTTGTTCGTTGTATTGGTTTGTGTCGTTTTTGTAGACAAAATAATTATTGACCAGGTGCGAGTTTGTCAAAAACCGTTTTATGATTCATTATCATTGTTTTCGATAATAGAGTCAATTCAAATTCGTTTAAGACATATTTTGATGGCAGAATATCTAAACCAAACAATATTTTTAGGGAAATTGTTTAAAAACATATAAACCAGGTCATGTCTTAGTTTGGAAAAACCTTACATCCATATTCTAATAATTCCATACTGAAAAAAACGATCACTTTGTACGTTTCATTGCATACTTTTGAAGCAAAATAATTGCATAATCATAAGGATATATCCAACATGAATATTCAGTGAATATTCAGGTGTTGTGAAATTTTTATTTACGCTAAATTGATGCCAGACAGGGGCGCGTTTTGCTAACAATATGATATGTAGTAAAACCGTCAAATTGTTGATATATTCAGGACACCATTTCAGTGGTAAAACCATTCGTTTTATGTTTTGTCTAGAAAGTGTTGAATTCTGACACAGTAGAAGAGATCTTTTACACACTGAGTGGGAATTAGGTTAGATATATACTAATCAGCAAACCAGTGTCGTCTTTTTCCGACGTCACAAAATACACAAAACATGCCATGGCGTCAACTAAAATGTCGCATTATTTTCAGTTATTTCATTACATTTGGGGATGTGTCTGTTACTCCGTTAATAATGATGCAAAATTAATCAAAATACATCTACACAAACAGGAGAATATGGGAACTAAATTACGTATCGGACAGTACCATCCAAGCTGCTATTACATGCTTTCTCATGTAGTACATTGATATCTTTTCTTACAAATTCTGCAATTATCAAAATGTATCCGCTCAAACTGGGGAACTTTGTATTGGGATGGTTTGGTTCACTGTGAAGAAAGCATGACGAAATTATACTGTCCACATCCACAGCAATTTCTCTCCATATGGTCTAAGTTACATTGACCTTATGTAAAATATTGCCGAATTATGTCCCCTTATCTTTATACGTACATGACCTCTCTGTCGCCGTTTGACGTCATAGGAGAAAATCGATTTTTGATTTTGTGCGTATGACGTTATGCATTAACACATATATCCATTTCATATACACTTATGTCGCTCAGATATCAAACTTGACTTTCTCCGCTTACACTTTCCGTAAAGATGACAAATTAAAAAAATCGTAGCAGAGTGTTTTTAATGGTGCAGGATAAAAAACGGAGACATTTCCTGTTTTTTAATGCACACATAAATTTTGGACAACATTTAGCAGTGTCTATTTCTCAAACCCCTGAGGTAGTCGCAGGTATATTTATACCAACGGATAGGAAATTAAGCAGTCTACATTTCTGTGCAATTTTATAGCCGTACGCAGATAAAGGACTACGCAAGCGCAATTCTCGCAAAAGGATCTCTTTTCAAACCTTTCGAAGATGTGCACCTGAAAAAAACATCGGCATCCCAGGGTGATAAAAATATCACCGTAAATATATTGCCGTAAAAATATTACACTGCAGTATCTTCAACGGGCGAGTAATAAAACCACAGAGGTCTATCAACTTGGTCTGAGTAAAATGTGACTATCTGGTGTGACCACCATGAGTATGGATAACTGTTTAGCAGCGGTGACCCACAGAGTGATGCCGAATACTGTCTAGATGAATGTTTTGACTCTTGCTTTGCTGAAGTGCTGTGTGCAGGTGTTGTGTGTCTCTGAGGTGGCGGAAGTGTAGATCAAGAATATCCCATAGATCTTCAATGGTTGACAAATCGGGTGATCAAGACGGCCAAGGTAAAACCTGAACATTGTTTTGCTGGAGGAAAGTCCTGTCAAACACCTGCAACGTAAGGGCGAGCATTGTCATGCTTCAAAGATCAGTCGTTAACGTTGATGAAGGGAATGACGTGACGTTGACCTGGTCCTCTGGCCAAAACGTGTGCCTTTCTGTAGCGGTTCGGGCAGAGATTCCAGGAATTGGGATTCCTGTGGATGATGCAGCCGTGCTGTTTGATGTATATGAGAAAACACGTCTCCGAGGTTTAGGTAGTCAGTGTAAAACCGGGGTGGGGGGGTGGGGGGGGGACCACTTGTCTTCTGTCTACCAAAGCCGAGGAAAAGTGTTTTCTCTAACATCTATACCGTCAGTTACAATACAGGTGATCATTTAACGAGGCTGCTTAACAATCACTGAGGCACACGTCAATTGAATGACAGTAAGTATGAATAGATAATTCAAGCCCACTTCCTCTGTCGGCCTGGTGGTCGTGTGATAGAGTGTCTGCCTAAAATTCGGAAAGATGCAGTTCCAGTCTTGCTTGGGGAAACATATGCCCCTTGAACATAGTTATGAATGATATTTTTCTATGGATTTCAAACATTCATATATCATTTGAATGTGATGTTCATATTGAGTTGGGAAAAGATAATTAGAAAAAGTAAAACCTGGGAAGAGGGCAAAGTTACAAAACAAAAGCCTCAAATGCAGTTATTCTGGGGAAGCAAGAGATAACCTAATATATAGTCAGAGGCACACTTCAGATTAATGTCGAAGATGTCTCAACCGGATGTAGGAACTCCACTTTGACCTGACCTGGTTCTATCATTAAGACTCCCAGTATTGTATTGTTGTATTGGGTCCATAGGTTTGAGATGGTCTGTCTGGACACACTGAGGTGCCTTGTCACCTCATACTGTGGTGCCATCCTTGTAAATGGCCGATGGCTGTGTCCTTGAGGTTTTGTGAATCTTTTCATTCTCTTCACGTCTATGGCTTAAAGCAATGCATGTGGGAGTGCACTGATGTAGCTTTTTAAAGCCTGCATGTAGTTAAAGGCTCAGCTCAGTGTGTTTCACTAGTTCTTGATTCACGGGTATTTCATGAAGGGTGCGTTTTAGCGACTCTCTACAAACGTGAGTATAACGTTACGTGTTGTTCAACGTGTCTTTTGTGAAATGTTTTGTTGTCTTCAAAAATCCTCCCTTATGTTGGGATTCAGCATGGATTAGTTTGTGTCAAATATGTTTATAAAATTCAACTTTTTCCTTTTTCTCAACTTTCTTTTTTTTTTGAAGAGTGTACAATCTGCCAACTAAGTCCTCAAATACGTATATATTCACAAACGACGGAAGTGCCACAAGCAGAATTCATCGGTAATGGAGTTTGGCCGGCGGTGACGCCATTGTAATTAGTCAGAAGAATTCACACGCCATCTGGACACAATAACTGATTTGTCACCGTTAGAGAACGTTTTCATGTTGATGGACGCTCTCAATTCCTCCAACTACAAAGTGTCCACGTGATGCTATGGTCAGCATTTAGCCTTGACTTCGGGGACTTGAACCGCTGGTAACGTTGCAACTGGGTACGATAACTGTGGTGTTTTGGCAGATTGTGCACATTATTTGTTCCGTTTAGTGACATCCAAACACTTTTCACAAGACTTATGTGTGTGTTTTACAAAGTAACCCCAAGTGTGTATTTTGTATGCCGCGTGATGCATTGAGGGTTTTAACAATCCTCGATATTTTTGGAACAGCAAAATGCAACGTTTTGCGAAAGTCACGAAGTGATAGTTCCTTAAAAGCATCATCAGTGAAGAACAATTTATTGTATATCGAGTCAAAATATTCCGCAGGCAAGGTATCAATGAAAACATACATCATAGAACTTAACCTGAAGATTTAGGCAAACCGGAGGTAATTTCAGTTCTGATTTAAATACACACTATATACATTTGTACCGTAAAAATGTAGTACTCATTTTGATGTGGAACATTGTATTTAAGTTGTGCAACAATTTATGTATGTAGCAGTTTTTGATCGTTTTCAATAATCGTCAGATTACAGGAGTGAGGTGAAGTAAATACAGACAAACCAAGAAATTCACAATTACTGGAACTACACCTCCGTTATGCTTCTATTAGCATCTGATCCAGCCTAACTACTGTAGCAGCAATTCTTTTATCTCACGGGAGATGTGAACTTCCCTCCCCGAGGAGATCCGGGCGCGCGACTGACTAACTTGGAGTAACGAAAAAAGTGGTTGGGGTGTCTCAATTCCCTGATGTCGTGAAATCAGCACTGATTGTTGCACATTGACGAAAGCAATCTGCGTATTCTGGAAGTCGATAAACACGCCAAGGTCCAACGCCCATACACTGTCATCCGAATTTTCACGATAAATTGTCTTGGTCAAGAAAATCCTTCCCTGACAACGTACTTCTACATTCACTTGTGTTTTACTTGCGATAACGACCGCAACTCCTGTTGTGTTTTCTACATCTAGGATTGAAAAGTCCCTATAATCATCGAAACTGAACAAGGTGGCATTGGACCCTAACACAAACGCAAGTGCTTCAGAATTATATAACGGCGGGGGTACAGCGATTTCCATCTGGATAACGAAATAGACAGAGACGGGACCTAAAAGACTTTGAGAGGTTCGCGATGCATATTCAATTTCAGGAATAGCGGCAGGCCCTTGATGAAATATATCCGCTTTTTCCAACCAGCCATTTGCATCAATTTTCACCTTACCAAGAAGTGTTCTTGGGTCCAGTGAGAGCTTTGGACCTGTGGGTGGATAGAGAAAATACATTACAGGATTTGGAGACTGATATGAATATTTAAAAGAATATTTCTGCTGAATGTGCATCTGTCAATTCTTAGAAATAATTGGTAAAAATATTTCATACCCAAAGCACCCTAAGTGATGACTAAAATTCTCTTTGCGTCAGTTCCTGTACATGTAAACTCCGGGTGAGATATTTTAAGTCTCAATAACCCCAGCTGCAGAAAATGGTGGTCATAAGTGACTTATCAGAATGAGTGTTCATATCGTTGATCTATGACACTTTCAAACACAAGTTTCCCAAGATCAAGCATTAGTAATTATGTGAGTGAGTACAACTTTTAGCAATATTCCAGCAATGCCGAGACGAGACACCAGGCTTGAGATTCACACATTGTCAATACGTTTATATTGTCAGTTTATAAATCTACTCTACTGGTATTTGAGAGACATGAGTGTACATAAACTATTATCATGATAATTATCCTTTAAAAGACCAATACATAAATGAGAATATAATATTTACATTAATAATAATAACATTAATAATATTTAAAAGGGCCTGATGATGTACGCCTCTTCGTGGTGGGCTTAGATGGAGGAAAGTCCTGTCAAACACCTGCAACGTAAGGGCGAGCATTGTCATGCTTCAAAGATCAGTCGTTAACGTTGATGAAGGGAATGACGTGACGTTGACCTGGTCCTCTGGCCAAAACGTGTGCCTTTCTGTAGCGGTTCGGGCAGAGATTCCAGGAATTGGGATTCCTGTGGATGATGCAGCCGTGCTGTTTGATGTATATGAGAAAACACGTCTCCGAGGTTTAGGTAGTCAGTGTAAAACCGGGGTGGGGGGGTGGGGGGGGGACCACTTGTCTTCTGTCTACCAAAGCCGAGGAAAAGTGTTTTCTCTAACATCTATACCGTCAGTTACAATACAGGTGATCATTTAACGAGGCTGCTTAACAATCACTGAGGCACACGTCAATTGAATGACAGTAAGTATGAATAGATAATTCAAGCCCACTTCCTCTGTCGGCCTGGTGGTCGTGTGATAGAGTGTCTGCCTAAAATTCGGAAAGATGCAGTTCCAGTCTTGCTTGGGGAAACATATGCCCCTTGAACATAGTTATGAATGATATTTTTCTATGGATTTCAAACATTCATATATCATTTGAATGTGATGTTCATATTGAGTTGGGAAAAGATAATTAGAAAAAGTAAAACCTGGGAAGAGGGCAAAGTTACAAAACAAAAGCCTCAAATGCAGTTATTCTGGGGAAGCAAGAGATAACCTAATATATAGTCAGAGGCACACTTCAGATTAATGTCGAAGATGTCTCAACCGGATGTAGGAACTCCACTTTGACCTGACCTGGTTCTATCATTAAGACTCCCAGTATTGTATTGTTGTATTGGGTCCATAGGTTTGAGATGGTCTGTCTGGACACACTGAGGTGCCTTGTCACCTCATACTGTGGTGCCATCCTTGTAAATGGCCGATGGCTGTGTCCTTGAGGTTTTGTGAATCTTTTCATTCTCTTCACGTCTATGGCTTAAAGCAATGCATGTGGGAGTGCACTGATGTAGCTTTTTAAAGCCTGCATGTAGTTAAAGGCTCAGCTCAGTGTGTTTCACTAGTTCTTGATTCACGGGTATTTCATGAAGGGTGCGTTTTAGCGACTCTCTACAAACGTGAGTATAACGTTACGTGTTGTTCAACGTGTCTTTTGTGAAATGTTTTGTTGTCTTCAAAAATCCTCCCTTATGTTGGGATTCAGCATGGATTAGTTTGTGTCAAATATGTTTATAAAATTCAACTTTTTCCTTTTTCTCAACTTTCTTTTTTTTTTGAAGAGTGTACAATCTGCCAACTAAGTCCTCAAATACGTATATATTCACAAACGACGGAAGTGCCACAAGCAGAATTCATCGGTAATGGAGTTTGGCCGGCGGTGACGCCATTGTAATTAGTCAGAAGAATTCACACGCCATCTGGACACAATAACTGATTTGTCACCGTTAGAGAACGTTTTCATGTTGATGGACGCTCTCAATTCCTCCAACTACAAAGTGTCCACGTGATGCTATGGTCAGCATTTAGCCTTGACTTCGGGGACTTGAACCGCTGGTAACGTTGCAACTGGGTACGATAACTGTGGTGTTTTGGCAGATTGTGCACATTATTTGTTCCGTTTAGTGACATCCAAACACTTTTCACAAGACTTATGTGTGTGTTTTACAAAGTAACCCCAAGTGTGTATTTTGTATGCCGCGTGATGCATTGAGGGTTTTAACAATCCTCGATATTTTTGGAACAGCAAAATGCAACGTTTTGCGAAAGTCACGAAGTGATAGTTCCTTAAAAGCATCATCAGTGAAGAACAATTTATTGTATATCGAGTCAAAATATTCCGCAGGCAAGGTATCAATGAAAACATACATCATAGAACTTAACCTGAAGATTTAGGCAAACCGGAGGTAATTTCAGTTCTGATTTAAATACACACTATATACATTTGTACCGTAAAAATGTAGTACTCATTTTGATGTGGAACATTGTATTTAAGTTGTGCAACAATTTATGTATGTAGCAGTTTTTGATCGTTTTCAATAATCGTCAGATTACAGGAGTGAGGTGAAGTAAATACAGACAAACCAAGAAATTCACAATTACTGGAACTACACCTCCGTTATGCTTCTATTAGCATCTGATCCAGCCTAACTACTGTAGCAGCAATTCTTTTATCTCACGGGAGATGTGAACTTCCCTCCCCGAGGAGATCCGGGCGCGCGACTGACTAACTTGGAGTAACGAAAAAAGTGGTTGGGGTGTCTCAATTCCCTGATGTCGTGAAATCAGCACTGATTGTTGCACATTGACGAAAGCAATCTGCGTATTCTGGAAGTCGATAAACACGCCAAGGTCCAACGCCCATACACTGTCATCCGAATTTTCACGATAAATTGTCTTGGTCAAGAAAATCCTTCCCTGACAACGTACTTCTACATTCACTTGTGTTTTACTTGCGATAACGACCGCAACTCCTGTTGTGTTTTCTACATCTAGGATTGAAAAGTCCCTATAATCATCGAAACTGAACAAGGTGGCATTGGACCCTAACACAAACGCAAGTGCTTCAGAATTATATAACGGCGGGGGTACAGCGATTTCCATCTGGATAACGAAATAGACAGAGACGGGACCTAAAAGACTTTGAGAGGTTCGCGATGCATATTCAATTTCAGGAATAGCGGCAGGCCCTTGATGAAATATATCCGCTTTTTCCAACCAGCCATTTGCATCAATTTTCACCTTACCAAGAAGTGTTCTTGGGTCCAGTGAGAGCTTTGGACCTGTGGGTGGATAGAGAAAATACATTACAGGATTTGGAGACTGATATGAATATTTAAAAGAATATTTCTGCTGAATGTGCATCTGTCAATTCTTAGAAATAATTGGTAAAAATATTTCATACCCAAAGCACCCTAAGTGATGACTAAAATTCTCTTTGCGTCAGTTCCTGTACATGTAAACTCCGGGTGAGATATTTTAAGTCTCAATAACCCCAGCTGCAGAAAATGGTGGTCATAAGTGACTTATCAGAATGAGTGTTCATATCGTTGATCTATGACACTTTCAAACACAAGTTTCCCAAGATCAAGCATTAGTAATTATGTGAGTGAGTACAACTTTTAGCAATATTCCAGCAATGCCGAGACGAGACACCAGGCTTGAGATTCACACATTGTCAATACGTTTATATTGTCAGTTTATAAATCTACTCTACTGGTATTTGAGAGACATGAGTGTACATAAACTATTATCATGATAATTATCCTTTAAAAGACCAATACATAAATGAGAATATAATATTTACATTAATAATAATAACATTAATAATATTTAAAAGGGCCTGATGATGTACGCCTCTTCGTGGTGGGCTTAGATAGGGGAATTTTATTCCCTGAACTGAACGTACATCACCCAGTTAGGGCTGACCCCCCGAAGCTGGTATTTTACTGGGTTACAGACAGACAAGGAAAACTCCATCTTTCATTTCCGCAGCCCAGTCAGCCTTCCTCCGGTAGTAACACAAACCATACTGGAGATGGGACTTGCCCCAGGGGAAGGCACAGAACCCGACCAAGAATATCTTGGTCAAACCATCTAAAGTCCACACTACTAGAGTGTGCGAAAGCGACAGGGTGGCCTGATAATCCACGCATCAATGGCAAGTCGCTTAAGCTGCATTGGGACAATGCCATGCCCATGTATGCTTACCTGACGGAGCAAAATCTCCGAGATCAACTCCGGCGGCTAAAACATCTCATGCCCCGTGAGCCAGTTCAACCCACAACTGGTGCCCGTCAGGAACCTTTGCAAGAGCAAAATGCTCAAGTGGCAGCTGACCCCAAACTTCTTATGGACGTCCGTGTCAACCTCTTTCCTCTTCCTGGTGGAAACTCTTCCGAGAAAGAGCCAATTGGCCCCGCAATTTTGGACCCTCACTCTTCCTCTTCTTCAGTTGCAGACCTTACCGAAAATCCTGTGTACATTTTGTTTACTTCTATTTATGAGGAAATTTGTGATTTACCTTTAGAGAAACGGAGGCCAATTAAACAACTAAACGTGTCTTTTCCCAAAAATGAAATTGATTTACTAAATGAAATTATCTCTCTAAAACTTTCTGCGGACTGTTCATTACATGAAATAAATTCCTGCGTCTATGCTGCCGCGCGAACTTTGGAGGAACTTCACACAGTTTCCAAAGAAAAATCTTCTACTACTAAGAACAACAAACCAAGGAAAAACCGGTTTCAAGTGAAATTAACAGAAACTAGAAAATATATTTCCTGGATAGAGCTGTGCCTGAAATTACGATCATCAGGGAATCCCATGTCTAAACGACAAAAGGCAATTTGGAGAAAATTAAAATTACAATACAAGACAACAAAAGAAAAGGTACTTCTCCAAATTGTCGATTCCCTTAAGGCAAAAATAAAAGTTTGGACAGAAAGAAAGAAAAAATGGGAAAAGAGAAACAAATTTATCAAGCAAAATAAAATGTTTAAGAATAATGAAAAACAATTCTATAGGCAACTTAAAACAAGTGGTGATGGTGGGCATGATAAACGGCCTCCCATGGATGCCAATGAAAGGTTCTGGAAACAGTTGTGGTCTGTACCCGGCAACTGTAACCTGGAGGCACCATGGGTAAGTGATTATGACCATGCAATGCATGAGAAAGTAACTAGGTCGTTTGTCTGTTACATCTCACCAGATTGCCTGAAAAGTGTCATTACAAAGTCCAAATCTAATACAGCTCCAGGGCCTGATGACATTCGAAACCGGTACTGGAAACTGTTCCCTTGTGTCCAAACACCATTACTTCACTGTTTTAACTCTCTTGTGGACACAGGTGATGTTCCTCCATGGTTCTGCAAAGGTCGCACAATACTTCTTCCCAAAAAAGGAGACTTGACTGATCCCAAAAACTTCCGCCCTATCACATGTCTAAATACTCAATACAAACTATTCACAGGGTGTTTAACAAGCCTCGTGTCGTCTTAATGCTCGTCCAATGAGATAATTTACAGAGAGCAGAAGGGGGCGAGAAAGGGATGTTGGGGGTGCAAGGATCAACTTCTTGTACAGAAAATGATTTTGGAAGAGGCTAAGACATACCACCGCAACTTCTCCATGTGCTGGATAGACTACAAAAAGGCATACGACTCTGTCCCTCACGAATGGATTCTGAAGTCTCTTCAGTGTATTGACCTCCCTGAGCGACTACTTCATTTACTCAAGTCTTTAATGAGCTGCTGGTCGACTCAACTTGAGATGTACTCGCAAGGAGAGGTGCAGACTTCGGAATCTATTCCAATCAGAAGGGGAATATTTCAGGGGGACTCCTTCAGTCCATTGCTTTTTTGTCTGTCTCTAAATCCTTTGAGTTTCGTGCTCAACGGGGAGGAAGGGTACCATCCCGGACCTCCTCAGCACAGATCCCCAACACCTCTTACTCATCTCCTCTATATGGATGACATCGAGCTCCTTGCCAAAGGAAAGACCAATTTGAAAGAACAGGTTCTCCTTGTCGAGTCCTTCTCTAATGATATTGGCATGACATTTGGACTCGACAAATGTAATACTCTTCATCTGAAACGTGGCAAGGTAACTAATGATGGATCGGTCAAGTTACAAGGGGGAGGAGTTATTGAGCATCTTGTGGAAGATCAGGCCTACACCTATCTTGGAATGCAAGTTCGAGACAAGCTCCAGAATGCCCAGATTCAAGATAAACTTCGGGTCGAGTATAAATCTCGTTTAAAGAAAATCTGGAGTTCAGAGCTAAATGCTCGAAACAAAGTCAAAGCCACCAATGCCTTTGCTGTGCCAGTCCTCTCCTATTCCTTTGGAGTAGTTGATTGGACAAAACAAGACATCCAGAATCTTGACCGCCTGACCAGAAGGATCATGTCTGATAACAGAGCACACCACCCTCGTTCCTCTCTTAATCGTTTATATATGCCAATCAATTCTGGAGGTCGGGGTTTGATTAATGTGGAAGCTCTTCATGACAGAATGTTATTGTGTACTTTTGCACATATTTATTTGTCAGATGATCCTCTGGTGATGCATGTCAAGATTCATGATGAAAGCAAGGAATTCCACAGCTACTTTAAGCGTGCCAAGGTTGTTGGACACAATTCGAAATTTGAAGTTGATTTTGTTGACGGCGATGTACTGCTGCACGGTACAGTGATGGGAGTGAACCAGGTGAAGTCTTTCACCAAGTCTGCCCAGAGTCGGTCCTTTGTGGAGAAGCTGTCCGAGAAGCCATTGCATCGTGTGTATATGCAGTGTGTGGAACAGAACAGCAATCCAACCGACTCCTTCGCCTGGATGAAGTCGGCTGGTCTCAAATGTGAAACTGAGGGCTTCCTTTTTGCTGCTCAGGACCAGTCACTTCCCACTCGAAATCGCCAGAATGTGATTCTTAAAGAAAACATCAATATGAAATGTCGTCTTTGCAATCAATTTACAGAAACTGTCCAACACCTTGTCAGTGGATGCCCTTCCTTGGCACAAACAGCATATCTTAAAAGACATGATGGCATGGCTCGCTGCTTTTATTATCGTCTCCGCCATGCCTGTGGCTTTGACTCCGAGGTCCATCCATGGTATGACCCTGAACATGTCCAGGGCGTCCTGGAAAATGATGCTTTTAAATTTCTCTGGAATAGGCCAATATACAGCCTGAGACGAATTCCAGCCAACAAACCTGATCTTGTCCTTTTTGATAAAACCAATGAAATTATTTATATCATTGAATTTTCTGTCCCTTTTGACAGCAATGTGATTGGCAAGATTCAGGAAAAGCATGATAAATATGCGGACCTCGCCTTTGAAATGTCGCGCTTGCATCCCAAGTACACTGTCGTCAGGCTCCCCATTGTTCTCGGTGCCCTTGGTTTGGTACCTCCTGATCTCTTGGCGCAGATGAGGAGAGTGCCCGGGTTCTCCACCGGGAGCACAGCCCTTCTGACAATCTGGGTAATGCAGAGGGCTGCAGTGTTGGGGAGCCTCCATATTCTCCGGAAAGTTCTTGGTGGGTTCGACTAGGCAGTGTTTCCTGGGAGAAGTCCCATTCGCTGTCTGGGCTGCGTGTAGAGGGGGCGAGGGCCCTGAGCTGATGATGAGCTTGACCAGCCTGACTGTGCCAGGATCACCCGAACCCTCTCTGCTGCATTTTCATTCTAATCTGTTTAAAAAGATCATCAATAGATGAAGATACAAAATACTGATCCCTACCATGCAAAAACCAATACAGCCAAATCGAACACGTCAAAAGTGTTACGCCTCCCAGTTATTCTAAATCCGTTTACTATTACCTAAAACTTACCTATGATGCGTTGACTCCCCAACACACAAGAACAAATTCCACCGTCGTTGCGGAATACCTTGCATAGAACAACTTCCTTCGACTGATCGTCAGGGTAAAGGAGTTCCAGAATAGCGCCCTCTTGCCACTGATCGTAGTGAGCGCAGAGGAATACCGAGACCAGTCTATGAAGCAGCATCATAGTGAGCCAGTGTACCTCACTGTGGAACAAGAGTTATGTGATAAATCAACATGTACCATGCTGATATCATATTAGTGTATGTTCATCGCACTGTCGTTTTGAAATGCATCAGTGTAATTATGTTTTAAATTAGAATCTGTCCCGGTGGATCAGAGCGAGGCGAAGGTACATGTGAAGATCCGAGCTTGTCACGTTCTTGTCGTGAGAGGCGACAAATGGGTGGTCAAACTTGCTGACATCACATCCCATTTGCGTAGATCGATGCTCATCCTGTTGTTCACTGGATTGTCTGGTCCAGATTCGATTATTTACAGACCACCTCCGTATAGCTGGAATATTGCTGACAAACCAACCAGTCAATCAACTAACTGTTATGAGTTCATTGGTTAACAGAGTTAAACTTGGACGTCATATCGGCATGTTTTCAGCCATAGCGGACCTATGAATGTTGAGCAAGAATGACAACAAAAACGCACTATATAAATACAAAAGGACAATAATATGTCTAGCCAGCTGTCCAAGATTTACACATGCAGCTAGTGTCTAACCATAAAACGATATTTCCTTGGTTTTGTGAAAATTACCTGTATCGCCGTAATGTTACTGCGACTCTCGTAGTTACCATGCCGAAAAGTTGATCAGGTAAGGGACTGCATAGTCACATAACATGTGAATCCTTTCAAGCATTTGAATCTAAATGAGACGATGTATGTAACTAATAGAAGTAACATAAAGTTTTGAAAGCTCACGAAAAAATTAGGGACTCTCTCACAGAAATCCAAAGAAGACTTCTTTCATTGGAAGATGTTCATCTTTATTTCATCTGCCTTGACTTATTGAGGGTAAACTTCATAAATAGCCCATAGCCTTCCATCATTGTGAAGGACTTCATTCGGTGGAGTTCAGTTATTCACCTGCACGCACGTATTAGCCACAAATTGACTTTATAGAAGAAAACTCTTACTGGATCATATGATAATAAATAATGAACACAAGTATGCATATTAAAACGTACGATCCATTATCACACACAATGCCTGAAAGTTTTGTCTAAGGCTTTCGACGTGACTGAATTGTAACAGCCTAAATGTCGATGATGGCTGTAATTAAGAACATAATGACCTTCTATGGTCACTTGCTCCCCTGGAATGTTAGAGTGAACTGGTTACTGGCTATGCTGTGTTGTCCAGTATTATTGGTACAGAAGGCTCAACGGCAAACGATCATTTTGATGAACTTTCAATAAATATGGATCCATTGAGAAATTAGAGTAGAGAAAGTAATAAATATTTGAAAGAGAGTAATCGTAGAGAAATATAGGAAACAACATTCGATAATTCAACAAACACGTGCAACATGACTTTTGGCCAAACACAGAAAATCTTCTTTTGAGCTGCCTATTTGTAACCACGATGAATAGCGTAGTATGAGTCTTTATAAAACATCATAGCTGAATGTTTACATCGTAGGAAATTGAATATATCTATGCACTTCATCTAGTCAATTCACAGCCATGTGGCACTTATAGATATATTACCCATGCTATAACGATGCCATAAAAAGGAATGGGACATGGGGCATTGAACTTCAAATACTAATAAGATTAAAGGAACGAGTCGAAGGGAAGACAAGGTAAGGTAAGTGTTGAAAGAAGGAAGAGATAAACTATGATTTACGATGAGTTTGCCTCAACTGAATGCATAGACATATTTGAATGGATAACAAGTCATTATAGGCTCAGGGCCTTATGACATAGACACACACATAGAACATATGTAAACAACATTCAGCGGATTAGTCAGTATATTTGAATGTTTCGCAATTAGTTCGTGCAATAAAGCTTGCTATAAGAAATAGAGAACAGTGATATGAACTACCAGTCTTGAAGCGTCTAATGGATTTTCATTATCGTCCATGAGGAACATAGTTCGTTGTGTTATTTGGTAGACTGTTCGGTAGACATATAGCCGCCATATAGCTGGAATATTGCGGCGCAAAACTCACCTCACTCACTCACACACACTCTTACTCACACACACACATACACACTCACACTCACACACATACACACTTTTTCTCTCTCTCCCTCTCTCTCACACACACACGCACACACACATACACACTGCAATGGAAAATGTCACTGTGGATCGATGGTCGAAGGTCAAATTAACCTGCCAGACAAATGAAGCGTGAATAAAATGTGAAACATGTCCGTTATGTGAGACAATTCATTAGACCGTAGTGTTCATAAAATGTACATAGCGAGATTCTGTTCATATAAGTTCATATACGTAGAGCAATCCATTTTTAATTACACTGGCTGATGTGTTGTTCATTTCTGGACTGTTCGGACTGTTGATTGTGTTCCCGGCCCGGATGTTGATGGAATATTGCTAAAAGCGGCGTACATCGACACTCACTCACTGTGGATTGTTCACGTGATGGTTTACATTTGGTCAAATAAAGAAGTACAAGAACATATATTCATACCAAAAATGGTTGACATCCCCTTTAATTTTATTAACAGGACTGACTGGTAAATGTGAAGAAAAAAGAAACAGAAGAAATGATAGAAAAGCGAAGATTTAATAATCGCATTAACCTCTCATCATCATAAATACATGGTCATGTAACACAAGCCAATTAAGTGCCTCTACTGAGAAATTATGGACGTTACAAAAAGAATACGTATAGAGTTGCTAATTGCTAAGACGTAATGCCAACAGTTTGGGGCAAGTGGGCTTTACAAAATGAAAGGTGTACTGTCAAGACACTGATAAAAAGAGAGTCTGATCATTCAAAAAAAACATTTATGTAAATTAATGTCAGTAACGTCATGCTCCCCCTTGCGCGTCAGTAAGCCGTGTTGGCATGCTGTTCATGAGTTAGATGACATCTTGTAGGGCCACACCGTTTCAATTTTCTCACCAAGGATGTCTCCAAGTTGTCTATATTTGATGAAGGAGGATCCATTTTCCTTATTTGACGGTCCATGCGGTCCGACATGTGCTCCATGGGATTCATGTCTGGGCTTTTGACAGGCCAGGGTAGTCTGTTCACACCTTCCCTCGCCAGGAAATCATCAACTGCCCGAGCACGATGAGGACGAGCATTATCGTCTTGTAGCAAACAGTTATTGCCATAAACACGGCGAGCATGGGGCAGGCAAGTGTGTTCAAGGACATGTCGGTAGGATTAACGTTCTTCTGTAGAACCAGTAACTCAGTTTTAACATTATAGTGAATGACTACTCACACAAGTACAGATCCATCTCAACCCTGAATGAAACCCTCAACACAGTCATCTCTGAACCTTTCTCCTTACTGTCAATGTAATCGTCCATCGATCCTGTTTAGCAAGAAACGTAAGTCGCCCGTAAAGATGACGTGACGCCAATGTTGCAGTCTGATGTTCCTGAGCACGTAACCGCTTGTGTCATCCAGCCAGGAATGGTTGACGCAGTGGTCTTCTAGTTCTGTAGCCTCTTCCAAGAAGTCTTTTGTTCACAGTTTGACGGCTAAGTCGGACGTTAACAAGGTGACCCAATCAGTCCCCCAGTGACGTTGAAACGGCGGGTGCGATGTACCAAACGGAAGAGAACACAGTCATGACGTTGCGTGGTTTTCCGAGGGCGACCTATGGAGACCCTGGGGGTTACTGACTGTTGTGTTCGATGGAGTTGCTTACGTTAAGTTGCAGACCGGTCATGCAATTTGTAGCACCTGCTCGCCTCATGATTTGATTCCGTATGGCTTCGGCATTGCAGGGACATAAAGTTTCAACACCAAAAGGCGCAGACAGAGGATTTAAGGTCTGACAACAGCATTGTTTATTTTCAGTTCGGTTCGTGTTTATTGAAGCACTGCCAGGTATCCTTGTTTAAAAAGCACGTGCTGTTGGGTTGACAAGTTGTATTTGAGTGAATTTTTGAACTTGCATGCATGAGCAAAACATTAGACATTTTGTACGATCTCCTGGGCAGTGTTCGACTTTTTGCTGGGGGCTGACAGCCATTATTGCCATGAGTATACATTGTTTCACATATTTGTTGCCAATGCCCATGATCATATAGGTTTCTTTCACCACTAGGATTAAGCATAAACTCAACCATTAAGATACACACGTTTCCAGTGTTTTAAAAGTTTGTTTATCAGTTCCATATTTTACCCGGTACAAGTTGGATGGCATTCATTGTAATCCCGACGCATGATATTTCACCAGCACATGATTTGTAATGGTTTTACCTCGGAAGTCGAGATGTGTTTGCTTCAATGTCATTCTTGTTCACAACAGCGTCTCCCTTGTACTTCAACATAACCAAAGAATCCCAATGTTTGGACATTGGCGTGTCAAACCCCGTATATTGGTTTTACGGACGTTCTGGAAAGCCTGGTTGCATGCTGGAGGCTGTGCTCTCAATCTCTGATACAATTTCAGATGTTTCAAAATTCAGATTCTCATTTTCCGCTTTCACGGAACATCACTTTTTAAGTTGTCGGCGTCCACTTCATCAGACGTGTCTGCTTTAATTTCCAATCTTTACCAACAAACTTGATAGCATTGATCACCACATGTTGATCAATATCTTATATGTCCGACTTCAGATAGTATTTTGTATAACAGTTCATTGTTGACCTCGGCAATTTGATGCGCCTTTTCAGAGAAATAAATTGTCAATAAATGGAGGACTCATACCTGTCGACAGATGTCCAGTGACATGTATGAACAATACAAACCTAACTCGTAAAGGTGTTTGCCAACAGAAACAAACGTAAAGTTCAAACGAATCAAGTACGCAGAATATTCATAAGAGGGTAAGACTCTTTATGGATAACAACTTCTGTATTACATATGATGCGACGTTTCGGTATGGATCCTTTATTCTATATGTAATAAAGAAGTTGTTATCCATAAAGAATCTTACCCTCTTATCACTCACCAGCTTCTAATAATGCCAATCAAACAAAACAAATCAGAATATTCAATGGATATTTCCGGGTAAGTTCCATGTATGGTCGTCTAGCCCAGATTCATGTAGAGCGCAGTCTATTCCTGGTGGTCTATGCTGACAATCTGCTTGGAGGAGGCTATATTCTCGATGTCCAATGATAGAAAAAGCTTCCGTTGTATTATGAAGGCAAAAGTCATATCCACATTTCACACGTGTGAGTAATATGGGTAACGAGATGTTAGTCATCACACATTGGGGTGTAACATTTCTTTAAGAAGTGCAGAAAGTGAAAACGATCTTTCATTTTGTACCTCTTGAATAATGAGGGTATGCCTCAGATTTTATGTATATATGTTCAGTATAGTATTAGATGACTTCTCGTCAAAATAAACTTTCACAGATTTGGATTTCTTGATGCATATTTTGACGGGACTGCTTTTGAAGGACACCACCATCTTAAACTTTCAAAAGCTCATTGTGTCTAGATATTCAAGCTGGCACTGTGTACAATATATTGAGTGCTGCCACTTGTGTGAGCATTCAGTGTTTAGTTTGTGGGGGTATACAGATAGAAAGTCAAACATACCGGTGATCGTGAGGTTTGAACATGACAAAAGTAATTTGCTTGAGATTGACATATCACAAAATAAAACATGAAAACAGCTGCATTTGTATAATTTTCTAGGTGTGGCCGACAGCTTTCGGCACGCCTCTCTTAGGTCATCTTTGTTTTACCTGTACAGGTACCTTTATGTTGCACACGGATTCCCAGATTGTGTATTGTTTGATGCCATTGGATCGTGTAACGTCTGCAGTGGCTTGTCCAACCAAATCCTAACATACCTACTTTGCTCATCTCACCTGGACATACTCGCTTCCTTATACACATGCAATTTGATGCGTTTTCCTGTCGACCGTATCGAGTTCAAGAACATGCTCAAGGAGTATATTTTAGCATTGCCAGGACAATGACACAAGAAACAAACTCGAGTCTACTTACTGTGTAAAAACTCTGTCAGGAAACAGTACTTATTCTTTCAATGCCACAGACCTGGGGCCAGCGCCCAGACATAAACCACCCCTATAACCTGATGCAGAAGTAATGTGTTTTTAAACTACCAGGAACACCAACGAAAACATCTGGGAACACGCTATGTTATATTACAAGAACAGAACGCGACATAAAGTGTTTGAGGCAAGCGGACAGCTAATGTAAATAGAAAGTAAGCTGTAGCTAAAGAAACAGTGCGCTGACTTTGTTGACAATATATACAAATATTGCAAACTCACGAGTTTGCGTCAATGTTGTCGATGAAGTGATACTAAAACAACCTACCATCTATTGATTTGATACATATCTATCCATGAAGAGTAAACAACGTAACATGTTGGAGAAAAGGCAGGCATTCTGTGTTATTGATATATCTGATAGCGAAAATTGCATTACCAAGCACAGGCATGTTTATTCATGAGGATTATTTGTAGAGAAAACAGAATGTTATTTATCTGTCAAGATCTTCAAAGCAAATCAGTATTTGAACTTCAAGTAAATTTGAATATTGGTAGCTTCCTGAATCCGAATAAACTTTCAAGTGTCTTTTTACACTGTCTCAAGTTGAAGAACTCTCCACACAAGACATGTGGTGCAATCTGCCTGACTGAAGTACCCTACGTGTTTTACAAGGTGTTTGAATGCCAGAAATGTCAAATGGAGCTATAAGCATGGACACGTCATACGAAACGTTTGTAAATATTTATATAACGAATCTATTCAATATGAATAGCATGCATACAAACGTTCAGACGAGGTCTGACTAAAAATAGATTCTATATGCACATTAGCATCAGTTTATCACCACTGACGTTTCAGTAAGTATGGAAAGTTTACGGAACGTTGGGAGTATTAAAATGTGAACTGTCCCTGCGTCCATGCCCATTGGTCTTTTCCGGAGTAGAACTTGAAAACCGTTCACTATTTCTTCCAACTTGGCACATGGAAGGATCTGGTGGTGTACTGGTGCCTCCGGCAGTTTTGGAATTCTACATGTAATATTTGCTTGCATTTCCATGGAAAGTATTTTGACTTTGACTGAAATTGGTGTGTGTGCTCATTTCCGGAGTAGAACTTAAAAGGGGTTTACTATTTCTTCACCAAACTTGGCAAATAGATAGATCTGGTAGGGTACTGGTGCCTTTTTGGTAGTTTTGGAATTCTGAATAAACGTACTTTTTGTGTTTGATGTGTGTGCTCATTTCCGGTGCAGGCATTAAAACCATTCAATATTTCTTCACCGAACTTTCCACATAGGTAGGTCTTATGTGTACTGATGCGCTGTGGTACTTTTAGGATTCTGAATAAAATATTTAATGTGTTGCAACAAGCTCGTTTTCGATTGAATTTGGGGATAGTGCTACTTTCTGGATCAGATCTTAAAATACTTTCAATTCTCTCCTTCCCCTTTGACATATACACACCGAAATACTTGACAATCATAACTAGTACAAATATTCTATAGTATTTTGTCACTGCCGGGGATATTAATGGCTTTTTCTTCTACTTCTTTCTTCTTGCAACGGGAGAAGTTGATGCATTGTGTGTGCACTACGTAGTATTATATAAATCCGCTAATTCAGGTACGACGATGGCCGCCGGACTTTGCACTAGACCGTAACTGGGGTAGTTTTGGGACCCCATAACATCAGGCTACACACTGTACGCATGAGGAGAGTCGTGAGTAAGTGAGTGAGCTTTTAACGATAGATCATCAATATCACATAGGATGACTCCAGGCATAGGATATATACATTGTACACATTTTGGAATAGAACCCTTATTATCGGCGTGATCGCTGTCACAAGTGAACACATTAACCTCTGGGCGACCCTGCTGCCCATAAGATGGCATATGACACATTTTTCTGGATTTGTGACGATGGACATCTGCAACTATCATTCTACCTTGCCTTATTCTGACTTAAATACATACTGGATTGTGATTGGGTGATTCAAGTCATTCCGAAGTACATAACCACGTTATATACCTCTGATTTGTTGGTATCTGAAGGAAGTAAACGCTGTTTCTTTTAACAGAATAATGGCGGATATCACTGACTGAACAGAACGCAGTTACCTGCACCCTTTTTCTCAGACTGGTATCGTCGCTGTTTCAAAATCTTTAGTATGTGTATGTATTTATTAGCATCGCCGGCAAATATTGTTGAAAGAAAGGTCGAAATAGTAAATATTAATTTTGTGCCATATTTCGCTCCGCATAAAAGCCAATGGCTGTTGGTGCAAATTCAGCCATGGTCCATGCGCGTAGCAAAAGTAATGTAAGTCTGCATGGTCCTTAGTGCCGCTAGTTTTACCTTTCCACACTAGTTGTAATTTTAACTGTGATATTCTAGTTGTTTTACTGTCCTTTGATGACATATTTTTATAATATATTCATATTTCATTTCAATTTTACACATGTTCTCGTCAAGATATGACTGAAATATTGCCGATGTGACGTTAAATATTAACTCACTCGACATGGCGTCGTCGCTATTCAATCGTGACACATTACCACGCTCTTGGTAGAGTCGGAATATTGTATTGAATATGGAAATGGCATATATGGTATGTATATATGGTATAATGGTAATATACTATATATTCTCTGGACAACTGTCCGTTGTTAGGAGCGAAGTTATTACACCAGTCAAGACAAAGTCCCAACCTTCCATGGTGCTCCCAACGATAGAACTACACATAAACTCCTCTGTTTTACTGTTTACAAGACATTCAGCAGAGTTTATGAAAGACATTCGGGAGCTCTTCCAGATTGGACGGATCAGTGAAAAAAGGATGTCCTGTTATTCCTCCTAAATTGTCATGTGTCAACTTTTTTGAGAACACCTGTTATGTAACCACATACCTAGGATAAAGTTAGAATGATTGAATGCTTTCAACAGTTCCCATCATTACGGAGAAGATTTAGGTAATCCGACGACAAAAAAACTGCTAATGTTAGACTTTTAATGAAATTGCTCCTGTGAGTCAGGTATATATGCATAGACCACTATGACAATACTTCGTGACCGCTTTTGTAAAGTTTTGGGCGGTTATGACTCACACTTTGTCCTTTATATTAAACAACATCTATTGCGACTCGATGTTAATTACACTCATTCTTGTATTCAGGCTGCCGAACATGTAACATGTATACACTTCTAGTCTGTACCTCCACCTCAGTGCCATATGACTTCCATGTTCATGACATTCCATGAATATCAAATCAATATTGCAAACACAGAACTTTCCCAGGATTTGAGACAATTATGTTGCTTTATTTATTACATTCAGTATGTATACATCCCTTCGACTTTATATTACATTCCTGTTTGATAAAGGTACCAGAACCTGTATCACGAAATAAAAGTAGTTGTTATCCACAAACTGTGTCAATATTGCGTTAAAGCATTTCTCCGTCTCTTTTATTCACTTGCAACATACGGATTACTTTGTTTGGATAGATTTCGACGACTGTAAGGAAAACAAAACCATCGATATTTCACACTTGCGGAGTGATGACGTGCACTGAGTTGTGTTGGTTTAAAGGTTGTATATGCACACACTTTGTAATCTTGGTTTACATTGCTTTGGTTGAGAGAAACGGCATCGACTGTGATGCAAAACCGACTCCTTTGGGATCGGAATAGGTACGGTGCAAAACAGTGGTGAAAATCATGAGAATAGACCCCTGAGAACCAAACACATATCAAGTGTATGGCACATCGTTGACCATCAGTCGTCTTTATCATCCCGATAGAAAGAATTGTAGGGTACGGGACCTAACAAGTCAACACCGGACCTTGCAGCCATGAGTGTATTAATGCTTCTGGTGATGGGGAGTCTTCTGGAAAGCGCACACAGTTACAATGGTTGTGTTGATATTTCTATAAGCGATCTAAGTAATGTGTCATCAGGAGAGAGGTCATTACACAGTATACTAAACACGACGACAGTTTCCAGTTTAGCAGAATGTGCTGTGGACTGTGTCAACATGGACGACTGTGCAGCTTTCTTCTATCACCAAACCCTTCAGAAGTGCGTTCTAAACTCAGAACAGGTGTCGCAGTTAAATCTCACGTCAGAGACTGGGTGGATTGGATATGATCTTCCAGGTAAGCCTTAGTTACGTCTCTTTAGCTTGCCAGGAATCCATGAAGTGGGTGCTAGTCCCAGTTTCACTATGGTTATACTAAATATCATTGCACATCAAACAATAACCGTCTAGTATCTCTACCACTTCCACCACTACTTGCGGAAATATAATAGTTTTGAAAGAACTGTAGGTGTTTATCATAGTGTGGGGTTTCTTGCATTGAAAACATGTCTATGTTTTCTACAAAAAGCAAAATGTTTTTGTGTTTTTGAGGTTTAAGAGAGGTGTATGAAGGTGTGCCTCGTTTAGTGACTGAATGTTGGACCAATCGCGGGCGTATCACGAACTTAAAGAACCTTCAGCATTGAAATTTTCAGATCCAACCTCGATCTTTCTTTAACACCGTTTGCGGTCAAAACATCTACTTTCATAAACCAGTAACAGTTAGACTGTGATCACTGTATCTATGTTATTATCATGCAACTATTACTACGAACAAATATCTTTTTAAAGTTTGAGAAATGTTATTTCCGACTATCGCTGTTTCTGTTATTCATTACTTAATTTGCAATTATGTGTCCTAAACATTTTAGATATCACCAGAAAAGGTGCATCAACAACTGCAACATCCTCGTCAGTATTGTCGACTACCATAGCAACATACGCCACGACAGACGCTGTTACACCAGCTGCTGAAACTACTACCATAGATACCACTAAGACTACAACGACAGTTGCAGCTATAACTACAACAACTATTACAACTTCAACTTTAAGGGATACAAATACTACTGCGACAGCGGTTCCGGCAACGCAAACAGCTGCAACGACAACGACAACAGCTGTTCTTACTACAGTTACACCTGCACCGAAAGAGACAACTGCTACATCAGTAACCACAGCATCCCCATCTATGCCAACGTCAACGGCAGATGCGTCAGCTACGGCGACGCACACGGCAGGTACTGTGATACATGACACGGCTGCTGCACAGACAACGAAGACAGATGAAACTGTTCTTTCTCCAACCGCATCATCGACCTCGGGAATTACGACATCCCCCACTACGTTAGTGACATCCTATACTACGCCAGCATCAACTGCGACAACAGCTACAACGACCATAAAGACCGTTGTTCTTACAACAGTGACACCTGCCACAGAAACCGTTGCTATTTCGAATTCGTCGACAACGGCTACGATGTCTTACCCGACTACAACAGAAACAACCGCTACACCAGTAACATACCCTACTACAACAGCTTCATCTGCGACGGCAGAGACCTCGACTGCGGGTGTCTCAAGTGCGGTGACGACCAGTACATCTACCGTGATACCTAACTATGCCACAGCGACTGCACTAACCACGATTGCTTCACAGACTACGAACAAAGCTAAAACTGCAGCAGTGACTGATGCAACCGAAAATCCTGTTATTCCTCAGACTTCAACAACTCGTACAAGGCATACTGCATCAATGACATCCCATACTCAGACACCTTCAACTCCCACGAAAGGGTTCACGCCTACGGCGACTGACACTACAACTGCTGTGATATCTGTTAATGCGACAACGGCTCCACCAACATCTGTATCGACTACAATGACTGCTGCACAGACTACGACGACAACTGAAACTGTAACAGTGACTCTTGCAACTGATATTTCTGCTACACCTACATTGACTTCGACGACAGTTGCTATTTCTTCTTCAATTCCACAGACATCAGTCCCTACTACTACTACTACTACTACTACTACTACTACTACTACTACTACTACTACTACTACACCGGTGGCCCTTGCTACTTCGATGGGTTTACCTGCGATGATACTAATCACGACACCAACAATGATGCCTTATGAACCAGCAACTACAAATTTCAGGACAACAGTGACACATGTTACTTCTACTCCTGCACCGATCTCTCAGTGGGTGGAATCTGTTCCTCAGTTCTCCTCACAGTTTGAGAATGAGGAGTAAGTAAATCCAGATTATTTTGTACGTATCAAGTTGTTAGTATCTCACTAAATGCGGTCTTTACTTGTTTGACACCATTTGCTGCTACACACAATACATGCACGTAACAACCTGGGCCTCATTTCACAAACCACTAAGGTGATCGTAAGTCACTAAGATAACCTTTGTGCCATGTTAAAGTTATGGTTAAGCTCCATTTATATGATCTAAATATTTGTCTTTGATTTATATGGCTGTATAAATCAAAAGCGGTACAACACAAAATCACAGTAAAGGTATAACAGCAGCTGCATAAATTTAAAGTCAGTATAATACAAAAGAGCAGGAACTTCATGAACAAAGGAAGATGTGGTAATGTTCCCCCAGCACCCCCAATGATTTCCAGATATCTTATGCGTATCCAGGGAAGAAATCACCAGCAGGCAGGTCCTATTGTAACTTGTAATGTAATCTGATCTGAGAGGCAAGGCTCTCATAACTGGGAGTAATTTCAAGAATGTTCCGTAACTTCCTTGGAACCGAATGTAATAGAAAAGGCAAAATAGTTCATGCGATACATTCAAGAATTCTGTCCAGATGTTGCACACGATTAAATATAGTAGACATCGCGACCCCCAGTTACAGCATAATGCACCTGGAACGTTTTCATACATTGATTAAGAACACGTTAACTCTTTTTTCCAATACCTAATGTAATCACTGACTTTCAGTGGCCCAATCATATCTCATATGTACTCATTAATTTTGCCTTTACACTAAATGGTTTTTGTATGATAGTCAAGTTTACACTGGTACTGAAGTTTTACATTCATCCTATCTTCACTAATCTCATATCTGATATTAGCTGGAGTGCTGAAAAGATAGTTGGACCCTCGGATGTGTACCCCTTCTATGGTGATGACCCTGGTGCATGGGCCTCAGCTGAGTGGACCGGTATTGAGTGGATAGAGGTAGGTGAACCCAGTACCAAACACACGGTGCTGACGAGGTCGTAAAGGGAGATAAGTGAGGAATGTTGCCACCGGTATTGAGTGGATAGAGGTAGGTGAACCCAGTACCAAACACACGGTGCTGACGAGATCGTAAAGGGAGATACGTGAGGAATGTTGCCACCGGTATTGAGTGGATAGAGGTAGGTGAACCCAGTAAATAAAAACACACGGTGCTGACGAGGTCGTAAAGGGAGATAAGTGAGGAATGTTGCCCTCGGTATTAAGTGGATAGCAGTAGGTGAATCTAGTACCAAACACACGGTGCTGACGAGATCTCGTAAAGGGAGATAAGTGAGGAATGTTGCCACCGGTATTGAGTGGATAGAGGTAGGTGAATCTAGTACCAAACACACGGTGCTGACGAGATCTCGTAAAGGGAGATAAGTGAGGAATGTTGCCACCGGTATTGAGTGGATAGAGGTAGGTGAATCTAGTACCAAACACACGGTGCTGACGAGATCGTAAAGGGAGAGAAGTGAGGAATGTTTCCACCAGTATTGAGTGGATAGAGGTAGGTGAACCCAGTAAATAAAAACACACGGTGCTGACGAGGTCGTAAAGGGAGATAAGTGAGGAGTGTTGCCACCGGTATTGAGTGGATAGAGGTAGGTGAATCTAGTATCAAACACACGGTGCTGACGAGATCTCGTAAAGGGAGATAAGTGAGGAATGTTTCCACCAGTATTGAGTGGATAGAGGTAGGTGAACCCAGTAAATAAAAACACACGGTGCTGACGAGGTCGTAAAGGGAGATAAGTGAGGAGTGTTGCCACCGGTATTGAGTGGATAGAGGTAGGTGAATCTAGTACCAAACACACGGTGCTGACGAGATCTCGTAAAGGGAGATAAGTGAGGAATGTTGCCACCGGTATTGAGTGGATAGAGGTAGGTGAATCTAGTACCAAACACACGGTGCTGACGAGATCGTAAAGGGAGATAAGTGAGGAGTGTTGCCACCGGTATTGAGTGGATAGAGGTAGGTGAATCTAGTACCAAACACACGGTGCTGACGAGATCTCGTAAAGGGAGATAAGTGAGGAATGTTGCCACCGGTATTGAGTGGATAGAGGTAGGTGAACCTAGTATCAAACACACGGTGCTGACAAGTTTTGTCAATGTTGCCTTCCTGGAAGGACTCAACATATTGAAGGTGTTCAATACTTTCTATAAGGCTATTCTTTTCAATTTGCACGTGAAGCCACAATCTTGACATGTGTTTTTAAATATACATGGAGACACTATCATTGTGGTACCTGGTGTGATAATTGCCTGGTTCTTAAAGTGCAACAACTAACTGATATATGTATTGAAACGCGAGTATTTATATCTTTAAATATTTCAGTACAGGATACAAATGACGTGTAGCAACACTGTAACAATAATGATATCATTGTTAACGTATGCTGACAATTTGCTACAGTCTATGAGGATGGGGTTGCTGACAATCTTGCTCCAAAAGCTGCTCTGATTATACATGTTCAGGTTCAGTTCTCCCAGTCGCTGTTCATCACCCAGGTAGACATCTACGAGACCTTCCATGCTGGAGGAGTGAAGGAGGTGTCTGCTCGGAACCCGTCTACGTCCAGCTGGGATGTGTTGTGGCAGGTGCCTTCAGTCTCTGTCATTACTTCCAGCAGGATCTTCTCCCCACCCATACAGGTGTGTACATAGACATCTCCTCCCCACCAATACAATTGTGTACATTAGACATCTTCTCTTCACCAATACAGCTATGTACGTAGACATCGTCTCCCCACCAACAGAGATGTGTTCACAGACATCTTGCCCCCACCAATGCAGGTTTGTACACAATATCTTCTTTGATGCAATGCAGATGATGTGATAATGCTAATAGTTATACTGTATCCTCTACCAGTTCTGTGTATTCATAAATATCCTCTTTCAAGCAACTCTGGTATTCACAGAGACATTTAGTTTTAACCAATACACGTGTTTACATTTTCTACTCACCAATTTCTTTGCTGTGATAAAGTGAGTGAAAGGGGTTTTAGGAAAATACCAACAATGTCACGTTTAACATGACAACTATATTACCAATATCAACAATATTGGGATACCGGAAATGAGCTTCACACATTGTACCCCCGCTGGGAATCAAACTTCACTCTTCGACGCGAAGAGTGAACGCATCAAAGACTAGGCTACCCAAAGACTACATTGTTTGCTCTTGATGGTTATAATTATTGTTCTTTCATCTCCAGCAACCAACTTATAAAACTGATCATCTGCGGATCGAGGTCGACTGCAGCCAGGCAAACCATTGGGTTGAGCTGGACGCTGTGAAGGTCACTGGATATACGTAGTTGCATGATTGCACAAGTGTAAGCTCATCCCAAATAATCAAGAAATCTCGAGTTGATACGGGAGATATCCGAACATACAACGTAGTGTTTTTGTTGCCGAGATCTATGACCTTTGAACGTTCGGCATGTATTGGAATGGCAATCGGAGGAACAGTCTGGCTCTGTGGGTTGTGGGGGACATGCTATGACTTTGTGAATGTATAAAGTCCCACTCCTGGACATGTAAAACAGAAAAGCATCCTGCGAAACGTTCATTGTAGACAAGTTGCCTGACAAATCAGACATATTTCAGAGGATAGTTTGGCAAATGGAGCGATACGATGACGAACATTCTCATACCATCATGCATACTATAATAACATGTACTTACAATAGTGTTCGGATGCCGTGTTTGTTATGTGTCGCTATGGTTACCTGCGTCACTGTTCGCACCTGTATCCTGTGTGCAAACTTTGATGTCCGATGTTCTACAATTCAGCTTACACGCGTGCTTTCTCCATGTTTTTGCCATGCTTACACACTTCAGAGGAAGCGGATTAGTAAGATGCTGGCAGTTACGCAACCCCTAAATAGTGAGTAACTGACTGGCGTTGCGGTCGTAAAGCCATTACGCACAGGACGTAGCCAAATTTGATCGTCCTCGGTGGAAGGCAAAGAGTAGTATGTTTCGATGTCTGGCACGCTTGTGAACGTAGAAATATTAATGGTCCAGGTATTAGTCCTGTGGCCGTCTGTATATGTTTGAGTTTGGACCCAACAATTCAGTGATGAAAAGCATGAATACCAGTCTATTTCGAGTACGATCTCACGTGTCAACCACGTCAGCGAGACTGATGACCCCATCCCGTTAGTCGTCTCGTACAGTAGGTGTGGGTTGCTGGTTTATGAGTATCCCGCTTGGTCCAGACTGCCATAGGGATAGCTGCATCAGTTATTTTACATTGAATTTTAAGTCTGGTTATTGATCGTATACATTTGTTGCAGAAACCTTAGTTTCATTACAAAAGTGTTTGCTTGTTTCAAATTGCCTGTTTGTTGATGATAGTATAATCTAGTTTCATAAACCGTCCCGACTCATGAGTATTATCCCAGAAAATAATTTAAATGCCATAAATGCCAAATGCCATGTTTTATGAACCATCTGTAAAATAGTATTTACATTCCAGCTTCACAGATGAAATGTAAAATCCCATCCATTGAGAAATGATCAGGTATAACCGCTCTCGACTAGCAGCATGGATCACTCCAATATGTCCGAAATAGAAAATGCTGTTGTCCAACGCCCAGTACGAGCGAAATGTGAATGAAGGGATACATAAAACATCGATGGAACCCGTTGTTCTCTCTTGCTTTATTTCAGCAATTGCCATCATTTACAGGTGGCGGTTTCCACCACGAAAGAACTCTGCATACACAACTTGTAACAATGTGTTGGATACAGTCTAGGTTAAATTAAATACATGTTTTAATTGGGATTACACTTTCTCAGTAAAGTACACATTCTACTACTTTTGTTGGGTTGAGTCCCATCCGGGGTTCGAACTCAGTCATGCACATAAAGTCAGGCACCTAACCGAGTCCGCCATTCGCGTATTGATGGGCTAACTGAACACACTCATATTCTTTTTGGTACAGAGCAGTTAAAAAGCGCTTACGGTAAGGTTTGAAATACCTTCTCATTTCGATTATTAAATAATCAGTCATAAACTGATAAACGGCATTCGTGTTCAACTATTATGGTGTCGATGCAATCTTCTCCCAAGCAGGATGGGAACCTATGACCTGACTGAAGCCACTTCTATAATATGTTCGACAGACAGTGTCACGAAATGTGAAAAATGTGCATCCATAGCGTCTGAGGCACGAGTCCGCGCAGTCAAGAACGTTGGCACCAAAACCGGAAGTCAGGAGAGAAGACCCTTCGGTTGCAGACCTTGCAACACGAACGAAGGCCACAGTGTTGTTTATACACGGTGCGACTGTATCTGTAGAGAGAAGGCATTGCTGATCGTATATATAAGCACAAAAGATAGTGAGTGAGTAAGTTAGAATTTACAGTCATATCGTCAATATTTCAGCCATATCTTGACTAAAAGAGGTTATAAAGGATTATGAATTCAAATAGCGATTTAATGCTGTTTGAATAATTTGTCAATGAAAACGGTAAACCTATTGAAAAATATTGTTTTCTCAGTCACTTCCAAAGTTGTGACACGTTTTTAAGATTTGGAGTTAACTTTGTCCGCTGTTGATATTTTGAAAGTGATAAAATACCTTATTTCACAGAAATAGTTTTACAAAAAGTTATGTTTGGCATGAAATTTTTTTCCATGTATGCATGAGGCGTCATACTCTGTGATTAGAGAATACACATGAACATCAATTAAGCAGCATTTGAATCCAAAGGCAATGTTTAGAGTTTGTTCCAAACAGACGAATAATCACATAATGGAATACACCTGCGCAACACGTGCTTCACACAATATCTCAGAAACTATGGTTCCTATTTTCACGTGACTTCAAGGCACCGATTTAAGAAATAGTGTCAGTTTAAATTTCAGAATGTTCATTACAGTCTTATGAACTGCTTTAGGAGACAAGAAACAACTAAGCTTTTCTTGACAAAGAAAGACATCGACCTGCAGAAAACTGACGATGGCAAGATCCTGGCAAACTGGCATCCAGGAACAACATCAGTGCTAAACTGAACATTAACGACACGGTCATTGAAACCGATGACTTGATCCAGCAGTAGGTAGTGAGAATCTATCTGCACGACTAACTGCATGACGAGACGCGCACAATGCACTTTGAAGTTTACGGTGTAGACCCTCGGAGAGCAATAGAAATTATTTTTATAAAATGAGAAAGTCTCGTGTAGAAGATTCAAATCTGACCTGCATAATCAAAGACTGAACAGACGAAATGATTCTACCCACAACCCAGCTATATTCTGGAAATAAATTCGTTCATTTAGAAAGAGATCAAATCCTAAAAGTAATATTTCAAAAAGTGAATGGATGACATATTTCAAGATAGTCTTTTTCTAATGATGCCGTTTCTTTTCAAGTGATGGATGAAGATATTACGTTTATAAGTGTTTAATACTGTATTTGAAAGTGTTTCGTTTCCAGAAAGTTGATCAGTTATCGTCCCTATACAAAAAGGAGGCTCAAGACAATCCATATAATTATAGAGGCACATCTTTAATGAATGGTATTGGCAAAATATTTACAACTGTTTAAAATAACAGAATCTCAAACTGGTCAAATCTAAGGAACTGCATTTCTGAATGCCAGTCGGCTTTTAGAAAAGATTATTCAGCTACTGGCCATATCTTTACACTATATGCAATAATACAAGAGTGTCTGTCGTGTAATATACACAAACTCTAGTTAGCATTTGGTGACCTTAAGAAAGCCTTTGCCTCTGTGGATTGTTGGAAATTATGACAGTGCTTATGAAAGTCTGGCCTACATGGGAAAATGTATTCTGTTTTAAAATCTGTGTATTTGGATATTATATCATGTGCTCGTTGTGGTGATGATGCTTCCGACTTTTCGACTGTCCCATGGGAGTTAGGTAAGGGTGTATTTTAAACCCTATATTGTTTTCCTTCTTCACAAGCGAACTGTTACGATATTTCAAATTCAGGTAAACATGGGGTGTAAATGTTTCCAAATGTGATTGAAATGTTATTCCCCCTTTTTATCGATGATGTTATTGTAGTGTCAGATACTACTGTAGGTCTACAACACCAACTTATTATGGAACGCTATACAAATGGATGGAAAGTATTAATTTTGTTCATTTTGAAAAAAGAAACCAACCACGTGGTTATCTTGGTGTAGTGTTTTCCCATACCATGAACTTTGAAATGAGCGTTATAGGCCAGAAATGACGTGTCAAGAAAGTTCTTATTAATGACATGTGACATTCCCAAAACCTTGGAATTTTAACCCCGAAAATATATCTTAAAGTGTTTGATGCACAAATCCAACCGATTCTGCTCCATGGGTCTGAAATGTGAGGATTCCAACGTCATGAGTGTCTAGAGAAATTACACCTTTTAGCGGCTAAAACATTTTTATAGCAACACCAACTTGTATGGCTTATTGAGAATGCGGAAGATATCCGATATATATGAATTTAAAAATCAGATGTTTAAAGTATTCGATTAGGTTAAAGATCCTTGGAATGCACCAACAAAGAATCCCAAAACTAACATAAAACATGCTTGTATTTTTGGTTGATAGGGGTAAGACAGCATGACTGTCCCATATGAAAAACCTTTTATAAGGGCAGACGAGTTTCAATAAAGAGACGTTTAATGATATGTCCATTATGTACCTCGGCCATAGAAGATGATCTTCTCTTCTGTTTTGCATGGCCACATTATGGTGATTTATGAAAAAAAAATATATCCCAATAACTACCTTTCGAAATATCAATGTTTCCAAAAATGAAAATGGAAATACGTAATCTTGCACTCCGTGTACTAGTAACCATGCTGTTATCCTTAGAAGCAATATCTTATTTGTAATTTCTTAAGTAAAATGTCTATAACATGTACTGATAATATACTTGTATTACTTGTGTATGGGCCGGAGGTTTTATGTACAGTAAATATCTTGGTCTTGTCTATCTTTGCCGCCAAGGAGGCTGCGGGCTTCTGGCCTTAGGGAACAGGTTGACATATTCGGAAACGTTTAGCTAGGTTCAGTAAATTGATATTTAACGTCACGTCGGTAATATTTTCAGTCGGTAAAATTTCAGCTTGGTTCAGGTCCATAGGAAACCTCAAGGACATGGCGTACAGATCACTGGCCTGATGCTATCCTCTGCACAACTAACGCTGAAAATGGCTTCCAAAGCACACGCCACAACATGTATCGTTTGCAACTTATAAAAACGGGTGGTGCTTTATTAGCGCACCACTTTATTATTATATGTGTATATATCATACTTACATCACATGTTCATAAATGATCGTTGTTTCCTTTTCAAAAGATTCGCTACATACAATACTCACTTCACTGATTAAAGTAAATGTAATGAAGTCAATGGTTGGACAAGTAACACGAGACTGAGACTGATCACGTGTTAATTTGAGTCCTTCTCAAACTTAGGATCCATAAACATATTTAAGAGTCAATACTCATCCCTTGGAATAACGTGTTTGATATTGCATGGACATGGGGGACACCAAAACGTTCATTAAAAGAAGACTACAATTTTTCTGATGTTACAATTAGTGTGTAAACTACATAACGCAGTGCATCAGGTTTCTTAGAAAATAAATGAACAGAATCTATTCACTTATTGTCTTGTGAAAACATAATGTTTTTATGCATACTTCCAAGCATGTACCTAAAACAGATAGAAAATGAACGTCATGTTTTCATTTCATTTGTTGGCGATTGTACTTGTAGTGTACGCTCTGTGTACGAGGTGTTGAAGATTCCAAACATAAATACACTGTAAAGGTTACCTGGAACACAAACAGGAGGCTCTAAAGGACCAGTCCACTGTCCACTTTCTCGACACACCTGTAAACCCAGACCACCGTCGTTTCTGTACCCTTGACGACACACATAGGCCACACGGTGTAGATAACCCCACTGCCCCAGAGGCAAGGCACTGGGGAACTCAGCTGGTGGTCCACAGGTTATATCTGCAGGAGACCACAATATACATTTCATAGAAAGCCTACAAAAAACATTACCAATCAAAACATCCCAGTTTTCAGCGGACCCGTATTTGTGGATCCCATTAGCATCCTATATATATATGTTCATTAGTAGAAATTTACAGACATTAGAAGGTTGTAATGACAGTATCCAGACTAAGTGTAATACCTCGTGATATACATTGTACTCACTTTCCCGTAATTCACAACTGAAAGGGCAAGCCGAGAAGCCAGTCTCGCATTTTCCTCTCGAAACCTTTTCAGTACATGAGCACTTCGTGTCGGTGTTGTTTTCTGCACATGACAACGATCCCATGTGAGACACATTCGTTGCTCTCAAAAAAATGCTTGGAGAATTTCCCTGTCCCATTCTGACCCATATACCGCCAAAATAGTGTTTATATAGTTCAGATGTGTTAAAGCAAAAACTATCACACGAAATGGCAATGGTAGCACTTTAATCACAAAAGAGGATATGTACTTTACCCTTAGCAATAGCCAAATGTGACACTTTTGCACAAAATCCGACCTGTAACAGGACTAACCCCGACACAATCCAGGGTTGATACAGGTAATAAACTACACCACATCGGCGTGTTAAAGGAGTTGCCTCTCCACAGTCCAGGTGTGCTACAGGGTTTAATCTACACAGCCCAGGTGTGTTACAGGGTTTAATCTACACAGCCCAGGTGTGTTACAAGGTTTAATCTTCACAGCACAGGGGCCTTACAGGGTTTAATTTACACAAGCCAGATGTGTTACAGGGTTAGTCTAAACAGCCCAGGTGTGTACACAATGTCCACAAGCCAGGTGTGGTACATGATTTAACCACATCATACAGGAGTGTTACGGGATTTGTCACACAATCAAGGAGTGTAACAGGACGTGCCTATTCAAAACAAAGAGGTGTAACAAGACTTACAGCCATGGTGTTACAGGACTTACCTCTACACAGCATTGGTGTGTTGCAGGACAACGCGCAGTTACAGCTCATGTAAATCGGATTTATCTCGCACTCTCCTCTGTTCGCCCAGCCAGGGCATGAAAGGTCATTGTCGACACACTGTAACCTCCCTAGGGTATGCGACAATATTCCATGTAACTTTGACAATTATATCTTTACATAATGACCAATATTAGGCATGGTAATATTTTCCTTGTTACTTTCTTCTGATAATGTTTTCCGATATTTTTCGAAACAGCGTTATCCTACACAGAAAAGAGAATAGTTTTCGAAACAGCGTTGTTTGTTATTTTGTGATAAGTCCTCATTACCCGAAAAAATGATGATCAAAACCCAAAAATTGGCGACTTCAAAACGCACTGAATATTTTATGCTTTTAGTATCAACAAGCATTCTCAGTCATATAGTAGCATCGTTAACGATTTACAATTCATGTACAGTTGACGATTTGTTATGTTTAAATCACATTCCAGTGATTCGTTCAATTCGTTCTTTTGCAGTTCAGAATTTTCATTCAGGCGGCAGTGCATATTAACATGTTGAAATAATTAACTGGTCTACCAACACTTGAATAACACGCGCTTTTAGCAATATTCCAGCAATAGGAATGGACATGGAATGTACGATAATTTTGTATGGGGTGAACGATAATCTTGTCTTCAGTAGCCTCAATGTAGCTTAAGACCAACCCCACTCAGAAACCGAGATGTATTATCAGTGAGCTTCTCACTCCCCAAAGAAGGGAGTAGTTTCAATTTCATGTGTGGAAAAACACAAATTTTAACGACGTAGATTTTCAAACTAGGATGAAATGAATAAACAATACACTAGTACTGAAAGACCAAGGGTAAAAGTCGAAGTGAACTGTATTTCTAAATAACAAGCAACACGACGTTACACGAAACATTGGTCACAAAACACTTTTCGTTTGTGTAGGAAGTACAGTTTTCGATAAATGGAGACGTATACATATTGAGAATATTGGACATATGTAACTGCGGCAAAAAGAATACAAACATACAATGTCTTTCCAAAATATCATCTATGTATGATTGTAAATAGCTTCAGAGCCAAAATGAAGCAACTAAAACTGTTTACCCTTGTTTTAGAAACTTTTCAAGAAATATATGCCATAACGCCATACCATCAGTATACCATTATTAAGCGGAATCCAGTGTCGAGACTCTGATTATCGGTTTAATCCAGGTTTTCCCAAGATTATATTTCTATGTTTCGTCAACATAACAGTTTGTGGGTTTCCAAGAAGTCTGTGGTTTCAAAGTTCTTGTTTAATCAGTGTAACTGTTTTCAAAGATTAAGCAAGTTTTAATGGTAGTAACGTGGAAAACATTTATATATTTGAAGCTTCAATGACCATGTCGTATTTTGACAAAGTCTTTTGTATTTTGTTTCTCTTTGTTGTTGTCCTGATTAACATTCCAGATGCCTCGTTAGTCTTTTGGCGATGTTTGAGCGGGGTATAGACACCCTTCTTGTAAACGCCAAGCATCTTCACACGTTTATGATAAAATTAGAATCATCGGAAATATTTTACTTTCAGCAGAGATTTGTCATGGGTTTATGAATGGCTTTGTCGCTATTGTTAGACTATCCTTAACTTTATAGCAAGAGAATCACCATGCAAGAACATGGAAGGGGCAATCAATAACTCAGAACACACTTACCTGAAGAAAATGATACTATCACAAGGAACGCCAAGACAAGTTGTTTCTTCTTTGCATGTTCCATCGTCCCTTGCGCTGTCGAGAATGGTAGTGGTATAGGCAGCACGAGCTCATTGTATATCTCGGGCGAGTTCATATGTAACTTGACCTTGAGAAGGTAGCTCGACATGTTGGGTGTGACTGGTGTTTTCTATGGTCAGGTGCAGATGAACCAGTTCGACGTGGGAGGATGGTTTCTTTGTGTGAACTTTGTAAGCGATCGCGAGCTGACAAGCCATTCAAACGCTCAGATGAATTCTTTGAAGGATTTCTTGAAGAATCTTTTTCATTTAGAAATGTTTTGTAGGAGTCAGTTTGCCTCCAGTGTGTACTAGTGATACATAAAGCGTGGGTGATTGTACACAGAGGGGCACCTTCCTTATTTATACGTTTTCATATTTGTGAAAGAGATAAACATATAAACACTTTTAAACGGGTATTTGATTGAAGGCCATACACCTGTTACCCGAAAATGTAGCATGTAGTATCTGAATAATTTGATATGAAAATGACGCAACAATCCTGATTATCCAAACTGTGATTTAATAATAATCATACCAAACAAATATTTCTTCCAATAGTTCAAATAGATATCCATTATGCAATTCTAATTATAACAAATATTGTTGGGCCCAGCAAGCGTACCATTATATCCCCGTATCATAATCTTTTATTACTAATTATTGTAAGAAGGACCTTCTGAACATTCTCTAAAAGTATTTGAGATCAGTGGAATTAATACCATGTGTTCCCCCCGAAAACCACACACACACACACACACACACACACACACACACACACACACACACACACACACACACACACACACACACACACACACACACACACACACACACACACACACACACACACATCCGCAAAAAATGCATCAAAATCAGTTCCGCCAAATGATGTGATTTTCTAGTGTGATGCATCTTACAAAAAGTAAGGGAAACATCATTTCTTGAACCATGGGGCATTTCGTATCATACGTGGCGAACAAATATACATATATCTTCTGGGGTTCAGGATAATTTGCATGAAAGCAAATGCCATATTACCTTTATTTTCAAAAGGTTTTGTGGTCGACTTTTCCTAACTTGATACATCAATTCTGAAGAAATGTAACTCACTGTGTGATTACCAGTTAGACAAGAGTCCCCTTTCACAAAGCACTAAGGTGATCGGATGTTACTGATGTAACCTCAGTGCAATGTTGGAGGATGAGACTTAGTTAACCTCAGTGAGTTGCTTCCTGGAAGGAAATAGATAATAATTCCAATAGTGCTTCTAACATCGTGCCTGAGAATACCAACATAGAAAGGAATTATATAAACTGTCAAAGAGAAAGATATGTACCATCAGTCCAATCACAAGCATTGATCAAATATCGAATCTAACCAACTTTGTGTCATAAATGGAAGCTCCTACAATCCCGATGTATGTAAATGGCGGAATGAGAGTTCAAAACGCTTTAAGCCATTTACGGTTACCACCACAAAGTGATCTTAGACCAAACTGTTAAAAATGCAGAATTGAGAATAGTCAGCACCTGAAACGGAACGCGTCTTGATTACCCTTAAGACAGAATTGCTTCACATCCAGTAAAATGGCAATGTTTTGCTCCAGAAATAAAACCACCCAGGCTTCAGATCAGGCGATGTAGAGCACTAAAGACAGCAGTGAACACATTAAAGAGAGTGCCTACTATAATGAATACATTATTACTCCACATGGAAACAATTGTTTCAGTAGACTGGGCATCCCTTTCTAGCAGAAACAGTCAAATATTATAATCGGAACAGAAGGGTGTCACCCAAGGTCGATTCTTACAGTAAACTCAGCATTTCTACACAAGAATGAGGGAGCTTCCTCATCGAAAAAGAGTCCTTTATGTGCTCGCCTCAGTCGTCCCGAATGTTGTCACACTTTATTATAGTTTGAGATGACAGTTGCTTGAGTAACAAAACGTAAGTCCTTGACAATGAACATATCTACACACTCGTCACATGGAGACAACAATAATACATTTGTGTATACACATCTAACATACACCATCGATCTTATTTGAAAAGTACTGATAGCCCACTTTTTCGCAACGAACAACCCCTTCAGTCAGCTTATTATTCGAACTTCAATACAATCTTATCATTGCACATATTCATTTTCATTGGAAGTAGCACACCGAACACATTAAGTGCTTCTTCGTCGCTAGATCATCCACGGGATACAGAAATCAACTGTTTTTGATCACCAGTTACCTTATATGGTGTGTTTGGATTAACTGATGATAAAAATGAACATGTGACACCTATGTACAACATGACACGCTGTAATTTACACAAGAGATGTGATTTACAGTACCAGATGCACAAACCACAGTACCAGATGCACAAACCACAGTACCAGATGCACAAACTAACATACCAAATTCCTTCATTTACGACAGTCACAAGTAATGGGACCGAGGAGACGGTTACAAATAGCCAACTGTCAACATCAATGCACTTAATCTACAAACATGCAATTCATTTCACATACAATTAAGGCACAATAGCAAAAACGTAAAAGCAGAGTCATTATATTTGTTCAATCGTTTATGGCATCTTAAAGGTTTTAAGCATGAGACTATCTTTTACTATTCCTGCGAATGTGTTATTTTACTATTCCTGCGAATGTGTTAATATTAATTCCAAAGGAAAAAGTAATAATGATATATTGTTCTACAACGAGAAGGACAGCCAACAGATGAAACGTTCAGTAATATCTGAGTAATAATAGGAACATAATTATCTTTCAAGCAGCGCATGAATATTTAATGGAAGACAACAGGTTTTCATGTAAGTTCTGCAAGTCAAAGACTGGATGTTCTTAATGAGTCTAGTTTTCGATCAGTACAAACCATTGACATGTAGGCTTTGACATCGTTTTGTATTGTTTTGTACCAGTATAAATCATTCGTGAAACAGTTTTGTCAAGTCATTACATTTATTCTGTTAAGATAGATTCAGAATGAGGACAGAGGCATGCAAGTTACGATAATGCGTCTGCTAGTTTCTTGAGCAGCTGGAATATACCACCGTAGTACTAGAAATAACATCACAGAATGTTCCAGTAGAGAGACAGGAGTATATATTTCACGAACTTCTATACTTGAAAATTCTCTAATGTATATATTATCTGTATTCAGTATAATTATCATAATATCAGCAGCAGTTGTAGTGTCAACACGTAGGCTGGGAATCAACGGTGGAAATCACTTGTCCCTCAGTGCTGGTCTTGGTCTACTTACCTACCTACCGACCTACTTGTCCACAAAACTGTTTGTTGGCTTTTTTTTGAGCCAGCACATCATATGAATCGATCTGAGGTGACACAGTCACCTGCCGCAGATTATCAAATCAAACTTAAAAAGTAATGAAAGTGAAGGTCATAGTTTAAAAAAAATGATGAAGGTCAACAAAAACATGACCAGTCAACCTATCTTAATATCTTGCTCTGTAACTGTTCAAAACACTTATACTTTCAAGATTTACTTTGACCTTCACAGGAATGTCATAGGGTATTAAACATACAAAAGCAGTAACAAAGTAAGTGTGCATGAAAATAAGAGAAGTCTTGAAATTCTATGAAGAAAATCAACTGATGACACGAGAGAGTCAAGAGAATGGTTCTTAAGGTATCTCGATAACAACCTTTACATGCAGGGTAACATGCCGAAATCTTCAGTGTCGTTGATACCTTGCAAATAATGTGAAAGGTCACCAAAATCGACTGGGCCCTGCGACTTCCCCATATAAAACTTGGTGTCATATATGAAGAAAACATAGTGAACGGTGCCCGAGCACGATGAGGACGAGCATTATCGTCTTGTAGCAAACAGTTATTGCCATAAACACGGCGAGCATGGGGCAGGCAAGTGTGTTCAAGGACATGTCGGTAGGATTAACGTTCTTCTGTAGAACCAGTAACTCAGTTTTAACATTATAGTGAATGACTACTCACACAAGTACAGATCCATCTCAACCCTGAATGAAACCCTCAACACAGTCATCTCTGAACCTTTCTCCTTACTGTCAATGTAATCGTCCATCGATCCTGTTTAGCAAGAAACGTAAGTCGCCCGTAAAGATGACGTGACGCCAATGTTGCAGTCTGATGTTCCTGAGCACGTAACCGCTTGTGTCATCCAGCCAGGAATGGTTGACGCAGTGGTCTTCTAGTTCTGTAGCCTCTTCCAAGAAGTCTTTTGTTCACAGTTTGACGGCTAAGTCGGACGTTAACAAGGTGACCCAATCAGTCCCCCAGTGACGTTGAAACGGCGGGTGCGATGTACCAAACGGAAGAGAACACAGTCATGACGTTGCGTGGTTTTCCGAGGGCGACCTATGGAGACCCTGGGGGTTACTGACTGTTGTGTTCGATGGAGTTGCTTACGTTAAGTTGCAGACCGGTCATGCAATTTGTAGCACCTGCTCGCCTCATGATTTGATTCCGTATGGCTTCGGCATTGCAGGGACATAAAGTTTCAACACCAAAAGGCGCAGACAGAGGATTTAAGGTCTGACAACAGCATTGTTTATTTTCAGTTCGGTTCGTGTTTATTGAAGCACTGCCAGGTATCCTTGTTTAAAAAGCACGTGCTGTTGGGTTGACAAGTTGTATTTGAGTGAATTTTTGAACTTGCATGCATGAGCAAAACATTAGACATTTTGTACGATCTCCTGGGCAGTGTTCGACTTTTTGCTGGGGGCTGACAGCCATTATTGCCATGAGTATACATTGTTTCACATATTTGTTGCCAATGCCCATGATCATATAGGTTTCTTTCACCACTAGGATTAAGCATAAACTCAACCATTAAGATACACACGTTTCCAGTGTTTTAAAAGTTTGTTTATCAGTTCCATATTTTACCCGGTACAAGTTGGATGGCATTCATTGTAATCCCGACGCATGTTATTTCACCAGCACATGATTTGTAATGATTTTACCTCGGAAGTCGAGATGTGTTTGCTTCAATGTCATTCTTGTTCACAACAGCGTCTCCCTTGTACTTCAACATAACCAAAGAATCCCAATGTTTGGACATTGGCGTGTCAAACCCCGTATATTGGTTTTACGGACGTTCTGGAAAGCCTGGTTGCATGCTGGAGGCTGTGCTCTCAATCTCTGATACAATTTCAGATGTTTCAAAATTCAGATTCTCATTTTCCGCTTTCACGGAACATCACTTTTTAAGTTGTCGGCGTCCACTTCATCAGACGTGTCTGCTTTAATTTCCAATCTTTACCAACAAACTTGATAGCATTGATCACCACATGTTGATCAATATCTTATATGTCCGACTTCAGATAGTATTTTGTATAACAGTTCATTGTTGACCTCGGCAATTTGATGCGCCTTTTCAGAGAAATAAATTGTCAATAAATGGAGGACTCATACCTGTCGACAGATGTCCAGTGACATGTATGAACAATACAAACCTAACTCGTAAAGGTGTTTGCCAACAGAAACAAACGTAAAGTTCAAACGAATCAAGTACGCAGAATATTCATAAGAGGGTAAGACTCTTTATGGATAACAACTTCTGTATTACATATGATGCGACGTTTCGGTATGGATCCTTTATTCTATATGTAATAAAGAAGTTGTTATCCATAAAGAATCTTACCCTCTTATCACTCACCAGCTTCTAATAATGCCAATCAAACAAAACAAATCAGAATATTCAATGGATATTTCCGGGTAAGTTCCATGTATGGTCGTCTAGCCCAGATTCATGTAGAGCGCAGTCTATTCCTGGTGGTCTATGCTGACAATCTGCTTGGAGGAGGCTATATTCTCGATGTCCAATGATAGAAAAAGCTTCCGTTGTATTATGAAGGCAAAAGTCATATCCACATTTCACACGTGTGAGTAATATGGGTAACGAGATGTTAGTCATCACACATTGGGGTGTAACATTTCTTTAAGAAGTGCAGAAAGTGAAAACGATCTTTCATTTTGTACCTCTTGAATAATGAGGGTATGCCTCAGATTTTATGTATATATGTTCAGTATAGTATTAGATGACTTCTCGTCAAAATAAACTTTCACAGATTTGGATTTCTTGATGCATATTTTGACGGGACTGCTTTTGAAGGACACCACCATCTTAAACTTTCAAAAGCTCATTGTGTCTAGATATTCAAGCTGGCACTGTGTACAATATATTGAGTGCTGCCACTTGTGTGAGCATTCAGTGTTTAGTTTGTGGGGGTATACAGATAGAAAGTCAAACATACCGGTGATCGTGAGGTTTGAACATGACAAAAGTAATTTGCTTGAGATTGACATATCACAAAATAAAACATGAAAACAGCTGCATTTGTATAATTTTCTAGGTGTGGCCGACAGCTTTCGGCACGCCTCTCTTAGGTCATCTTTGTTTTACCTGTACAGGTACCTTTATGTTGCACACGGATTCCCAGATTGTGTATTGTTTGATGCCATTGGATCGTGTAACGTCTGCAGTGGCTTGTCCAACCAAATCCTAACATACCTACTTTGCTCATCTCACCTGGACATACTCGCTTCCTTATACACATGCAATTTGATGCGTTTTCCTGTCGACCGTATCGAGTTCAAGAACATGCTCAAGGAGTATATTTTAGCATTGCCAGGACAATGACACAAGAAACAAACTCGAGTCTACTTACTGTGTAAAAACTCTGTCAGGAAACAGTACTTATTCTTTCAATGCCACAGACCTGGGGCCAGCGCCCAGACATAAACCACCCCTATAACCTGATGCAGAAGTAATGTGTTTTTAAACTACCAGGAACACCAACGAAAACATCTGGGAACACGCTATGTTATATTACAAGAACAGAACGCGACATAAAGTGTTTGAGGCAAGCGGACAGCTAATGTAAATAGAAAGTAAGCTGTAGCTAAAGAAACAGTGCGCTGACTTTGTTGACAATATATACAAATATTGCAAACTCACGAGTTTGCGTCAATGTTGTCGATGAAGTGATACTAAAACAACCTACCATCTATTGATTTGATACATATCTATCCATGAAGAGTAAACAACGTAACATGTTGGAGAAAAGGCAGGCATTCTGTGTTATTGATATATCTGATAGCGAAAATTGCATTACCAAGCACAGGCATGTTTATTCATGAGGATTATTTGTAGAGAAAACAGAATGTTATTTATCTGTCAAGATCTTCAAAGCAAATCAGTATTTGAACTTCAAGTAAATTTGAATATTGGTAGCTTCCTGAATCCGAATAAACTTTCAAGTGTCTTTTTACACTGTCTCAAGTTGAAGAACTCTCCACACAAGACATGTGGTGCAATCTGCCTGACTGAAGTACCCTACGTGTTTTACAAGGTGTTTGAATGCCAGAAATGTCAAATGGAGCTATAAGCATGGACACGTCATACGAAACGTTTGTAAATATTTATATAACGAATCTATTCAATATGAATAGCATGCATACAAACGTTCAGACGAGGTCTGACTAAAAATAGATTCTATATGCACATTAGCATCAGTTTATCACCACTGACGTTTCAGTAAGTATGGAAAGTTTACGGAACGTTGGGAGTATTAAAATGTGAACTGTCCCTGCGTCCATGCCCATTGGTCTTTTCCGGAGTAGAACTTGAAAACCGTTCACTATTTCTTCCAACTTGGCACATGGAAGGATCTGGTGGTGTACTGGTGCCTCCGGCAGTTTTGGAATTCTACATGTAATATTTGCTTGCATTTCCATGGAAAGTATTTTGACTTTGACTGAAATTGGTGTGTGTGCTCATTTCCGGAGTAGAACTTAAAAGGGGTTTACTATTTCTTCACCAAACTTGGCAAATAGATAGATCTGGTAGGGTACTGGTGCCTTTTTGGTAGTTTTGGAATTCTGAATAAACGTACTTTTTGTGTTTGATGTGTGTGCTCATTTCCGGTGCAGGCATTAAAACCATTCAATATTTCTTCACCGAACTTTCCACATAGGTAGGTCTTATGTGTACTGATGCGCTGTGGTACTTTTAGGATTCTGAATAAAATATTTAATGTGTTGCAACAAGCTCGTTTTCGATTGAATTTGGGGATAGTGCTACTTTCTGGATCAGATCTTAAAATACTTTCAATTCTCTCCTTCCCCTTTGACATATACACACCGAAATACTTGACAATCATAACTAGTACAAATATTCTATAGTATTTTGTCACTGCCGGGGATATTAATGGCTTTTTCTTCTACTTCTTTCTTCTTGCAACGGGAGAAGTTGATGCATTGTGTGTGCACTACGTAGTATTATATAAATCCGCTAATTCAGGTACGACGATGGCCGCCGGACTTTGCACTAGACCGTAACTGGGGTAGTTTTGGGACCCCATAACATCAGGCTACACACTGTACGCATGAGGAGAGTCGTGAGTAAGTGAGTGAGCTTTTAACGATAGATCATCAATATCACATAGGATGACTCCAGGCATAGGATATATACATTGTACACATTTTGGAATAGAACCCTTATTATCGGCGTGATCGCTGTCACAAGTGAACACATTAACCTCTGGGCGACCCTGCTGCCCATAAGATGGCATATGACACATTTTTCTGGATTTGTGACGATGGACATCTGCAACTATCATTCTACCTTGCCTTATTCTGACTTAAATACATACTGGATTGTGATTGGGTGATTCAAGTCATTCCGAAGTACATAACCACGTTATATACCTCTGATTTGTTGGTATCTGAAGGAAGTAAACGCTGTTTCTTTTAACAGAATAATGGCGGATATCACTGACTGAACAGAACGCAGTTACCTGCACCCTTTTTCTCAGACTGGTATCGTCGCTGTTTCAAAATCTTTAGTATGTGTATGTATTTATTAGCATCGCCGGCAAATATTGTTGAAAGAAAGGTCGAAATAGTAAATATTAATTTTGTGCCATATTTCGCTCCGCATAAAAGCCAATGGCTGTTGGTGCAAATTCAGCCATGGTCCATGCGCGTAGCAAAAGTAATGTAAGTCTGCATGGTCCTTAGTGCCGCTAGTTTTACCTTTCCACACTAGTTGTAATTTTAACTGTGATATTCTAGTTGTTTTACTGTCCTTTGATGACATATTTTTATAATATATTCATATTTCATTTCAATTTTACACATGTTCTCGTCAAGATATGACTGAAATATTGCCGATGTGACGTTAAATATTAACTCACTCGACATGGCGTCGTCGCTATTCAATCGTGACACATTACCACGCTCTTGGTAGAGTCGGAATATTGTATTGAATATGGAAATGGCATATATGGTATGTATATATGGTATAATGGTAATATACTATATATTCTCTGGACAAATGTCCGTTGTTAGGAGCGAAGTTATTACACCAGTCAAGACAAAGTCCCAACCTTCCATGGTGCTCCCAACGATAGAACTACACATAAACTCCTCTGTTTTACTGTTTACAAGACATTCAGCAGAGTTTATGAAAGACATTCGGGAGCTCTTCCAGATTGGACGGATCAGTGAAAAAAGGATGTCCTGTTATTCCTCCTAAATTGTCATGTGTCAACTTTTTTGAGAACACCTGTTATGTAACCACATACCTAGGATAAAGTTAGAATGATTGAATGCTTTCAACAGTTCCCATCATTACGGAGAAGATTTAGGTAATCCGACGACAAAAAAACTGCTAATGTTAGACTTTTAATGAAATTGCTCCTGTGAGTCAGGTATATATGCATAGACCACTATGACAATACTTCGTGACCGCTTTTGTAAAGTTTTGGGCGGTTATGACTCACACTTTGTCCTTTATATTAAACAACATCTATTGCGACTCGATGTTAATTACACTCATTCTTGTATTCAGGCTGCCGAACATGTAACATGTATACACTTCTAGTCTGTACCTCCACCTCAGTGCCATATGACTTCCATGTTCATGACATTCCATGAATATCAAATCAATATTGCAAACACAGAACTTTCCCAGGATTTGAGACAATTATGTTGCTTTATTTATTACATTCAGTATGTATACATCCCTTCGACTTTATATTACATTCCTGTTTGATAAAGGTACCAGAACCTGTATCACGAAATAAAAGTAGTTGTTATCCACAAACTGTGTCAATATTGCGTTAAAGCATTTCTCCGTCTCTTTTATTCACTTGCAACATACGGATTACTTTGTTTGGATAGATTTCGACGACTGTAAGGAAAACAAAACCATCGATATTTCACACTTGCGGAGTGATGACGTGCACTGAGTTGTGTTGGTTTAAAGGTTGTATATGCACACACTTTGTAATCTTGGTTTACATTGCTTTGGTTGAGAGAAACGGCATCGACTGTGATGCAAAACCGACTCCTTTGGGATCGGAATAGGTACGGTGCAAAACAGTGGTGAAAATCATGAGAATAGACCCCTGAGAACCAAACACATATCAAGTGTATGGCACATCGTTGACCATCAGTCGTCTTTATCATCCCGATAGAAAGAATTGTAGGGTACGGGACCTAACAAGTCAACACCGGACCTTGCAGCCATGAGTGTATTAATGCTTCTGGTGATGGGGAGTCTTCTGGAAAGCGCACACAGTTACAATGGTTGTGTTGATATTTCTATAAGCGATCTAAGTAATGTGTCATCAGGAGAGAGGTCATTACACAGTATACTAAACACGACGACAGTTTCCAGTTTAGCAGAATGTGCTGTGGACTGTGTCAACATGGACGACTGTGCAGCTTTCTTCTATCACCAAACCCTTCAGAAGTGCGTTCTAAACTCAGAACAGGTGTCGCAGTTAAATCTCACGTCAGAGACTGGGTGGATTGGATATGATCTTCCAGGTAAGCCTTAGTTACGTCTCTTTAGCTTGCCAGGAATCCATGAAGTGGGTGCTAGTCCCAGTTTCACTATGGTTATACTAAATATCATTGCACATCAAACAATAACCGTCTAGTATCTCTACCACTTCCACCACTACTTGCGGAAATATAATAGTTTTGAAAGAACTGTAGGTGTTTATCATAGTGTGGGGTTTCTTGCATTGAAAACATGTCTATGTTTTCTACAAAAAGCAAAATGTTTTTGTGTTTTTGAGGTTTAAGAGAGGTGTATGAAGGTGTGCCTCGTTTAGTGACTGAATGTTGGACCAATCGCGGGCGTATCACGAACTTAAAGAACCTTCAGCATTGAAATTTTCAGATCCAACCTCGATCTTTCTTTAACACCGTTTGCGGTCAAAACATCTACTTTCATAAACCAGTAACAGTTAGACTGTGATCACTGTATCTATGTTATTATCATGCAACTATTACTACGAACAAATATCTTTTTAAAGTTTGAGAAATGTTATTTCCGACTATCGCTGTTTCTGTTATTCATTACTTAATTTGCAATTATGTGTCCTAAACATTTTAGATATCACCAGAAAAGGTGCATCAACAACTGCAACATCCTCGTCAGTATTGTCGACTACCATAGCAACATACGCCACGACAGACGCTGTTACACCAGCTGCTGAAACTACTACCATAGATACCACTAAGACTACAACGACAGTTGCAGCTATAACTACAACAACTATTACAACTTCAACTTTAAGGGATACAAATACTACTGCGACAGCGGTTCCGGCAACGCAAACAGCTGCAACGACAACGACAACAGCTGTTCTTACTACAGTTACACCTGCACCGAAAGAGACAACTGCTACATCAGTAACCACAGCATCCCCATCTATGCCAACGTCAACGGCAGATGCGTCAGCTACGGCGACGCACACGGCAGGTACTGTGATACATGACACGGCTGCTGCACAGACAACGAAGACAGATGAAACTGTTCTTTCTCCAACCGCATCATCGACCTCGGGAATTACGACATCCCCCACTACGTTAGTGACATCCTATACTACGCCAGCATCAACTGCGACAACAGCTACAACGACCATAAAGACCGTTGTTCTTACAACAGTGACACCTGCCACAGAAACCGTTGCTATTTCGAATTCGTCGACAACGGCTACGATGTCTTACCCGACTACAACAGAAACAACCGCTACACCAGTAACATACCCTACTACAACAGCTTCATCTGCGACGGCAGAGACCTCGACTGCGGGTGTCTCAAGTGCGGTGACGACCAGTACATCTACCGTGATACCTAACTATGCCACAGCGACTGCACTAACCACGATTGCTTCACAGACTACGAACAAAGCTAAAACTGCAGCAGTGACTGATGCAACCGAAAATCCTGTTATTCCTCAGACTTCAACAACTCGTACAAGGCATACTGCATCAATGACATCCCATACTCAGACACCTTCAACTACCACGAAAGGGTTCACGCCTACGGCGACTGACACTACAACTGCTGTGATATCTGTTAATGCGACAACGGCTCCACCAACATCTGTATCGACTACAATGACTGCTGCACAGACTACGACGACAACTGAAACTGTAACAGTGACTCTTGCAACTGATATTTCTGCTACACCTACATTGACTTCGACGACAGTTGCTATTTCTTCTTCAATTCCACAGACATCAGTCCCTACTACTACTACTACTACTACTACTACTACTACTACTACTACTACTACTACTACTACTACACCGGTGGCCCTTGCTACTTCGATGGGTTTACCTGCGATGATACTAATCACGACACCAACAATGATGCCTTATGAACCAGCAACTACAAATTTCAGGACAACAGTGACACATGTTACTTCTACTCCTGCACCGATCTCTCAGTGGGTGGAATCTGTTCCTCAGTTCTCCTCACAGTTTGAGAATGAGGAGTAAGTAAATCCAGATTATTTTGTACGTATCAAGTTGTTAGTATCTCACTAAATGCGGTCTTTACTTGTTTGACACCATTTGCTGCTACACACAATACATGCACGTAACAACCTGGGCCTCATTTCACAAACCACTAAGGTGATCGTAAGTCACTAAGATAACCTTTGTGCCATGTTAAAGTTATGGTTAAGCTCCATTTATATGATCTAAATATTTGTCTTTGATTTATATGGCTGTATAAATCAAAAGCGGTACAACACAAAATCACAGTAAAGGTATAACAGCAGCTGCATAAATTTAAAGTCAGTATAATACAAAAGAGCAGGAACTTCATGAACAAAGGAAGATGTGGTAATGTTCCCCCAGCACCCCCAATGATTTCCAGATATCTTATGCGTATCCAGGGAAGAAATCACCAGCAGGCAGGTCCTATTGTAACTTGTAATGTAATCTGATCTGAGAGGCAAGGCTCTCATAACTGGGAGTAATTTCAAGAATGTTCCGTAACTTCCTTGGAACCGAATGTAATAGAAAAGGCAAAATAGTTCATGCGATACATTCAAGAATTCTGTCCAGATGTTGCACACGATTAAATATAGTAGACATCGCGACCCCCAGTTACAGCATAATGCACCTGGAACGTTTTCATACATTGATTAAGAACACGTTAACTCTTTTTTCCAATACCTAATGTAATCACTGACTTTCAGTGGCCCAATCATATCTCATATGTACTCATTAATTTTGCCTTTACACTAAATGGTTTTTGTATGATAGTCAAGTTTACACTGGTACTGAAGTTTTACATTCATCCTATCTTCACTAATCTCATATCTGATATTAGCTGGAGTGCTGAAAAGATAGTTGGACCCTCGGATGTGTACCCCTTCTATGGTGATGACCCTGGTGCATGGGCCTCAGCTGAGTGGACCGGTATTGAGTGGATAGAGGTAGGTGAACCCAGTACCAAACACACGGTGCTGACGAGGTCGTAAAGGGAGATAAGTGAGGAATGTTGCCACCGGTATTGAGTGGATAGAGGTAGGTGAACCCAGTACCAAACACACGGTGCTGACGAGATCGTAAAGGGAGATACGTGAGGAATGTTGCCACCGGTATTGAGTGGATAGAGGTAGGTGAACCCAGTAAATAAAAACACACGGTGCTGACGAGGTCGTAAAGGGAGATAAGTGAGGAATGTTGCCCTCGGTATTAAGTGGATAGCAGTAGGTGAATCTAGTACCAAACACACGGTGCTGACGAGATCTCGTAAAGGGAGATAAGTGAGGAATGTTGCCACCGGTATTGAGTGGATAGAGGTAGGTGAATCTAGTACCAAACACACGGTGCTGACGAGATCTCGTAAAGGGAGATAAGTGAGGAATGTTGCCACCGGTATTGAGTGGATAGAGGTAGGTGAATCTAGTACCAAACACACGGTGCTGACGAGATCGTAAAGGGAGAGAAGTGAGGAATGTTTCCACCAGTATTGAGTGGATAGAGGTAGGTGAACCCAGTAAATAAAAACACACGGTGCTGACGAGGTCGTAAAGGGAGATAAGTGAGGAGTGTTGCCACCGGTATTGAGTGGATAGAGGTAGGTGAATCTAGTATCAAACACACGGTGCTGACGAGATCTCGTAAAGGGAGATAAGTGAGGAATGTTTCCACCAGTATTGAGTGGATAGAGGTAGGTGAACCCAGTAAATAAAAACACACGGTGCTGACGAGGTCGTAAAGGGAGATAAGTGAGGAGTGTTGCCACCGGTATTGAGTGGATAGAGGTAGGTGAATCTAGTACCAAACACACGGTGCTGACGAGATCTCGTAAAGGGAGATAAGTGAGGAATGTTGCCACCGGTATTGAGTGGATAGAGGTAGGTGAATCTAGTACCAAACACACGGTGCTGACGAGATCGTAAAGGGAGATAAGTGAGGAGTGTTGCCACCGGTATTGAGTGGATAGAGGTAGGTGAATCTAGTACCAAACACACGGTGCTGACGAGATCTCGTAAAGGGAGATAAGTGAGGAATGTTGCCACCGGTATTGAGTGGATAGAGGTAGGTGAACCTAGTATCAAACACACGGTGCTGACAAGTTTTGTCAATGTTGCCTTCCTGGAAGGACTCAACATATTGAAGGTGTTCAATACTTTCTATAAGGCTATTCTTTTCAATTTGCACGTGAAGCCACAATCTTGACATGTGTTTTTAAATATACATGGAGACACTATCATTGTGGTACCTGGTGTGATAATTGCCTGGTTCTTAAAGTGCAACAACTAACTGATATATGTATTGAAACGCGAGTATTTATATCTTTAAATATTTCAGTACAGGATACAAATGACGTGTAGCAACACTGTAACAATAATGATATCATTGTTAACGTATGCTGACAATTTGCTACAGTCTATGAGGATGGGGTTGCTGACAATCTTGCTCCAAAAGCTGCTCTGATTATACATGTTCAGGTTCAGTTCTCCCAGTCGCTGTTCATCACCCAGGTAGACATCTACGAGACCTTCCATGCTGGAGGAGTGAAGGAGGTGTCTGCTCGGAACCCGTCTACGTCCAGCTGGGATGTGTTGTGGCAGGTGCCTTCAGTCTCTGTCATTACTTCCAGCAGGATCTTCTCCCCACCCATACAGGTGTGTACATAGACATCTCCTCCCCACCAATACAATTGTGTACATTAGACATCTTCTCTTCACCAATACAGCTATGTACGTAGACATCGTCTCCCCACCAACAGAGATGTGTTCACAGACATCTTGCCCCCACCAATGCAGGTTTGTACACAATATCTTCTTTGATGCAATGCAGATGATGTGATAATGCTAATAGTTATACTGTATCCTCTACCAGTTCTGTGTATTCATAAATATCCTCTTTCAAGCAACTCTGGTATTCACAGAGACATTTAGTTTTAACCAATACACGTGTTTACATTTTCTACTCACCAATTTCTTTGCTGTGATAAAGTGAGTGAAAGGGGTTTTAGGAAAATACCAACAATGTCACGTTTAACATGACAACTATATTACCAATATCAACAATATTGGGATACCGGAAATGAGCTTCACACATTGTACCCCCGCTGGGAATCAAACTTCACTCTTCGACGCGAAGAGTGAACGCATCAAAGACTAGGCTACCCAAAGACTACATTGTTTGCTCTTGATGGTTATAATTATTGTTCTTTCATCTCCAGCAACCAACTTATAAAACTGATCATCTGCGGATCGAGGTCGACTGCAGCCAGGCAAACCATTGGGTTGAGCTGGACGCTGTGAAGGTCACTGGATATACGTAGTTGCATGATTGCACAAGTGTAAGCTCATCCCAAATAATCAAGAAATCTCGAGTTGATACGGGAGATATCCGAACATACAACGTAGTGTTTTTGTTGCCGAGATCTATGACCTTTGAACGTTCGGCATGTATTGGAATGGCAATCGGAGGAACAGTCTGGCTCTGTGGGTTGTGGGGGACATGCTATGACTTTGTGAATGTATAAAGTCCCACTCCTGGACATGTAAAACAGAAAAGCATCCTGCGAAACGTTCATTGTAGACAAGTTGCCTGACAAATCAGACATATTTCAGAGGATAGTTTGGCAAATGGAGCGATACGATGACGAACATTCTCATACCATCATGCATACTATAATAACATGTACTTACAATAGTGTTCGGATGCCGTGTTTGTTATGTGTCGCTATGGTTACCTGCGTCACTGTTCGCACCTGTATCCTGTGTGCAAACTTTGATGTCCGATGTTCTACAATTCAGCTTACACGCGTGCTTTCTCCATGTTTTTGCCATGCTTACACACTTCAGAGGAAGCGGATTAGTAAGATGCTGGCAGTTACGCAACCCCTAAATAGTGAGTAACTGACTGGCGTTGCGGTCGTAAAGCCATTACGCACAGGACGTAGCCAAATTTGATCGTCCTCGGTGGAAGGCAAAGAGTAGTATGTTTCGATGTCTGGCACGCTTGTGAACGTAGAAATATTAATGGTCCAGGTATTAGTCCTGTGGCCGTCTGTATATGTTTGAGTTTGGACCCAACAATTCAGTGATGAAAAGCATGAATACCAGTCTATTTCGAGTACGATCTCACGTGTCAACCACGTCAGCGAGACTGATGACCCCATCCCGTTAGTCGTCTCGTACAGTAGGTGTGGGTTGCTGGTTTATGAGTATCCCGCTTGGTCCAGACTGCCATAGGGATAGCTGCATCAGTTATTTTACATTGAATTTTAAGTCTGGTTATTGATCGTATACATTTGTTGCAGAAACCTTAGTTTCATTACAAAAGTGTTTGCTTGTTTCAAATTGCCTGTTTGTTGATGATAGTATAATCTAGTTTCATAAACCGTCCCGACTCATGAGTATTATCCCAGAAAATAATTTAAATGCCATAAATGCCAAATGCCATGTTTTATGAACCATCTGTAAAATAGTATTTACATTCCAGCTTCACAGATGAAATGTAAAATCCCATCCATTGAGAAATGATCAGGTATAACCGCTCTCGACTAGCAGCATGGATCACTCCAATATGTCCGAAATAGAAAATGCTGTTGTCCAACGCCCAGTACGAGCGAAATGTGAATGAAGGGATACATAAAACATCGATGGAACCCGTTGTTCTCTCTTGCTTTATTTCAGCAATTGCCATCATTTACAGGTGGCGGTTTCCACCACGAAAGAACTCTGCATACACAACTTGTAACAATGTGTTGGATACAGTCTAGGTTAAATTAAATACATGTTTTAATTGGGATTACACTTTCTCAGTAAAGTACACATTCTACTACTTTTGTTGGGTTGAGTCCCATCCGGGGTTCGAACTCAGTCATGCACATAAAGTCAGGCACCTAACCGAGTCCGCCATTCGCGTATTGATGGGCTAACTGAACACACTCATATTCTTTTTGGTACAGAGCAGTTAAAAAGCGCTTACGGTAAGGTTTGAAATACCTTCTCATTTCGATTATTAAATAATCAGTCATAAACTGATAAACGGCATTCGTGTTCAACTATTATGGTGTCGATGCAATCTTCTCCCAAGCAGGATGGGAACCTATGACCTGACTGAAGCCACTTCTATAATATGTTCGACAGACAGTGTCACGAAATGTGAAAAATGTGCATCCATAGCGTCTGAGGCACGAGTCCGCGCAGTCAAGAACGTTGGCACCAAAACCGGAAGTCAGGAGAGAAGACCCTTCGGTTGCAGACCTTGCAACACGAACGAAGGCCACAGTGTTGTTTATACACGGTGCGACTGTATCTGTAGAGAGAAGGCATTGCTGATCGTATATATAAGCACAAAAGATAGTGAGTGAGTAAGTTAGAATTTACAGTCATATCGTCAATATTTCAGCCATATCTTGACTAAAAGAGGTTATAAAGGATTATGAATTCAAATAGCGATTTAATGCTGTTTGAATAATTTGTCAATGAAAACGGTAAACCTATTGAAAAATATTGTTTTCTCAGTCACTTCCAAAGTTGTGACACGTTTTTAAGATTTGGAGTTAACTTTGTCCGCTGTTGATATTTTGAAAGTGATAAAATACCTTATTTCACAGAAATAGTTTTACAAAAAGTTATGTTTGGCATGAAATTTTTTTCCATGTATGCATGAGGCGTCATACTCTGTGATTAGAGAATACACATGAACATCAATTAAGCAGCATTTGAATCCAAAGGCAATGTTTAGAGTTTGTTCCAAACAGACGAATAATCACATAATGGAATACACCTGCGCAACACGTGCTTCACACAATATCTCAGAAACTATGGTTCCTATTTTCACGTGACTTCAAGGCACCGATTTAAGAAATAGTGTCAGTTTAAATTTCAGAATGTTCATTACAGTCTTATGAACTGCTTTAGGAGACAAGAAACAACTAAGCTTTTCTTGACAAAGAAAGACATCGACCTGCAGAAAACTGACGATGGCAAGATCCTGGCAAACTGGCATCCAGGAACAACATCAGTGCTAAACTGAACATTAACGACACGGTCATTGAAACCGATGACTTGATCCAGCAGTAGGTAGTGAGAATCTATCTGCACGACTAACTGCATGACGAGACGCGCACAATGCACTTTGAAGTTTACGGTGTAGACCCTCGGAGAGCAATAGAAATTATTTTTATAAAATGAGAAAGTCTCGTGTAGAAGATTCAAATCTGACCTGCATAATCAAAGACTGAACAGACGAAATGATTCTACCCACAACCCAGCTATATTCTGGAAATAAATTCGTTCATTTAGAAAGAGATCAAATCCTAAAAGTAATATTTCAAAAAGTGAATGGATGACATATTTCAAGATAGTCTTTTTCTAATGATGCCGTTTCTTTTCAAGTGATGGATGAAGATATTACGTTTATAAGTGTTTAATACTGTATTTGAAAGTGTTTCGTTTCCAGAAAGTTGATCAGTTATCGTCCCTATACAAAAAGGAGGCTCAAGACAATCCATATAATTATAGAGGCACATCTTTAATGAATGGTATTGGCAAAATATTTACAACTGTTTAAAATAACAGAATCTCAAACTGGTCAAATCTAAGGAACTGCATTTCTGAATGCCAGTCGGCTTTTAGAAAAGATTATTCAGCTACTGGCCATATCTTTACACTATATGCAATAATACAAGAGTGTCTGTCGTGTAATATACACAAACTCTAGTTAGCATTTGGTGACCTTAAGAAAGCCTTTGCCTCTGTGGATTGTTGGAAATTATGACAGTGCTTATGAAAGTCTGGCCTACATGGGAAAATGTATTCTGTTTTAAAATCTGTGTATTTGGATATTATATCATGTGCTCGTTGTGGTGATGATGCTTCCGACTTTTCGACTGTCCCATGGGAGTTAGGTAAGGGTGTATTTTAAACCCTATATTGTTTTCCTTCTTCACAAGCGAACTGTTACGATATTTCAAATTCAGGTAAACATGGGGTGTAAATGTTTCCAAATGTGATTGAAATGTTATTCCCCCTTTTTATCGATGATGTTATTGTAGTGTCAGATACTACTGTAGGTCTACAACACCAACTTATTATGGAACGCTATACAAATGGATGGAAAGTATTAATTTTGTTCATTTTGAAAAAAGAAACCAACCACGTGGTTATCTTGGTGTAGTGTTTTCCCATACCATGAACTTTGAAATGAGCGTTATAGGCCAGAAATGACGTGTCAAGAAAGTTCTTATTAATGACATGTGACATTCCCAAAACCTTGGAATTTTAACCCCGAAAATATATCTTAAAGTGTTTGATGCACAAATCCAACCGATTCTGCTCCATGGGTCTGAAATGTGAGGATTCCAACGTCATGAGTGTCTAGAGAAATTACACCTTTTAGCGGCTAAAACATTTTTATAGCAACACCAACTTGTATGGCTTATTGAGAATGCGGAAGATATCCGATATATATGAATTTAAAAATCAGATGTTTAAAGTATTCGATTAGGTTAAAGATCCTTGGAATGCACCAACAAAGAATCCCAAAACTAACATAAAACATGCTTGTATTTTTGGTTGATAGGGGTAAGACAGCATGACTGTCCCATATGAAAAACCTTTTATAAGGGCAGACGAGTTTCAATAAAGAGACGTTTAATGATATGTCCATTATGTACCTCGGCCATAGAAGATGATCTTCTCTTCTGTTTTGCATGGCCACATTATGGTGATTTATGAAAAAAAAATATATCCCAATAACTACCTTTCGAAATATCAATGTTTCCAAAAATGAAAATGGAAATACGTAATCTTGCACTCCGTGTACTAGTAACCATGCTGTTATCCTTAGAAGCAATATCTTATTTGTAATTTCTTAAGTAAAATGTCTATAACATGTACTGATAATATACTTGTATTACTTGTGTATGGGCCGGAGGTTTTATGTACAGTAAATATCTTGGTCTTGTCTATCTTTGCCGCCAAGGAGGCTGCGGGCTTCTGGCCTTAGGGAACAGGTTGACATATTCGGAAACGTTTAGCTAGGTTCAGTAAATTGATATTTAACGTCACGTCGGTAATATTTTCAGTCGGTAAAATTTCAGCTTGGTTCAGGTCCATAGGAAACCTCAAGGACATGGCGTACAGATCACTGGCCTGATGCTATCCTCTGCACAACTAACGCTGAAAATGGCTTCCAAAGCACACGCCACAACATGTATCGTTTGCAACTTATAAAAACGGGTGGTGCTTTATTAGCGCACCACTTTATTATTATATGTGTATATATCATACTTACATCACATGTTCATAAATGATCGTTGTTTCCTTTTCAAAAGATTCGCTACATACAATACTCACTTCACTGATTAAAGTAAATGTAATGAAGTCAATGGTTGGACAAGTAACACGAGACTGAGACTGATCACGTGTTAATTTGAGTCCTTCTCAAACTTAGGATCCATAAACATATTTAAGAGTCAATACTCATCCCTTGGAATAACGTGTTTGATATTGCATGGACATGGGGGACACCAAAACGTTCATTAAAAGAAGACTACAATTTTTCTGATGTTACAATTAGTGTGTAAACTACATAACGCAGTGCATCAGGTTTCTTAGAAAATAAATGAACAGAATCTATTCACTTATTGTCTTGTGAAAACATAATGTTTTTATGCATACTTCCAAGCATGTACCTAAAACAGATAGAAAATGAACGTCATGTTTTCATTTCATTTGTTGGCGATTGTACTTGTAGTGTACGCTCTGTGTACGAGGTGTTGAAGATTCCAAACATAAATACACTGTAAAGGTTACCTGGAACACAAACAGGAGGCTCTAAAGGACCAGTCCACTGTCCACTTTCTCGACACACCTGTAAACCCAGACCACCGTCGTTTCTGTACCCTTGACGACACACATAGGCCACACGGTGTAGATAACCCCACTGCCCCAGAGGCAAGGCACTGGGGAACTCAGCTGGTGGTCCACAGGTTATATCTGCAGGAGACCACAATATACATTTCATAGAAAGCCTACAAAAAACATTACCAATCAAAACATCCCAGTTTTCAGCGGACCCGTATTTGTGGATCCCATTAGCATCCTATATATATATGTTCATTAGTAGAAATTTACAGACATTAGAAGGTTGTAATGACAGTATCCAGACTAAGTGTAATACCTCGTGATATACATTGTACTCACTTTCCCGTAATTCACAACTGAAAGGGCAAGCCGAGAAGCCAGTCTCGCATTTTCCTCTCGAAACCTTTTCAGTACATGAGCACTTCGTGTCGGTGTTGTTTTCTGCACATGACAACGATCCCATGTGAGACACATTCGTTGCTCTCAAAAAAATGCTTGGAGAATTTCCCTGTCCCATTCTGACCCATATACCGCCAAAATAGTGTTTATATAGTTCAGATGTGTTAAAGCAAAAACTATCACACGAAATGGCAATGGTAGCACTTTAATCACAAAAGAGGATATGTACTTTACCCTTAGCAATAGCCAAATGTGACACTTTTGCACAAAATCCGACCTGTAACAGGACTAACCCCGACACAATCCAGGGTTGATACAGGTAATAAACTACACCACATCGGCGTGTTAAAGGAGTTGCCTCTCCACAGTCCAGGTGTGCTACAGGGTTTAATCTACACAGCCCAGGTGTGTTACAGGGTTTAATCTACACAGCCCAGGTGTGTTACAAGGTTTAATCTTCACAGCACAGGGGCCTTACAGGGTTTAATTTACACAAGCCAGATGTGTTACAGGGTTAGTCTAAACAGCCCAGGTGTGTACACAATGTCCACAAGCCAGGTGTGGTACATGATTTAACCACATCATACAGGAGTGTTACGGGATTTGTCACACAATCAAGGAGTGTAACAGGACGTGCCTATTCAAAACAAAGAGGTGTAACAAGACTTACAGCCATGGTGTTACAGGACTTACCTCTACACAGCATTGGTGTGTTGCAGGACAACGCGCAGTTACAGCTCATGTAAATCGGATTTATCTCGCACTCTCCTCTGTTCGCCCAGCCAGGGCATGAAAGGTCATTGTCGACACACTGTAACCTCCCTAGGGTATGCGACAATATTCCATGTAACTTTGACAATTATATCTTTACATAATGACCAATATTAGGCATGGTAATATTTTCCTTGTTACTTTCTTCTGATAATGTTTTCCGATATTTTTCGAAACAGCGTTATCCTACACAGAAAAGAGAATAGTTTTCGAAACAGCGTTGTTTGTTATTTTGTGATAAGTCCTCATTACCCGAAAAAATGATGATCAAAACCCAAAAATTGGCGACTTCAAAACGCACTGAATATTTTATGCTTTTAGTATCAACAAGCATTCTCAGTCATATAGTAGCATCGTTAACGATTTACAATTCATGTACAGTTGACGATTTGTTATGTTTAAATCACATTCCAGTGATTCGTTCAATTCGTTCTTTTGCAGTTCAGAATTTTCATTCAGGCGGCAGTGCATATTAACATGTTGAAATAATTAACTGGTCTACCAACACTTGAATAACACGCGCTTTTAGCAATATTCCAGCAATAGGAATGGACATGGAATGTACGATAATTTTGTATGGGGTGAACGATAATCTTGTCTTCAGTAGCCTCAATGTAGCTTAAGACCAACCCCACTCAGAAACCGAGATGTATTATCAGTGAGCTTCTCACTCCCCAAAGAAGGGAGTAGTTTCAATTTCATGTGTGGAAAAACACAAATTTTAACGACGTAGATTTTCAAACTAGGATGAAATGAATAAACAATACACTAGTACTGAAAGACCAAGGGTAAAAGTCGAAGTGAACTGTATTTCTAAATAACAAGCAACACGACGTTACACGAAACATTGGTCACAAAACACTTTTCGTTTGTGTAGGAAGTACAGTTTTCGATAAATGGAGACGTATACATATTGAGAATATTGGACATATGTAACTGCGGCAAAAAGAATACAAACATACAATGTCTTTCCAAAATATCATCTATGTATGATTGTAAATAGCTTCAGAGCCAAAATGAAGCAACTAAAACTGTTTACCCTTGTTTTAGAAACTTTTCAAGAAATATATGCCATAACGCCATACCATCAGTATACCATTATTAAGCGGAATCCAGTGTCGAGACTCTGATTATCGGTTTAATCCAGGTTTTCCCAAGATTATATTTCTATGTTTCGTCAACATAACAGTTTGTGGGTTTCCAAGAAGTCTGTGGTTTCAAAGTTCTTGTTTAATCAGTGTAACTGTTTTCAAAGATTAAGCAAGTTTTAATGGTAGTAACGTGGAAAACATTTATATATTTGAAGCTTCAATGACCATGTCGTATTTTGACAAAGTCTTTTGTATTTTGTTTCTCTTTGTTGTTGTCCTGATTAACATTCCAGATGCCTCGTTAGTCTTTTGGCGATGTTTGAGCGGGGTATAGACACCCTTCTTGTAAACGCCAAGCATCTTCACACGTTTATGATAAAATTAGAATCATCGGAAATATTTTACTTTCAGCAGAGATTTGTCATGGGTTTATGAATGGCTTTGTCGCTATTGTTAGACTATCCTTAACTTTATAGCAAGAGAATCACCATGCAAGAACATGGAAGGGGCAATCAATAACTCAGAACACACTTACCTGAAGAAAATGATACTATCACAAGGAACGCCAAGACAAGTTGTTTCTTCTTTGCATGTTCCATCGTCCCTTGCGCTGTCGAGAATGGTAGTGGTATAGGCAGCACGAGCTCATTGTATATCTCGGGCGAGTTCATATGTAACTTGACCTTGAGAAGGTAGCTCGACATGTTGGGTGTGACTGGTGTTTTCTATGGTCAGGTGCAGATGAACCAGTTCGACGTGGGAGGATGGTTTCTTTGTGTGAACTTTGTAAGCGATCGCGAGCTGACAAGCCATTCAAACGCTCAGATGAATTCTTTGAAGGATTTCTTGAAGAATCTTTTTCATTTAGAAATGTTTTGTAGGAGTCAGTTTGCCTCCAGTGTGTACTAGTGATACATAAAGCGTGGGTGATTGTACACAGAGGGGCACCTTCCTTATTTATACGTTTTCATATTTGTGAAAGAGATAAACATATAAACACTTTTAAACGGGTATTTGATTGAAGGCCATACACCTGTTACCCGAAAATGTAGCATGTAGTATCTGAATAATTTGATATGAAAATGACGCAACAATCCTGATTATCCAAACTGTGATTTAATAATAATCATACCAAACAAATATTTCTTCCAATAGTTCAAATAGATATCCATTATGCAATTCTAATTATAACAAATATTGTTGGGCCCAGCAAGCGTACCATTATATCCCCGTATCATAATCTTTTATTACTAATTATTGTAAGAAGGACCTTCTGAACATTCTCTAAAAGTATTTGAGATCAGTGGAATTAATACCATGTGTTCCCCCCGAAAACCACACACACACACACACACACACACACACACACACACACACACACACACACACACACACACACACACACACACACACACACACACACACACACACACACACACACACACACACACACACATCCGCAAAAAATGCATCAAAATCAGTTCCGCCAAATGATGTGATTTTCTAGTGTGATGCATCTTACAAAAAGTAAGGGAAACATCATTTCTTGAACCATGGGGCATTTCGTATCATACGTGGCGAACAAATATACATATATCTTCTGGGGTTCAGGATAATTTGCATGAAAGCAAATGCCATATTACCTTTATTTTCAAAAGGTTTTGTGGTCGACTTTTCCTAACTTGATACATCAATTCTGAAGAAATGTAACTCACTGTGTGATTACCAGTTAGACAAGAGTCCCCTTTCACAAAGCACTAAGGTGATCGGATGTTACTGATGTAACCTCAGTGCAATGTTGGAGGATGAGACTTAGTTAACCTCAGTGAGTTGCTTCCTGGAAGGAAATAGATAATAATTCCAATAGTGCTTCTAACATCGTGCCTGAGAATACCAACATAGAAAGGAATTATATAAACTGTCAAAGAGAAAGATATGTACCATCAGTCCAATCACAAGCATTGATCAAATATCGAATCTAACCAACTTTGTGTCATAAATGGAAGCTCCTACAATCCCGATGTATGTAAATGGCGGAATGAGAGTTCAAAACGCTTTAAGCCATTTACGGTTACCACCACAAAGTGATCTTAGACCAAACTGTTAAAAATGCAGAATTGAGAATAGTCAGCACCTGAAACGGAACGCGTCTTGATTACCCTTAAGACAGAATTGCTTCACATCCAGTAAAATGGCAATGTTTTGCTCCAGAAATAAAACCACCCAGGCTTCAGATCAGGCGATGTAGAGCACTAAAGACAGCAGTGAACACATTAAAGAGAGTGCCTACTATAATGAATACATTATTACTCCACATGGAAACAATTGTTTCAGTAGACTGGGCATCCCTTTCTAGCAGAAACAGTCAAATATTATAATCGGAACAGAAGGGTGTCACCCAAGGTCGATTCTTACAGTAAACTCAGCATTTCTACACAAGAATGAGGGAGCTTCCTCATCGAAAAAGAGTCCTTTATGTGCTCGCCTCAGTCGTCCCGAATGTTGTCACACTTTATTATAGTTTGAGATGACAGTTGCTTGAGTAACAAAACGTAAGTCCTTGACAATGAACATATCTACACACTCGTCACATGGAGACAACAATAATACATTTGTGTATACACATCTAACATACACCATCGATCTTATTTGAAAAGTACTGATAGCCCACTTTTTCGCAACGAACAACCCCTTCAGTCAGCTTATTATTCGAACTTCAATACAATCTTATCATTGCACATATTCATTTTCATTGGAAGTAGCACACCGAACACATTAAGTGCTTCTTCGTCGCTAGATCATCCACGGGATACAGAAATCAACTGTTTTTGATCACCAGTTACCTTATATGGTGTGTTTGGATTAACTGATGATAAAAATGAACATGTGACACCTATGTACAACATGACACGCTGTAATTTACACAAGAGATGTGATTTACAGTACCAGATGCACAAACCACAGTACCAGATGCACAAACCACAGTACCAGATGCACAAACTAACATACCAAATTCCTTCATTTACGACAGTCACAAGTAATGGGACCGAGGAGACGGTTACAAATAGCCAACTGTCAACATCAATGCACTTAATCTACAAACATGCAATTCATTTCACATACAATTAAGGCACAATAGCAAAAACGTAAAAGCAGAGTCATTATATTTGTTCAATCGTTTATGGCATCTTAAAGGTTTTAAGCATGAGACTATCTTTTACTATTCCTGCGAATGTGTTATTTTACTATTCCTGCGAATGTGTTAATATTAATTCCAAAGGAAAAAGTAATAATGATATATTGTTCTACAACGAGAAGGACAGCCAACAGATGAAACGTTCAGTAATATCTGAGTAATAATAGGAACATAATTATCTTTCAAGCAGCGCATGAATATTTAATGGAAGACAACAGGTTTTCATGTAAGTTCTGCAAGTCAAAGACTGGATGTTCTTAATGAGTCTAGTTTTCGATCAGTACAAACCATTGACATGTAGGCTTTGACATCGTTTTGTATTGTTTTGTACCAGTATAAATCATTCGTGAAACAGTTTTGTCAAGTCATTACATTTATTCTGTTAAGATAGATTCAGAATGAGGACAGAGGCATGCAAGTTACGATAATGCGTCTGCTAGTTTCTTGAGCAGCTGGAATATACCACCGTAGTACTAGAAATAACATCACAGAATGTTCCAGTAGAGAGACAGGAGTATATATTTCACGAACTTCTATACTTGAAAATTCTCTAATGTATATATTATCTGTATTCAGTATAATTATCATAATATCAGCAGCAGTTGTAGTGTCAACACGTAGGCTGGGAATCAACGGTGGAAATCACTTGTCCCTCAGTGCTGGTCTTGGTCTACTTACCTACCTACCGACCTACTTGTCCACAAAACTGTTTGTTGGCTTTTTTTTGAGCCAGCACATCATATGAATCGATCTGAGGTGACACAGTCACCTGCCGCAGATTATCAAATCAAACTTAAAAAGTAATGAAAGTGAAGGTCATAGTTTAAAAAAAATGATGAAGGTCAACAAAAACATGACCAGTCAACCTATCTTAATATCTTGCTCTGTAACTGTTCAAAACACTTATACTTTCAAGATTTACTTTGACCTTCACAGGAATGTCATAGGGTATTAAACATACAAAAGCAGTAACAAAGTAAGTGTGCATGAAAATAAGAGAAGTCTTGAAATTCTATGAAGAAAATCAACTGATGACACGAGAGAGTCAAGAGAATGGTTCTTAAGGTATCTCGATAACAACCTTTACATGCAGGGTAACATGCCGAAATCTTCAGTGTCGTTGATACCTTGCAAATAATGTGAAAGGTCACCAAAATCGACTGGGCCCTGCGACTTCCCCATATAAAACTTGGTGTCATATATGAAGAAAACATAGTGAACGGTTCTTCAGATATCACGATAACAAGGGTAAAACTTTATCTTTGAGACCTTGAAATAATGAAAGCAACTGGTACCTTTGTGATCGACCTAAGAATGGAAAGAATCTAGTCAAAGGCTCCCATTTTAATTCGTCTGTACGGACAGACGCACGGAGCTTAATGCTTTATCCACCCCCATCGCACTAAACGTGAGACGGGGATAAATATATATCAGTAATAAAAAAAAATCATCACTGCGCATCAAGTGTTTTGCCCTCAGTGTAGCGCTAAGCTGTTGTTGTTTATATACCAAAACCTGGTCGAGACCACACGGAACCTTCGAAGCATCGATCACCTTCACTAACAAGTTTCGTTAGCAAAACCATGGAACACATGATCAATAATCGATGAATTGGGTACTCAGAATCCAACAATGAACATACTAATATATCAGGTGGGGTTTCCGTTAAAAAAGATGTGCCTTTGATCATTTAGTGAGATTAGAATCATTTGTCAAACATACAATTATTTAAAACAACATGCAGTTTCTATCTTTTTCGATCTAGAAAAAGCATACGACACTACATGGAAATAAGATATTTTACACGATATTCGATTGCTAGGCCGTTTGCCACACTTTAAATCCAACTTATTAAATGACAGGCAGTTGAAAGGCTACCATTGAAAAGGCAACTACAGTTGTGTTTAAAGCTTACATGCAACAAAAAATACACAAACATAAGAAATTACATCACATGACATTACCGGTTACTGTCAGTCCAATTGTCAGTCCGCAATGAATGATGTACTGAGATAGACTCGTGAATAACCAGTTAAAAGGTGAGGATCCTCCGTTTTTGTATCCTTTGTCATAAAAGTGTCACGGGCAAGTATGTCCTGCGTGACTGTACTGATTTTTTACATCACAAGGGATACATATTTGAGTGTCAAAACAGTTAGGGATCTTTTCACTAGAGTTAATTTTCATTTAATCATTGATTGTTTAAAGGAAATTGATTTGACGAAGAAATGATTGATGAATTGCGATCTTCTACTAGGGTTTGCTCGACTCATTATCTACAGTGCAAATAATGATACTGAGCTTAAGTTTACTTAGATTGAAATTTTATTGATATGTTTGGTGAATAGATACATGATATTTTATGACAGGTGGAATAAAGTAGCAGCCGAGATAGTTCTGGCTGTGTCGTCGAAGGAGGTTGAGGGATTGTTAAAATGTTGTCCTCCTGCGAGGTTACTGTCAAAGTCAATTTACTTCTACCAAGCTTTTTTATCGTAGACTATGTGTTGTTTCTAAACAATGGCTAAACATCAATACCATAGCCAGTGGCTGAAGGTTTGGTGTAAATCCAGCTGGGGTCTGTGCAGGTAGCTAAAGTACTTTAAGTCCGTATGGTCCCTCGTCTGGTGATTGTCCTACAGTTGCTACTGATCTATGTCGCAATGTCTTAAATAATATCTCATTTTAAACCACATGCTACTTGTCAATCTTTAACTGCTATATACTAGTTGTCTTACTATCCCTTCACGACATATGTAATAACATAGCTTTAAAAATAGTATGATCTGTGTTAGTCACAATATGACTGCAATATTACTCACTAAGTCACTTTGTACGAGAGTGTATGGGCTGAAATGATTACACCAGCATGTAAGCGCACTCAACCAGTTTCTCAATGGATTATCTGGGGGTCAAATAATGCCCCCATGTTTACGCCTGTAAAAACAAACAAACAAAATTTACTTCCTGTTCGTTCAGTGAATGTGAATATTACTTGAACAAAATAAATGTTCAAACAAATATGAAGAGCAATAACCTTGCTGTGATGCCAGTGAGTGGTATTGATGATGTTTCAGTGATACATTGATGAACGTTCTCATGTTGGCGGTTTCATACGTTCATTACCTTTAATACCCAATGAAGGACACATTAAGTTGTTTGTTGTGATACTAACAATGTTAAGCAGCATTACATTCCAGGGTCTAGATTTTGGGAAAACTCTTAGCGCTTTGATAGTCGTAACTGCCATAGGTTAACAGTAAGTTACGATTGTCTTAGCACCAAGAGAGCTTCCAAAGTCTTGACCCAGGCTCATAACGCAGATTACACATAGGACTATGATGTTAACCTCATTATTATATACATGTATATTATGTGTATGGTGCTCTCAGTTTCAGCTCTCTGGTGATTGTTTGCGCATGGGCACCCGTGAAGCGCCACCTCATAGTGGGGCTGCTGGGTAACGCTAAGCGTGCTTTTCCCGAGTGGACCCGGGACAGAATGTGTCCACAGCACCCCTTTGCTGGTCGTAAGAGGCGGCCAAATTGGGAAGCCTGTTGACCGTGGGTTGTGCCGCTGTGTCGGTGGAGGAGGGAATCCTGGTGGTTGAGGGCACTGGAACAATGACTAGGTGATCCTGTTGCCCAACACACCACTTGGCCCTAACTTCACCTAAATGGGTGATTGAATAGGCCCGATTCAATCAATCGGCTGATCATGCCAAGCCCTGGGTATTATTGTGTTTCACAAAATACTTCCAGATTTTCAAAACGTTTTGTCAACAGTCTTGGCTAAATGATTTTTCATGTAAATTTCAAGTGCATTTTTATAATTTTGTAAATTGTGAAAGTCTTATGCCCAGAAGGCTCATGGGACAATCTGGTAGAAATATTCTTTAATTTTTCTGCTGGAGTATATCAACTGGGTGTCTGAAAACTCATCAGATAAACACCTACTTCTTTTCGTTTTCATCTCCTATTGCTCCTAAGTCAATAAGGGCTGGTTGCTGCAATATCACGGTTGACACATATATTCCAACCCCTCTCAAGTTCGGCCACGGCATTAATACCTGCACATCGTCTGTCACATGCGCTCACTGTTGTGAGAAGACGCATTTGACGGAAGATTGTGACAGTAACTACAAAAAGTGTGTGAACTGCTCTCGGGCTCATTCATCTTCCTCAAAGGATTGTCCAATATGGAAACTCCAAATGGCGATAAACAAAACTAAAGTCAGTGAAAATATCAGTTTTGCAGGAGCAAACAAGCTTGTACAAACTCCAGTACTGACGGAAACTTATGCAATTGTCAGATCACTTTCTGATACACACCCCAAACTATCAACAGTCATAACTGCATCAATAACGTGCCAGACAGATTTGACATGGGTGAAAACTGACACTCCTGAGACGTTTTCACCGGAACAATCCACTCAAAGAGCTGAACCCCAACTCTTCCAGTCTTTTTCCAAAACTGACTTAATCCTGAGTCACACATATCTTCTATCTCTGTAATAGTCCTGTTTCTGTGAGCACGCTTTGTCCTCTTAACAGCTTCATAAAACACCGAACGCCTCTGCACATACACAGCTTTAAGACTGACACGTCTAAGACCACGACACGTGCACCAGGCGCGTTCAGCTCCACACATATCGTTCCAGAGATGCATCAGTGACTTTGTCCACCAGGCCTTCTTCATCTTTTTCTTTTCAGAGTTGAGTCTATTTGAGAAGTTAAAACACGTCTTGTTGGCGGTTCATTGTGCATTCCATTTAAAACAGTTTCTTGAAACACGTTAAAAGCATTGTCAATATCACACTGCTCTTGATTGGATGATTCTAGCACTGAGATTATACTGTGTATCTTATCACGAGCCTTTCCTGGTGGAAGGAAGCTATCGGGTATGCTGCTAGTATCACACCTGAGTTTCAAACCTGGTCCACTATCTCCCTCGTGCATAGGGGTACTGCTGTACACATACGAGTCCAGATTCACATTCCACACTACCACAGAGTGGTCAAGCTTGCTCACCGCTTCAGCGTCTAACACACCAACTAACCCCGCTTCCTCCACCAGCACGCTCGGTCGCATAACACGAAAATAAGTAATACTATGCAAACATTCATAATTGCAAACACAAAAATCAACAACAGAATTACCTCTTGTAGTTACAAAAGTGAAATCATTCATTCCCTTCCTTCCACGCACAATACACATATTGGCATTACAAAGAAAATCACAGAACAAACGCCCATGGTTGTTAATATTGTTTATCAATACACGTTCTATGAGGCGAAAAGTAGACCCCCTCTAAAAAAGTCCCATAGATGTGCACACCTGCTGTTCAAATCTCCGCATATATACCTGATGTTCTTAATCTGGTCCTGGTACACCTGAGACAGGAGAGTGCCTAAAACTCAACACATCGGGTGGAATTCTCAGGCGGCAGGTAACACACGCAGAACGTTGACTGACAGTCAGGGGTATTTTTATGCTTCAGATGCAACCACAGGATACCTTCACATGAATTGTTTAAAATCTCCACATCATATACATCACATAAAGTATTTTTGACTGAAAACCCAACCCCAGCAGAACCACAGTTGGCACTTCTGTGAAGTAGTAATCTGTTGTGCCCATACCATGTATTGTTGTCAAAATGCAATGCAGTATTATTAATGAGATGAGATTCAGCACGTCACAATCCAGTCTGAATCAACGAGTAATCACGCTTCATCTCTAGCACAGGAGAAATCATATCAAACAGGTCAGTAAAAGTAAACCTAAACAAAGACTAGAGTCTTCTACAAGACGTCACAGTGACAGAGTACCAAATAAATCAGATAATCAAATTAAACTCCAAAATAAATATGGTTCACTAAATATTCCTTCAAAGGCACGTAGCCGCCCTTTTTGCCCTCCATAAAAGTGCGGGGTAGATCCCTAATAAATCCCCCCAAAAGACAGTTTATTCCAATAACATTGTACAGTGGAACTGCAGAGGACTGAAGAATTTAAATGATTTGCAGCTATTAGTCCAAGATCACATCAGAGACCTGTGTTCAGGAGACATATTTCAAACAGACAGATACATTTGACCTTCGTCATTTTAATGCATATCATTGTTTTTCCCCTCCGGATGATAGGGCCACTGGAGGATCTTCTATCCTAGTCAAACAGAACGTTATCCACAGCCCTGTTTCACTTACTACTAATCTGCAGGTTGTTGCAGTGACAATTACATGTGGCGTTTTCACTATGCTTTCTCTATACCTCTCCGTCTTCAACATTTCACAAAAGCGATCTTTAAGTTCTATGACCCGCTCCCAAAACCCTGCATTATCATGGGAAATCTAAATTACTATAATAATCTTTATAGCTAAAATGGACAGAATTATCATTAAAACGACCGCACGTCATCAGAAATCAGCGGGCCACTGTAACTTGATAATGCCCGCAAAATGCTTGACGACGGGTCATTATCAAGCCCGTTGTTAGGTGACGTCATAAGTAACTCAGCAGTTGAAGTTCAATCAGCTACGGCTCGAATGAACTTGGGTGCATTATCGACCATATATCTGGCTCACATTCGTCACATTTGCCTCTGCCATTATGCACTTTCCTGCCTGTGTCAGCCATAACAATTGTACCATAAATGACAACATACAGCAATGAAAATATCGACTTGAAGTCTAACGTTGTTGATGACTGAAAACAATGGCGGCTGGTGGTATGAGCAAAGGTCAAGGTCGAATGTGTTGTTCTATGACGTGTCTATATTTGCAAAATGTGTGTCAGTGACCTCCGTCGTTTTGTTGTTGGCAGTAAATGCTTCTAAACCGATGCCGCTATTTTCATTCTTGTTATATTAAAAATTCTATTCATTTTAGCTATTATAACGGTAACGCTGTTTTCAGGGCATTATCATTTGCAGAAGCCCTCGGTCTTTCCAACTGCCCTCCTTCGTCGGAAGGAGAACTAGAGCTAGAACGCCTTCGTCGGGCAGTTATGAAAGACCTCGGGTTCTGCAAATGATAATACCCTGAAAAATAGCGTTACCCCTATAATAGTTTAAACTAAATTCTTTAAGTAATCGTGACTGGAGTGGCAAACATAAACATGCAAATCAATGCCGCTCACAACCAATAAAATAATTTGTTGTTTCAAAGGCATTTAGGAGTTGATGGATTCAAACAAAACATGCTTTATTGTTCAACTTCTTTATTATACAAGGTCACAACGTTTCGAGACAGTTCCTAGTCCCATCTTCAGGTGAAGGTGAATTGTTTGTCCCAAACAATCTTATGCGTGTCTGTGACGTCTGCTGTATGAGAACACATCATGCACAACCCCAATCATAAGATTGTTTGGGACAACACCAGGACATTATTTAGGAACGGCAATGACTTCAAAAGACGAAAGCTCCCAGAAGCCTTTGCAATCAAGCTGAACAAGCCCTCAATCAACAGAGACAGTGGTGCTTACCTACCCAATGCATGGAACCACCTTATCCTCAGTGACTAACCTTTATCTGAACATCTTTACCTTAACTCGTTAAGCTAATCAATACAAGCCTGCACGCCAATCAGTTGAAGCCTGTACATCAGTTGAAGCCTGTACATCAATCAATCGAAGCCTGTACATCAATTAATAGAAACCTGTATATCTTGTTACCCATTGTTATCTGTCTACTGTTATTTGTATATATACTATATCCCTTTAGTTTTACCATCACTTCACCTGAAGAAGAGACTAGGAACTGTCCCGAAACGTTGTGAAGTTGTATAATAAAGAAGTTGAACCATAAAGCATATTTAATTTCAATAACATAATTGCATAACATACATGATCACAACACTTCATGTCCCGCTCGTCAATCGTCACAACATAATTAAAGTTATCAAAGCAGACTCACTCAGTGGGGCCCTAGCAGTAAACCAGCATGTCATACATATACGTATCATAAAATGATAATTTATCAACTGAATACCGATATTTATATGTTATATGTAATACAGAAAAATACTTTAAAAATATGTATAACATCACATTTTTGTTAAAAGTTGCATGTGTTGAGCTTTTTAGATATTGTTGCAAAGATTAATGGCAAACGTAGAGAAGGACACGCCAACTTGGGAACTTAGCCCGCTCCTGGGAGACTCCACGGTTCAGTGGTTACAGATATGCTGTGCTCTCTGCTTAGTAAATGCAGGATGAAGATGTGGATGAAGGTTACGCATGAAAATTAGGTGATGTGGGTATTCTACGTCAACAGGGAGAAAGACAGAAAAGAGAGAAAATGTTTATTTATGTGTCACATGTTACACATATCTAAAATATACATACATAGTCTAAAACGTTGCTAAAATATAACATCCGGCCTTATGGCCTACGAGACACAAGACACTATAGATGCATGAAGTGAATAATCAATCTATAAGCACCAGTGATGAGTAAAAAAAAGTGAATATAGTGAATAACGTATCGATAGTTCCATGTTCACCGGTGAATAAAGATATTTAGTTAGAGGACTACAATATGCGTTTACGTCTATTAAACATTTTAGTAACCAATGCAGCTACAGGTTTAATTAACTTAGCATTACTAAGTACGAATGCCGCATGGTTGGTAGGCGACAAGAGAGAAAAGGGAGGATTAATATTTAGTGCATTTTCCCACAAGTCATATCGTAAGTCCGAATTTAACGGACAGCTAATTAAAAAGTGGACTTCGTTCTCAATCGTAATGCTTTCACAAAATTTACAAATTCTATCCTCTAGGGGTGTGTGGGGGCGTGTAAATCTACCCACCTCTATTTCCAGATGTAGGGTGCCACAGTATAGTTTACTAAGGATACTACCGTGAGATCTCGGCAAACTTTCAGTGACATATGGTTCGACTGTTAATAATTTCTTAAACTTTCTGTAAGTACGGAGTTTATTCCCATTAGGTTTCCCTCGGCCGTTCCAAAGTTCCTTATTCCAATTCTGACAATCTAAAGATCGTACCCACTGTGAGACATAATAAGCTTCCGTTTTAGATATATTATACAAGTCCACCACAGGGAGGTGTAAATTGTTAAGAGTAGTAACTACAATTTTATTCCAGGATTTGGAAAAAGCGTTGGACCATCTACATATGGCACTCGGTATTCTTGACTGTTCAGTGCAGCAGAGCTTACGGCAAAAACGGATAATTTCAATTTTTTTGTTCAGAGAAAGAAGTCGTCCAACCCATTTCTCCTCTGACAGCTAAATTTGGGGTCTTACTGCCGACGCCTAGGAAGAAGCTACAGGCCTTATTTTGTACTGCACTGTTTTGTACCCCATATGGCTGACCCATAGGATAAGATAGGCTGGACAAGATTATTGTATAGCGTATTAAAAACGTTATAAGCCAAACCGCCACAAGATTTAAAATTACACATGATAACACCAAGTGCACGGCTTGCAGAATTAGCCATTTCTTTAGCCGTGAAAAGTTCATATCAATATTTTCCTGTAATCAGCCACCAAGATATTTATACGCACTGGCATAGTCAATAGTAACATTACCAACTTGGAATACAACTTGTGACCTACTGAAACAACGGGGTCGGTAATGAACGGCATTAGTTTTCTTCTTATTAATAGTTTAACGCCAACGTTTACACCAATTATCAACGCAATCCAACATTCGCTGGAGGGACAACTCGTCTCCTGCTATCAAAGCAATATCATCAGCATACAATAGTGTACTCACCATAGCTCCATCGATATTAACACCACAATTAACGTTGTTAGTAACTTCGGCCAGGTCATTAAAATAAATAGAAAACAGGGTCGGTGACATTACGCAGCCCTGTCTAACACCGGAATTTACACTAAATATATCGGTAAAACGGTTGTTTATTCGTACACGAGCGTTAGAATTATTCTACATCGAGTGAACAGTATTAAAAAATTCCGTTGATTCCAAGTTTTAACAGCTTAGATTATAGACAATTTCTATCTACTGTTACGAGTGTGTATTTTCTGTATATTTTTGTTATTAATTCGGTAATAATTATTATTGGGTCACAAGATTTAGTGTTTTGAATAGTAAATATGATGGGTCACATTTCGTTTTAATAGCTGGTCAACACCTGTAGCATTCTGGTTTTCCGGAATTTATCTGCTCCTAGTTTTCGATGTTCACTTCCGGGATACTGTTTCGAGACCATTCTACAGTGTTGACGATGTTCGTTTGTGCCAGAACTTTCGGGAAATGACTTAGTTTATATATAAAATAGCGTGGTTGCCGTGTGGAGGCTGACGCTCACACTCATTCACATTACTGCCAACGCTTGAAATCCCGTCAACGCCTGAATCTACATTATCTGCTGTCGCACCGATCGCTGTGTTGACATTCTGCAAAAGCTGTTCTCTCTCACACCAAGACTTTGGTGAGTTTGCTATTTTGTATTTTGTGACCCACTGACTTAGATTTTGTCTCTCTTGAATTGTACCTGAAATCTGCAGTGTTATATTGACTTGTGACTTTGTGCACCTTGCTCTCGTTGCATAGTAACAGAATTTGAACATAAGCGAACTGTCTCTGTTCTGTTTTGCTGGTTTACAAAGGGATTTGTTACATTGTCACGGTAAATTCTTAACCGTAACACTACCTCATCAAATGCTTTCATTCCATCGATGAAGCACACAAAGATGGATTTCTTGGTTAGCTTTCTGCTATTGATTACTGAATATAGGGTATAAATATGTTCCAGTGTACTACGCTTGGAACGGAAGCCATTCTGTTCCTCAACCAGCACGTCGTGCAATTCTAACCACTTTGTAAATCTACTGTTAAGATTATCTGAATATATTTTACATGGTACTGAAAGCAAAGAAATACCGCGATAGCCCAATGGGTCGCGTGGATCACCCTCTGGTTTCTTGATCGGGTTTATAAAGCTGGTACGCCAAATATCCGCGCATTTATTGCTTTGAAAACAAAATGTGAACAGTCTAAATAATAAATCAACACGTTCCACATTTTAGAGCTTCAGCAGGGAGACAATCTGGACCGGTGGCCTTACCACGTTTAGCACGGGCGACCGCACACTCGACCTCCGTCAATGTTATGGGCCTGTCTAGGTCGCACGTGTCAAACGTCCCAATTGTCCATTTCGTCTCGAAGTCGCTGCAGATGAGCATTATCAAAGCAAGAGGAGCTGACAGACTCAAATAGCAAACAGTAGTCACGTTTCCACATGTTGAGAACAGTTAGTTTGTGTGTGGACACGACACCATTTACAGTTACCTCCCATGGGATGGTACTACCACGATCTGAAGCAATGCCTAATTTACCGATTGTTTTCCAAAAACTGCGCGAATCCTTATCATTTATCCAACAGCCGTCTTTGCTCATCCAGTTGATACGAGCGTTTATATTTGCGGAGTTTTCTATCGAAACGTTTTCTTTCGGAAACATAGGGAAGTCGCATGTTAGAGCGTTTACATGGGGACCTAAATTCAACCATTGACGCTCAGCTGAACAAGCATTATCCCACAAAGTTTGTAGTTCTGGGCACCAAAAAGGTTTAACATCATGTTTACATTCCTTACCCCCTTGTCTAAAAGGTTTAGCCAGAGCACATTTATCCATTTCTTTGTGCAAAAACTTAAGAAAATCATCGTATGCCCCAATAATGTCTTGTTGCGAATTCAGCTGAGTTTCAATTTTGACTATTACCTGGTTTAACATGCTGGTTATATTTGAATCCTGCAAGGAAATACTTGTAATTTTACTGCTTATGTGTAAAAGCACCGTTATTATCACAACCGACAACTTTATCCACGTCGAGCTTCACATATTTAGGAACACACATCTCCCAAGACAAGATGGACTGGTCCGGTAGACTGTCCGGCGTATTGCAGCCATCAGCAATAGAGATGACATAGTGATAACATTAAAATCTGTAAAATAGCTCAGATGTTCATGGGCCGAAACAGGCAGCTGTGCAGTCAACCAGATAGTTCGTTGTTTTAACCTGTCTGACAATTGGTATTTCTGACCTGGGAGACACTAACAAGCAGATGTTAACACGTGTGATCTAGCGATAGGTTTGTGTTCTTTAACATTCTTTGAAAGGTATAGCCGTGGTTTATCATTTATTCTTACATGCACTCACATTTGTACTTTCTTTTTCTTTATTTATTTCTTTCATTCAAAAATATTTCTTATCTTAATTCTTACTATAATTAATTCATTCATTCATTGTAAAATTCCGACTGATACAGCAAACTAGCTGAAGTACTGGTAAACGCAGCCGAAGTTGCGCTGGAAACTAACCAAGTCCCTCTGTGCGTTGGAGCACGGCGAAGCACATGTTAATTAGTACAAATGGTAAAGAAAGCAATTTGCGACGTGTTACGTCCTGAACAGAAGGTGGCAGTATTTTGAGTTCTTTCCTTAATTTCCCAGTTGGGCCTATTTAATTAACTCTTATTTGTTCTGAAGAAGCACAGACTATACATTTTATATTTAAGTGTTTATTGGCGAGTGTCAGTGGGATTGACAATCTCACAACATTGTTTATTAATATTTCCTAGCATAGTCTTTATGTCACTGGAGTTCGGTCACTCTTGAGCAGGGTTTTCACAAATAACTTCAATTTCATAGATATATCTTGAATTTTGTTAGTATTTATAGAATACCTAACTTCAAAAGCGTTTCAAGGCGTAGTATTTTAAGTGTACATGTTGCTGAAAGTAAAGCTCTGTGTTCAGGACTCGTGAAGATCTGGAGTAGAATAGTGCAACTAACGGGACCGGGTGGTCAGGCTCGCTGACTTGGATTGATCCCAATAGCGCATATCGATGTTCATACTATTGGTCACTGGATTCCAGACTCGATTATTTACATACCGCCGTCATATAGCTGGAATGTTGCTGGGTGCGGCGTAAAGCTAAACTCACTAAATTGAACTGAATTATGTGTCATTATGCTCTCATCTATTTTAACCATATGTTTGCAAAATAAAGAAAACACGCAAATGAAAATATTTTCATTCACGGCGAGATTAGTCAAATAAGACCAGAACGATTTCATTTTTCCCATGATACTTATAAACACACTTTCACTCATTTACAACCTCCAAAATAGTTTAAAAAACCCTATATATTTTAAGTGCAAGTACATATTCTTTTTCTTGAACATACTTTCATCCATTTTCAACCTCCCAAAACATGAATAAACATGTATTCGAGTAAACGGAAATATCCTCGCCCATGTGCCAACATATTTTTCGCCATGGGCGAGATTTTTAAAAACAGAATGAACTCAAAATGAGCTGAATTTCGTGCCATGACACTCATTAATATACTTTCATTCGTTTACAAACTGCAAATTACGAAAGAAACACGTGTTTTGAGTAAAAGTAAATATTCTCCTCCATGGGCTAAAATTACATTCACCCATGGGCGAGAGTTTTTAAAATCGCTCTCAATCAGCGAAGTCAAGTCACCAGCTGAAATTTGTGTTATGATACTTATAAAAATACTTTCATCAATTTAAAACCTCCAAAACATTAATCCTGGACGAAACTAAACATTCTCGTCCATGAGCCAGCCCATGGGCATGCACATGCGCAAGCGAGCTTCAATATTGAGCTTACGAAAAAACATTATCATTTTTTCATCCTTGGAACATATTCATAACAGCTGCTGTTTATTTTTGTCAAATCCCTTGTGATAGAGTGGCCACAGTGCGGAGTGTTTCTGGACTTATGTGAGTATAGAATTATATTGTGACGTGTTTAATGTTTTATATTGCAAAGTAGGAACTGGTTGGCTGGTTCGTTGTTGGTTAAGGTCGCAATCAGCAATATTCCAGCTATATATCGTGGCTGTCTATGAGTAATCGAGTCTGGACCAGACAATCCTGTGATCAACGACATGAGCATCGATCTACGCAATTTGGATGTGATGGCATGTGACAACAAGTCAGCGTCCCTGACTACTCGATTCCATTAGTCACTTCTTACCACAAACATGGTTTACCAAAAACTAATTCCAACCCAGATCTACGTGGATCTAGACTGGTTACTACAACATCAGACTTGTTTGATGTATGTCATCGTAATTATGCTATTTGGTCACCCTTTCAGGCTTTGTTTACGACCACCAAACATCGCGGAATACTGTTGAAACGATTGTTAAAAGCGGCGTAAAACTAAACTAACTCACTCACTTTTTAGCGCTTGAGTTTTTTCAGTTACCCCCGCCTCTACTTACTTTTTCTACCAGCCAAGCATGAATTACTGCCCAGGGGACATGTTATCAGATGTCCTTTTCAACAAATGTTCATTGAAACGGAGCTATAATTGAGTGAATTAGTGACAGATTGTGGTTTTACCCCACCTCCAGCACTATAACGGCGGGGAAACAACAACAACAACAAAACAAACAAACCTAAAACAAACCTAAAACAAAAACAAAAGCACAGGGCTTCATACAATGTACCCATGTGGGGAATCGAAACCGGATCTGCACCCTGACGCTTTGACTCTAAGGCCACGCCACCTACCCGCTGTGATTGAAGTAAGTGACACTGGACTGAAATACTGCACTTCTCAAGAGCAAATTCATGGTATGGACTCCCAAGATTTGCACCCAATCGAACACATTTAGTATGGCCTTGGGAGATGAGTGCTACAGCAGATAAGTGAACCGACGACTTGTTAACAGCTTGGCCAAGCACTCGTTGACCAATAAATACGACTTCCGATAAGAGTGGTCCGACATGCTCTTCTGTCTGTTGTTCCGCTCGACTTGAGAGGTTACACATGTTGTTCACTGTTTGTGCCCAAAGTGTGACATTCGCGTTGAAGGGCAATATGAGTGTGCGACTGAAATACATTAACAGTTCAATAAATTGATCGCCTAAGCCACTCTTCATCATCGGTGTTGTTTCCTGGCTGATTGCAGCATTATACACAGTTGCTATCACCATGCTCACACTACTGTGCTGAGTCAAAAAAGAAACTTCATTCTTTCTTCAGGGCACTATAAAAGAACAAGAGATGGTAAGATGGTTAAATTGTCATTGTTATTGCTGAGATCTGTGCGATGTACTCGATACACTGACAGCGCCACAATCTGTTCCATTAGGCTACACCCCTGTTCAAAAACATGGGTATACGGAATGTCAAGTCACAAGAATAAAAATGCGAAACTTCCCTCAGTTCAATATTGTGTATGGCCGCCCCGTCTCCTCATCGACAGCCTGATGCTTTTGAAAACGTGGTTGGGGATTCTGCGCCATTGCTCTTGCAAGGCAGCACCAAGTTCCTGCAAATTCAGAGGTTGGTTCCTAAGACCAAGAAGCCTTCTCCCAAGTGCATCCCAAACGTGCTCTATTGGATTAAGGCCATCGGACCTCCATGGCCAGTCCATGACGTTGACTCCAGCGTTTTGAATGAAATTTCGTGTCAACATAGCGGTATGCGGCCGAGCATTATCATGCTGGAACTGTAGACCTGGGCCATGAGCCGCCTTGAAAGGAACGAGTTCAGGGATGAGCACCTGGTCGCGGTAAGCAGCAGCTGTGAGGTTTCCACGGATGACCAGAAGTCGGGAACGGTTGTTCCTACAGAACTCTCCCCACACCATGCAACTTCCGCCCCCGAATTTGTCGACTTCCTGTACACAACATACCGTTCAATATGTGGTCTCCAGACTCTGTGCCTGCCGACCGCGAATCTGAGGATAAACTGGAATCATCGCTAAAGACGACTCGATTCCAATCTCTCTGGGTCCATCTGAGGTGACGTTGGGCCAGCAGCAGACGTTGACGTTGATGAATATATTGGCCCACGATATGGACGTCGAGAATGGAGGGTGGCAGCCCGCAACCGCTTTCGAATGGTCTGTGAGGACAGTCGACCTCTAAACATCTCAGCCCTGGTTCGTGTAGCCGGCAGAAATCTGTCTCGTAGGTGCCTTAGGTCGATTTGACGGTCTTCTCCTCGTGACGTCACACGTGGACGACCCGACTTTGGGTGATCAGAAGTGGTGCCAGTTTGTTGTAGACGACCTCGCAAGTCATACACAGTACGACGTCTGCATTCAATTGCTCTTGCGACGTCAATAACTGATCTTCCCGAGTGCAACATGCCAACGGCACGTTCACGCTGGACATTTGACAATCTTAGCACCGTTAAGTACCGTTAGATTTGTGGTTTAAGCCTGTTTTTTTCAGTTCTCGAGGCCAATGCGAACGCGTGCAAATGAAGAAAACCTCGATGGGAAGATCACATGATCGATTGCACGTGCAAAACCTCATTTGGCACTAACGTCCAACATAACTTTTGGAGTAAGGCACGGTTGTGTTGTGTCCATTTGTGTTTTCCTTTCTTATAAATAACGTAGCAGTACAGATTCAACATAACTGTTCACGTGGTCTCCAGTTGCAGCCCGATATGTTCCATCTTTTCCTTTTATTATTTGCAAATGACATTGTTCTTAGTTAGTTAGACATTAGTGACATTAGTGATGAGTAATGGTGAAAACAATAACCCTAAAACAACCAGGTGTACAATGTAATAAATGTAGCAATATACACATGCCATTAACACAGATATACACATATAACTCATACATATGCTATAACTTCATAAAATAGCCGCTTCAGTAACCAATTACTGTGTACAAAATGTATTTCATTTCAGATACATGAACCTACCAGGTGTGTGGGCCCAGGTTTATTTCACACCTGGGGACGCTGTTGTATCTGTATGAAATGCTTGTCTGTAGAGAAAAGAATGATAATATGTACTGACATGTTAATAACGAACATATACAAAGAATCCTCAGCAATGATACAGTATTCAGACCTACATATTTGGCTGTAGCTGAGCGAAGCAAAAATAAGATCTCATTCTTTCATTCATTCATGGTTACAAAGCTATACTTGTGTCCATCCGTGTATCACACGGTTAACCGTGCCGTTAATTAATCATGTTACTAATATTACAATATAATCAATGCAGAGTATTTACTGGACCATATACACCAATGAGAACAGCAAAACCAAGAGAAGTTGGCTCATGCAAAATACGCATCTGTTCAAGCATGAAATGCATTGACAGCTATATTGAGAAATATGAAAAATACTTCAGGATTTCAATCTAGCATGCTTTTATAATATTCGATGTTAAAATCAAACTCATTCGACATATGGAGCAAACAGTATTTAGATTTAAATAATTTGATTCCACAGAAAAGGTACATTTACTTGCCTGCAAGAAATGTCTCGGGGTAAAGATGAGCACATCAAATGTTACGGTATACAGAGCATGTGGCAGATACCCGCTTATCATATCTTCACAAATCAGGGCGATTATATATTGGATATGTTTACAAAGTATGCCGTCCTACCGTTTACCCCCAAATGCTTTGATATGATGTTACTGTATGACAAAGAAGGTAAATACATTTGGATAACAGATGTTCAACACCTACTAGTTTCGACTGGATTTGATCATTTATGGCATGAACAAAACGTTGAATGTTCGTCATTGTTTCATTAAAACATTCACGCAAAGATTAAAAGATATTTACCAGCAGAAATGATTTGAAACAGTTTCATTGTTTCAAAATGTAAGTATTAAAATGAAATTATCATTCAGTCTTTAAAACATACGTTTATACTGAACGTTGCTTATCATGTATTAATGTCAAGAAATATATGATAACTTTAGCTCGTACCCGTTGTTCTCATAATTTATTCATTGAAAGAGTTAGGTATATGAATATCAAAAGAGGGGACAGAATCTGTAGATGTTGTAATAATAACGTTACAGAAGGCGAATATAATTTTCTTCTACAATACCCAGCATATAATACTATACGTAAAATATATTAAAGAACTCTGTTAGTCCATTTATCAGTTGATAAACTCTTTTGAATTCTTCAAATGAAAAGAATTGTGGCGGTTTTCATTTATTAAACCATGTCGATAAGTAAACTATATTTGAAATGTACTATAGGCCTGTGACCTCCTCAGCAGTGAAATAGATTCATATGTCACTTACCATGCACTCGATGGAATCCGTGACGGACTGCGATTTAGTTTATGTGGACCGTTAAACGTCAACACTCATGTCCAATATTCGATAACTCTGTTTGTTAACCTGGACGTTTTTATCCGAGGTCATCCACGTGATGATGGGACAAGCGTTTGATTTATTATTTATTGACTGCAATTCCGTTACTCTGCGTCTAACTGATGGACACTACTGTGGTTTCCCGACACATCCAAGATAAGCAATTGGTCAAAGAATAATGTTTGTCTGTTTTGAGCAGTAACTGAATTGATTTACGATCAATATGGCATCACCCTTACAATACACAATATCCAAATCCATAGAATCAATACCTTTAACTGAAAGCCTTCTTGACTAGCACTGTACACTAGGCCCGCCCTAATAGAATACACGCATATGATATTGAGTCTGAAGAAGAACCATGCCTCACAAGTAGCGTTACGCTTGCGACTCGATATGTACACCCAAATAGTAGGAGTACTAATATTTATGCACTATACTTCATCCGTGGCAATCGCCTTAAAAAAACTTTCCTATCGCAGGTTTATTTCTGGAAAAACTGCGAATGATTTCATTCTTAGATCGGAAATATCGCCGAGCAAGTTATATTGTATTGGTTTATGTGCAGCCGAGAAAGGCTCCTTATCCACGTCTTTTTCACATTCAACTGGAAGATGCACGTGTCATTCCGCTCTGCCACAGGACATGGCGTTGATAGATTCCACAGGAACAAGTTTGTACAGAACAGGTAACTGCAGTGGAAGCGTTTAATTACATATGGTAGAACCGAATTTTAACCACTGAAGATAAAGCCGCTAACAATGGCAGTTGCTGATTCATACTACCATTTATAAAATAACATTTACTTATTTTCAAAACATATTGGTTTAAGTTTTCCTAATAATTCCATTTCTTTAAAAACAATATTGAATGATAATTTATATTATGAAAAAATGCTTTATTGTTTTGACACCGGAATGTTTTTCTCTTGTGATGGAAAAACCAATACAGCAAGGCAGTGCATGCTTGATCGTGATTCTTTCACATGAGGACCCTCACATTTTCACAGGTATTCGTTGGTATAACTTGAACGGCCAATACGACATCGTCGTATAATGGCCTTCTCAAATGTTGACTGACAACCCAAGTAAATGGAACCAGTATAGGGTTATATTACATGTGAGTTACTGCTACTGATTATTTTCAGACGGCCGTAACGCACGAGTACATGGCTTTAAACAACACACAGCGAATACTTGATATGTATTTAACAGGCGAGCATGTAGTAAGACTTAATATATTGCCTTTATACACAGTACGGAATCGCCTGTCATATCGCCTGACATCATCGTGCTTAAAACGGATTTCATGAAGCATATTAATATTTTAGAATAATGTGACTTCGGATGTTACGCTTATTTTCAGGATGTTTCCCTTCCGTCACGTTTCTTTTGACCACTTTCACACCACGAAGGAGCAGTATTTCCCAAATGTACTGGTCTTAAGTTAGAGACCCGTGAAGACAGTTGGACGCATAGATACCTTCACAATAACCAATGGTTCTTGTAAAGGGCGACAAACGGGTTCTGGTGATCAGGCTCACTGACTTGGTTATGACATGTCTTCGTGTCCCAATGGCGCAGAAGCTGTTGGTCACCGACCAAGAGTGGATTATTTACAGACCGCCGCCATATGCTGGAATATTGTTGAGTGCGGCTTAAAATTAAACTCACTCACTTACGTTAGAAAATAGTTTTATTCGCAGGCCACATGAACAACGTTTGAAATTTAATCATCTTGCTTCCAAGATTAAAGATGTTTTAAAACAAACGAACACTTAACTCTGAGTTTACATTATTTCACAGGTGTAAATCCGGTCATTGATTTCATTTGTGATTTTGCATGTGTAACAAACGTTAGTGCTTTGAATGCACTACAAAGATTTTAAGACCCTTGAAATGTTGAATGACCAGGGTTGGTTTGTCATATATTTTTAAAACACCCCTAAATGATTGGTAAAGGGAAATATGGAGTGTTGCAGTGTTGGCACTAATATAACAAAGTCATGTATTTCAATGTATGTACGCACGTTTCAGGCGCATATGATCTGAACTACATAATCTATTTTTCATTTGTGCACACACTGTTACAAAAACAACAGTGAACACCATTATTATATATCATTACGTTTTCTATCAACTACATGGGTTAAGTGTCGGTTGAAATATACAGTTTCTAGCGCTGGTACAACATGTACTTATTATTGATGTTATTTATCTAAATTCATTTATTCGTATACCATTTATAGCTGTGTTATAGCGTCTTTCTTCTTTCCTGTCGTCTTCAAACTGCCTTTTCTTGTCCAAGAGAAGTTATCATGTTGTGTGAGTACATGACGATCAGTACTAGAAAACTGTACGATACATGTTACTGGCACTTTGCATTAGCGTTTTGGCGATTCCTTGTCTCCATTGTCGATAGAGAGATTGCTCTATAATACGTATTGTTATGACTAAAGTTCGAAAAGCTCTGTTGTACGTCGACGAGGATACCAATAAACCATTGTGATAAGTGAGTAATATTTTTATATATTTTGTTATGAAAATTACATTACATTTTAAGTAATTAACCTCACGTTCACTGATTATGACAAAGCACTTACAAAACAATCAGTTGTATACAGGAAGACGAGTTACTTACGAAGGAGCAGTATTTAGTTACCTGAGCAAATGAACATTTCATCCGGTGATCATATGAACAACCTTTGAAATCTACGTCTCCTCTTGCTGTCGGATTTACATGTGTGTTAAAATAAACTAACACCCAACTCTGAATTTAGATGTGTATCATTCTGTCATGACTGCTTCATTTAATGCCTCATTTGACATGACATTGTTGTAGTATACGTTTGCGTTGTTGAAACAAATGCGGACAACATGAAATGTTTATAGCAAAGGCTGAGCGGAAGCGGAAGTAACTTGTTTGAGGCACTGCGGGACTATCAAAAAGAAGTGCAATGGTTTTCATGTATGTGCTCCATTTCACATGACAGTGTAGCTTGAACTGATTAGTCTATGAAATTACGATTTGATTTGTCTTGGGTGTTGGTTGTGTTGTAAAGAGAGATAGAGGACTATTCGATAACGTTACATGGAGACACATGCAAAGACAAAGAGGAAGCGGATCGTCCTTTGTCCACCAAACAAACACCTTACAATATTTGCCAAAAATATTTAAAAAATTACACAAGGCATAACTGATTCATACTGCAATTAAAAATCTGCATCATAAATACACCGTGATTACGTGCTTGCTGGACTATGTTACGATAAAAAATGTGCCATGACAAAAGGTATAAGAAATCCCCTCAGAATCAGCAAAATATAACACTGAGAAGTCTACATTTTTCAATAATATTGTATTCAGCGAAACAAAACCAAGATACAAAAAATCACAAGGGAGGTTTCATGTACAATGCGAATGAGTCAATTCAAAAAGTATGGGTCACTAATATAATGTCAACTCACCGAAGTCTTGATGTGAGAGTGAGAAATAGTTATGCAGAACGTAACACAGCGAGCGATCAGGCAGCAGTTATGAAGGTCAAGCGTTAACGGAGAGGCAGAGTTATGTACCCCAGTTAATCTGTGTATCCGTGTCGACAATACGACAACAGGCCTTAAATGTATATTCAGTCATCAATACCTGAAAGTTGTTCGAGCACCTACGACCATTGCCATCACCGAAGAATGCTCTCGGCGATCCTCGTGTTTATTTCACAACATCAAAGAGAGGTAACTCTAGAGAACTACCTTCAAGGCCTGCCGAAAAAAAATACTAATACCACTGAACATTTATGATACGACATGTGACCCATAACAATTATCATTCAAAACACTAACCGTTGTGACTCAGTAATAACTAGTGCCCAATTAATAATACAATTTACAGAAAATGCACCCTCGTAACAACTACCTGATTTTACTACCAAGATATTTATGGATTCTTTAATTTTTTCACCACAATGTTTCCAGGTCATTCCTTCATCAGGTGAACTGACGCTATCATACCATCATACTATCATAGTGTCAAGTGTCAGTTCACCTGATGAAAGGATCTGGAATGACCCGGAAACGTTGTGTGGAAAAGACTAAAGAAATGTACTCCATAAAGATATATCTTGGTCATCTCTCACAATCTCATAATACCGCTGAAAGACATCATACCTGATTTTGAGCTCATGTTTGGATGTACCGGTCATAGCATACTTGAAAGGGGTGCTTGTGCGCACAAACACATACGTTAACCTTGTTCTTCAAAAGTATAATATTGCTCGAATATATGCTCGAAGTTAGGAAATGTCTGCTAACATACGCAAATCCGGTCATAACAATTATTTCGCTATGTTTGCGTTGAATTCAGTGGTGTACAATCCTGATTTTGGTCCTATGTTTCTGAATGGCATTGTGCATCCTAAACTTGGGAGGTGGAGACAATTTCCACTTGTCAGACGGGTACGCAAAATATGTGATCTAGACTGCCATTTCCATTTACGTGGTATGACCGAAACCATATTTAGTTTCGTGTATATTTGTGTGACCTTTGTTTCAGCGTGCGTGGCGTCACCAGGCTACGTGTACGACAGCGAGGCGTATTTCTGCTACAAGGTCCACACCGACATGGTGATGTGGGAGGAGGCACGAGATGTGTGCCACAGCGAAGGAGGAGAGCTGGCCAAGGTGGACACACCTGCTAAACTGAGCGTTATCTATGACATTGTGGAAAAAGGCAAGACACAAGTTGAACACACTTATTGCGTAGTTACTTCGTCCTTAGAGAGTGGTAATATCTATCTATCTATCTATCTATCCATCCATCCACCATCCATCCATCTATCTATGTGACAGTTATACAACGTGCTATAAGTTGTGAATTTCTTTTCATGACGTAGAAAATCTAAACGCTTGTAAGACGAAATCAGTTATTTTCCATCTGTAATGGCGTTCATTCCTGAAAATCCTTTCTTATTCAGGTGATGAAAAAGTCCTAATCTATTCTACCACTTGATCAAAGGCAACATTATTACGGTCTTATTACGAGAAGTATGCAGCGTTTTGACGTACATACATTTGTATCTGCAGAATCTGCTTATAATCACAAGGAATAAAACTCCAAGATGTAGCGCCATTCTCTAATAATTGCTATGTCTTCGATTTGTAATAATTGGTAAGAGGAAACACAAAGAGCTACGAATATTTTTCGTATTTTCGTAACCTTTTTCATATCCTCAAACTTCCAGTACGGCGTACACATTAATGAACACATTACACAGCAAACATTAGAAACATTGTTCTGAAATTAATGGTTTTCATAGTTTTTCATGCAGTAACATGATTACATTGTTTCGGCCTTTCTTTACACTGCATTGTACATTACGTCGCTTTTAACTGCAAATATAAGGCCTTTTGAATCCCCTTTGTGTCACAACAACTACTTTTAACTTGTGCTCTAATGCGAACCAATTCGAAATCGAAATCGTTTCAGCTGCTTTAGAATCCATTTTAGAACGCATCCAAAGGACAATATAACCGTTGCTGTTTTACTTCACCTACACGTATACGCCGAGAGATAAATGAAGGTTAATACCTTTCTATAGCAACATATATGACAACTTCTCAGGAGGGCACACGGCTTCGAAAAAACAATACATATTACTGATTCCTCAAACAAACACCTTTTTCATGAAAAAACGCAAAATACAGTGTCCAAAAAGGGTAGATTCTCCTTTATTACATGGCTAATTCATATATAGAGAACGTATTAAATTGATATTTCATATAATTGCATTTATTACTGATTGTGAGTTCTGCAATAGATGGACAGCTTAGCTTCTGTGTACATGTGCACCCCGGGCTGTTCACGCACCATGTGGAATGTTCAGCTGACACGCCAAGGTATTGGACACTCACACCTCAACGTTAGGTGCATTCGAATTCTTATTTACCATATTTTCTATCGGTAGTATATCTTCGTTTGTACAATTCTGAGACTAATCTGTAGATAAAGTCATGCGCACTACAACTGCTGTACCGTATACAAAAAATTTCATCAGAGGTTCTGAAGTGTTTGAACAAGTGATTAAGGCTGTTAAACACTTGTGCCTTTCGCGGCTCCTTCTAAACAAACGATTTAAATACATCAACTGTCAAACTTTCGTAAGTGTGTTTGGCACAAAGGGATATACTTTATCGTGTGTACTTTGAAAAATGATATTGTGTCCCATATTGCACAATCACATCAGGTATATGTAAAAACTGTGAGGGACTGAAACGAAATGTCACCAATCTGTAGTAATGTGTTTGTTTTTGTTTTATGGCGCCATTAGCATTTGTAACGACTGATCTTTTCTTGAATCAGTAATACTCTGCATTTCATTTCTTGTCAACATGTACATGTATAATGAACAGGTTTGACAACTATTGTGGGGTTCTTGACTTAGTCACCACTGTTGACGTCGATTGTAGGTTGTTGAATTTAATCTAGTTTACTTTAATAAAAATAAACCCCTTAGACTCACTTGATTTCATAAGTGGCATATATTCTCCGTTATAACTCTACAGGGGGAGATATTTCCACTTTGTGTTCTCACATGTTTGAATTGATATGATCCGGACCCTGAGTTTGGCACTCGAGCATATAAACGGCACGTTAATATTTACAAAACTATTAAGTTACTTATAGGTCCAGTAATATAAGCTATACTTACTGTGCAAGGCATTTTGTAATTGCTAAAGTGTATTTTTCATGTTAGAAGTGTAAAACTCGCATTCCATTGAAACAATGAGTAATGATCAACGATATTTAATAGTGACTATAATGCACTTCTTAAATATATTGCTCATTAACTATTATATTTTTGAGATGTGAAATCGAAACGAAGTGATTATCATCCAAAACTGTATTACACAGGAAATCGTGCTTATGTGAGGTCAAATGATATCTTTTAGGAGATATCGTTTTGACAGTAGAGTTTGTACAATGCCATGACATCAGCCGTTACATCACCCACAATGCTTTGACGTCATACACTTGATGACATCCAAATACTATGACTACGCTGCGTTGCAATTCTGAATGAGGTGTTATTGTTCATTGAAAACTAAAGAAGAGTGATTTTTGGGACAAATAGAATCTCTCCCTCGTGTCTTCTGATATCCTATATCAACGCTAAACGTACAAATAAACTTGCAACGTTATGAATTCTTGGTTATACATTTGCTCTCAAAAGGCACATGGGTCTGATTGTCTATGTATACCACAATTCTCAATTCATTGGATGCTAAATAGAATTGTTACACCGCGACTAGCGCTTATATCCACGCTAATGTACAATCACAAAGTATGACATATAAGCTACTTATGAGCACGTAGATGTCCTTGTTGAATGAGTTTGTCATTGAATCTGCTTAACTCAACATTATGTAAACCATATGATGGCGTCCTGCAATAATCGAGGACAGACGCAAGGCTTTTGATGTCGTGTGTAACGGCCCGTGACGTCTTGGTGAGGATAAAGTAAAGTAACAGCCTAGTATTTGCTGAGCACAAGTAAGTTCATTATAAATTCAAGATGCTTTGAGTACATACAGTTTTGTAAGCACATGTAGTCTTGGTTAAGCGAGTAGCCATAGTCACAGGCAGTGGATTGATACTTTGTAACCTTGAAAAGGATGGGAAATGTGATATTTAATCTGTGTGTACTTCCTCACTTTATCCCCAAAAGAGAAGAACAGGTGCTTGTACCTTTTAGGGCAGAGCAATGCAAATGACTTCAGTAGCGTGGTAACGTATTTTGACATGATTCAAAACATGAATACGAAGTCGTGTCTGGTAAGTGCAGATAAATGGATTGTCATCGTGCTATGTTTTTACCTACAAGTATACATCGGGGCAAACGTAGCAGTAACTGAGACTGCTGAAAATCAACATGGAATAGCTTGATGTAAACCGATAAAATATCACCATCATCACATTGGCCTCGATGTTAATAATGTCAGAGAATGGTTCAGAAAAAAAAATTAGAAACAGCTCGAAACATCGCCGACGACACAGTGCTACACAGCCAGGGGATACATATCCCGCACATTAGTTAACAAGTCTTGAACTGATGATAAAGATACTGCATGTATAACGAGCAAACCTGTCTCTAATGCTAATGGCTTTACGTCAAACATTATCACTTTACTCTTCATTAGGCAGTGTGTATGATTGTGTATGCAGATGGTGCTGGTGTTTACTCAATGTATATCATGTCGTAATGATGCTGAATCAGTGTCTGATCTGTTATTGGTATCAACAGGGCTCATCAATGTGTGGGTTAATGGGTACACACTGTATGCTCACTAAATATTGTATTTGCTTGGTAATATGTTTTCTGTGATGTGAGTCATTGGATCATAAGTGTAATTGGTGAGACTCGTGCTTGTGTGAACAATATGCATGGTGATGTAAGGAATCTATTTCTAATATGCATGGTTATGTGTGTTTTGTACGTAGTCATCACAAACAGATGCTGATATCTGACAGTATTTGATTAAAATGAAAGATTACGATCTATATATCGTTTGTATTGTTCATATGTTTGAACACTCATGACTCATAATGAAAGTGAACAGTAAGTAGGTGCACGTGCATGACCAGTTTGTATACGTGAGATCAATATCGATGTTGAGACATCTAGCCGTGATCAACGCTGGTCAACTGTGAGTGTGAGTCTGTGTATGGGGAATGAATACAAGGGACGGTGGGTTAGCACAGTGGTTAAAGCGCTCACATCAAAGGATTCGATTCCACACATGGGTACAAGGCGTACAGAAGAGCGAGACCACGTGTGTGATCAAACTGCATGATCAGCTTAGCTCGTATACTCCAGTGGTTGATAAGGACCTGAGAGTGGACACTAATCTGCTATAATGACGGCATGAACCCCATACGCAACAAACGTACATTACTACAGCTGCTGTTGTTATTGCTGTTACTGCTGTGTTGTTACTTAGGGATGTAATTAGAGTAAACCTCTGTTCACAGATGGATCAAGAGAGTACTTTCTGGGCGCCAGGGACTCTGACAAAGACGGGGAGTGGAGGTGGGTGTCGGACAACTCGCTGGTGGAAGGATTTGACAAGAAAGGAAGCACTGAGTGTTTAGAGATCGAGTCAGATCTGACCTTTGACGACACCGGCTGCCGAAACCAGGATCAGAGATATTTCTGCGAACTCCTACTACCTTGACGGAACTCGACGTTCTCGAGGTTCTCCACGTTTCCTCCAGAAACTGTCTCCTGGTTTGTAGGGGTGTGGATCGGAAACTATATTTTCACAAATTTAGATTGTCCGTCATGTACAAAATGCGGTTATTTCACTTTCAACAAAGTGCATGTCTCCAAGAAGAGACATAACAAACAGTGCATCTCGTGAGGCAGTAGAGCAACAGTACCACAGCTAGATATAACACCGAATAACTAGGACATATCCTGAGGTGATGACAATAAATAGTGCATCTGCTGCCTGGAAGCACTGACGACGAAAAACACGCATGTCTCGAAACAGTTTACCGAAAAACTAGTTAAAATCTTGGTGCTGTGATGGAAAGGAATAGTGCACTTCTTCGAGCTGATACACACATATATACATATACATTATTTTCTTTGTGATTATCTGTGACCAGTCACCTAAATTTATACACATTCTAGGCACAGCTTTTCTTTTTACTTTCTGTCAAAGACAAATCCATCTTCAATGTAGAAATTATTAATAAAAACGATCAGTAATTGTAAGCTCTGGGCTTGTATGTCGTAGCACTACTTTCAGTCATGGAGGTTCTCAAACATTCACCGTGTGTGGATCGGAATATTCAGTGACTCATCGATCTAAGCTCCTGGGACACAATGACATACTACAACCAAGCCAGCTTGTTCGAGTACCGTTTCATGTTCGAAGCGTCCTATTCCAAATTTGGACTTTTTAAGTACCACTACAGATTAAGTTTGTTCTGCTGTATGTGTTGACTTTCCATTTCCTATTTCATAGGTACAAGTGCATGTAGGAAACAAGATAGCAACCATGAAACATTCTTTAGCCATTTGCTCTGGACCACAAATCCATTAAACTTTCAACATTCACTTCTTATTACTTCATAGAGGTTAGGGATATGAGTAATTTCTCGGCGAATGCAGAAATTGAGATTTCAAAAACTGTGAGGAAGAATACGATCTGGGATTAGATTAACGTCGCATGTCAAACAATAGGTCATACCATGGGACGTCACACGATTAAGTCCAAGACGAAAGTATTTGTGACCAATGCTATATTTTGGGATTGCACTTTCTCAGAAAAGTACAAACTCAAATACGTTTCTTGGATTGTGACCCATCTAGAATTCGGGTGTTATATTTGACCACTTTCTGAATAGCATTTTGTATGCAAACGTATTTGTAAATAGCCAGTTCGAAAAATTTCCGAATTAAAATCTATGCCATATCTCTGGATATTGAAACAAATACTCTTGTCACAGAGCCAGATCAAAGCAGGATCGTGTTTATATCGTGAAGACTGGTGGCCTGCACCATTTCGCTGTTTGGAGTTGCCTCCCTTAGGCGTAGTGTGACGCTTGCCTCCCAACAGAATGATTCTCCGTCCTTGTTATCTAAATAATTTTTAGTAGTTGTCTATTCATCCTGCCACTTTGCCACTATGCTATTATGCCAAGTCACTCCATATAGGAAACCGCTTGATGTTCGGCGTGCAGTTAAATCACCGACTTTCCTCCCGAGTTCAGAGTCACAGATCTGCCCCAACCCCGAAGTGAGCTCAAGTTCATGTTGTCCACTTTTGTCATGACTCAGTGAGAAGTAATGTTGTTGTGCGTTGAACAGTCAGCTCATTTTGCCCACCTGGTAGCAGTCATAACGCAAGTAAAGACCAATAGTTCTTCGCGGGATACTCATCATGTTTTACCCACCTGGTAGCTGCAACACAAGTACAGTTCACGTGTTGTACGCGAGCAGTTTATTTTGCCCAACTGTTGTAAATGTACTCTTGTTGAAAAATACATCGGGACCAAGGATATTAGAGGTTTTTCATATTACCTTGTCGTCATCACACTTTATATGAGTCAGCATGGTGCATGCATCATGATCAAAAGACGACAAGGACATGATCAAAAGACGACAAGGACATGATCGAAATACGAAAAAAGATATCCTTCAAACTTACCTTCAAGTGCAGGTGCTTTGAAGTTCAGGACTTATAGAGTCTCATACGGGACAGGTAAAGACATTTTACACACTATCGCATTAAGAGACGGTTACCAGAAATCAAAACCTGTACCCTCCGTATAGTTTCTATCCCTACACAGGAAGTAGCTTTAGTGTTGCATTTCTATTGTAGTTACAATTCGTGTACACTGTGGAATAAATTAGAAGAATCACGTGGAACACCCAGCTGTTGGTCATTACTGTCGGTTTCCAGATACATCTAGGATAAGCAATTGGTCAATGGATAATGCTGATCTGCAAAACCCTCACAGTGTTGATATGATGTTTTGCTTATGATCAGCGTTTCATTGAGTGTGCTAGGTTTATTAGTTTTCGAGTTAAATTGTAATTCATCGGACCTCATTTGAGCCATACGCACTACGTGAGTTTGGCATCAACGCTGAAAATAGACAATATCAAAAGCCATAGAATCAATACCTTTCACTGGAAGCATTACTGGCTGTCAATGCACAGTAGGCCTTTCTAAACAGAATACATGAATATAATATTCTGTGTGAAGAACATCAAAGAATCAAGTAGCGTTACGCTTGCGCCTCGATATGTACCTCCAAATAGTTGGGGTACTAGTATTTGTGCACTATACTACCTCCGTAGGAATTCCCTTGAAAATACGTTCCTACCGCAGGTATATTTCTGGAAAAACTGCGAATAAGTTCATTCTAAGATCGGAAATATCGCCGAGCACATTAGTTTGTATTGGTTTATGTGCAGCTGAGAAAGGCTCCTTATCCACGTCTTTTTCACATTCAACTGGAAGATGCACGTGTCATTCCGCTCTGCCACAGGACATAGCGTTGATAGATTCCACAGGAACAAGTTTGTACAGAGCAGGTAACTATAGCAGAAGCGTTTAATTACATAAGGAAGCATCGAAGTTTAACCTCGTGTGCACCCGTGCGGATGTTAGTAAGAGGCGACTTATGTGAGACTAACGGTATATCCCTCGCTCGGGAAATACCAACATCTGGGCACTCATGTAAACATAGTAAGACATGGTCACTCACGTAATACCCTCTATATCTTATACTTGAAATATTCCCTATGTGGGTTAAGTGTCGGTTGATATACAGGTATACAGATATTATCAAATAATAACTATTGGTTTGTAAGATTAAGAAGATATTCATGATTAGGGTATGCATTCATCGCAACCGCCGGGATGGAAAAAAAGAGTGACAGGTCATCTGGTAATTCAAAAATTCACGGAGACTGTAGCCATCTATGTATACATCCAGGGTGTAAATCTGCTCTACAAGGGCAACATTCCTCCACTATTTATGTTATTTGATGGATTCTTCACGTATTATTTTTAGCTGTGTAATAGGTTCTTCGTCAAAATGTTTTCCTATTGTTATTCCTGAATTAGCGACATTTCCAAACACCACACACAGCACTGAGTCCCGTTCCTCAAGGCACACATAGCACTAGTCACCATTGGGACAACTGTATTCATAGCAGCTTTTTTTTTAACTGCATATGCAAAACTTTATGCATGATCAGCTTCTCTATCTTACAATAGCGACGTTTCTGTAAAGATTATTTTACCATTTTTCACATGCTTGAAAAAGGCATGGAAATGTTTATCGAAACGTTGAAGTCGATCATCCGTAAAGTGTTGTCATGTTTATATCACCACCTTCCAGAATTCTACTCTAACAAATCAAATATCGAGACGAGTTGCAGAACGCTGACTTGGCAGATCACGATGTAAATTCCACCTTATGTGGCAGCTAGGACTCAAAGTTTTGATACTGTTATAGTGTCTACTTCAGGACAGCCCTGTCCAAATATTTCTACAGACCAAAATCTATGTAGCCAGGATATATGATATTTAGTTATTATTATTCAATCTGCAATCTTGATCTTTATCACTACCGCAGAGTACATTGTTTTGTCAGATACCTTGTTCCTCTTTGTCACTTCCATTAATTACTGTTTATGACATTTATGGCCTTTATTGGTCATCCCCCTTGGCTGTGTCTGTCATCACATCAGCTGTAGAAGGAAGTGCTATTAGTTTCTCTATCTGTCCATTGTTGAATCTTTGCCTGTCTATTGTTGTTAAAAACTATATATATGTATGTATGTGAGTGTGGAGACCGGCATTCCGACACTGTAGGGACGACCGCGAGCAGGATTATGCCGCTCGCTGGAAAGGCCCGGGGGTTGAGCTGGAAGTCCGCGTACCTCATTTATGTATACTTGTTTCTCATGTCTTGTGAAACCAACTAAAGAAGTTTGAACAACTAAACCATGCCTTCGTCTTCACCAACGTATTCATTTGTCTTCGTCAATGTAGTGTTCATCAAAATCATGAGCCGATCCCCAGTCGACGCACCAACCATATATGACACCCGTTGACAATACCAACCTGTAGGACATATGTGAATCTCAGGTGTCTTCTCTATTCGTCACAATATAGTAACATTCGTCAAGTATTTAAATATGAACCAGAATGTCGTGAACAAACTCTTGCCAATTGTAATGACAATTTTAAAATCGTTATAGATGCTGTTAAAGCGTAGCGTACGGCATATTGCAAAAATGGACCACACGAGCAAAAAGAACCTGTGGAATGTCTTTCAGAGTGGGTTAAGTCAGTACTTGATGTTCCCTTTAGTCGAATATACAAAGCAAAAGAGAGGCATTGGAAAAAAACCATTCTTCAGACAGCTTCCCTCACAATTCTGTCCCTTATGACAAGTTTGACGTTATTCCCACTGACAAGGCCTCAGATAACATGGCCATTATATATACCGTATATAAGTCAAAAAAAAGAAACTTCACAACATGTAATTTTTTAAAATAATGAATAATTTTTCGCTGATGATGCGTCTATGTTTCCGAAATGGGATCCCTATCTTTCGATTCTAGAAAAACGTTCGCAAAACCCACTCAAACCCATACATTCGTCGTGCAAATAACGTTAGTGCCATATCAGGTTTTGCACAAGCAGTCGATCACGTGCAGGTGATCTTCGCATCGAAGTTTTCTTCATTTACACTCGTTTGCATTGGCCTCAAGAACTGAAAAACCCCCACACTTTTAAACCACAGTTCTAACGGCACCCTAAATGCCACGATTGTCAAATGTGCAACGTGTACGTGCCTATGGCATGTTGCAAGCGGGAAGTTCAGTTATTGACGTCGCAAGGGCAATGGGATGCAGCCGTCGTACTGTGACCTGCACCACTTCTGATCGCCCAAGGTCGGATCGTCCACGTGTTACGACACAATCAGAAGACCATCAAATCGTCCTACGTCACCTACGTGACATATTTGTTTCCGGCTACAGGGCTGAGATATTTAGAGGTCTGTCCTCAAAGACCATTCGAAATCGGTTGCGGGCTGCCAATCTCCATTCTCGACGTCCATATTGTGACTTGACATTCTGTATACCCATGTTTTGGAACGGCGGTGTAGTCTAATGGAGCTGATTGTGTCACTGTCAGTGTATTGAGTACATCACACAAGTCTCATCAGTGAAACAATAACAATGTAACCATCTTACCATCTCTTGTTCTTTTATAGTGCCCTGAAAAAAGAGTGCGAAGTTTCCTTTTTGACTCAGTATATTTAAACATTTTACATTTCGTCAAAGAGCTTGGTATATGTGACATGTCAAGTATGACACATATAAGGCTAGGGTGATAACTGAGGATGAAATCTGCCAAGCCTATTCCACGACCCTATCAACATTTGGCCTGTAAAAACCTGAAGACATGTCTATTCTTCTTTTGTAATGTATTCCAAAACTACATACTTACAATTCCGTACCAGGAGGCGTTTATTACTGGTTCCAGCGAATGCAACGCCCAATCTCTACTTCAGAGATTAATTATAATCCTTAATACTATTAAGGGAGAACTTTCGTAATATTCACAGAAAATGTTTGAAACACATGGAACTATTACCATATGGATTCTCAAAAACTCGAAGGATACCCTTACATTTGCAGGATCTCAGGAACGGACAGCAGAGTTCCATTCTCCTTTAACATTTTTAATGGGGGAGGGGAAGGGGAGTTGTAACAAACGTGGTGAACACCTACGACATACCTTCATATCTATCACCAAGGTTTCAGGACATTTTGTCCATAATGAAAGCAAATGCCATTTAATGTTTACCAAGAAAACATTATGTGAAATGCTGGCCTTTCTCGTTGATAACATCTTTTTAAATAAATTTGGGGGAGACAACATTTCACAAAGCAGTAGGTATCTGCTCACATCCCTCTACATTCGTTTCTTATGAATCAGAATTTCTGCTTGGGTTGGCAATATAAGAACTAGGTAACTTGACCAAGAAGTTTAACTTAAGCTTCATTTACATCGATGATTTAATATGGATTAATTACCTTCAACTGACTTTGCCACCTGAACTTGAACTTGAGACCACCTCAACTGTTTCATGTATGTATGTATGTATGTATGTATGTATGTATGTATGTATGTATGTATGTATGTATGTATGTATGTATGTATGTATGTATGTATGTATGTATGTATGTATGTATGTATAAACATTCAGAGTGACAAAACTTTACAATTATCCATAATGCCGTATCACAGAATTCCCCAAACTTTCCATTCGTCAATTTCTCTTTCATGTCTAACATGAACACATCATTTGATATGATATCATTTGTAGTCGTATACTTTTGAGTCATTGAAACAAATGCGGACAAAGGAAAGTGCTAATAAATGAGAAAGCGGAAGTGACATGGTTGAGGAGGCTCTGTGCAACTATGAAAAGGCCGCGTGACGTACAGTGATATTTCATGTACGGGCCCAATTTACACAACAGTCTTGCTTCAACTGAGGAACTTTGAAATTACGGTTTAGTTTGCCTTGGGTGCTAGGCAGTGCTCCAGTAGTGAGTGAGTGAGTGGAAATGTAACGTCCCATCCGCAGCATCTCAGCCGTATTGTGACGAGTGATCCAACAGAGATAGAGGGCAATTCCATTAATAGATAGGGACACTTGCGAAAACAAAGAGGAAGCGTATCGCCCTTTGCCCACCACTTTAATTCCTCGAAACAAACACTGCATAATATTTGCACAATGCACACAAGGCATAACTGATACATGTAGCAAGAGCGAATGCAAATTCATAAGACGTGTTAGCTTGCACACTGCTTTTTTCATGGCCCCGTTCTTCAAGTGGTAAGATTATATTACGCCACATAAACGTTGAGTAAAATGTTTGAAATTGAAGCTACCAATTATTTCATGATGCAAACATATGGTCATCTTGTTTGAGCACCGATGGACATATAAACCCCGTGTACATACAAAACATTCATATCCGACATCATATATCTAATTTGTGGAAGCATCTGAAAGTTTGAAAATTTTCGCGTTTCCACATTACTAAACCTAGGCCGAAATCGGGAAAAAACAGTAAGTGAGTGAGTGAGTGAGTGCGTGAGTGAGTGAGTGAGTGATAATGTAACGTCAGTATAATACTATACTGTCTGCAATGTATGATACTACTTTAAGGCATTCATCAACGGACAATCTTTTTACGATACATCAATCCCATTAATAATAGGTTATTTTTTAAATTACATTAACCTCAGTCAAAACATATCTATTGAAAATCCTGCGATCAATAGCAAACATTTGATATGCACTATGATCACGCATCATCCGGGGTACTTAATTATGGATACATGCATGTAAATAGCTGAAAATTCGGTTATAGTATTCGTTAAAAGGGTGCTTGTGCACACATGAGCGTATATTTCAAAGGTACATCATTGTACGAAATATATGTCCGAATTTAGGAACTATCTACAAACATATAAATCCAGCCATAGCATGTATCTACATGCATGTGCACTATTTGCGTTGATTTCAATGCTGTACTTTTGTTCCTGAGCTTCTCGAAGGCCTTGCTTTATCTACATTCGGCAATGGGAGCCGTATCAATTTACAATTGCGGAGGGGTACAGAAACAGTATGTCATCTAGACTGACACTTCCATGTTAGTGGAATCCCGCCTAGCTCAGTAGGTTAGTTAGCTGACTTTAGGATTAGGTGCCTCACTTTGCGAGGGTTCGAATCCGAGATGGGATTTAACTGAAACGAGTTCTGCACTTTACTTTGAAAGTGCAATCCCAGCGTACGTTGAAATCGTATTTAGCTTCGTGTATCTTTGTGTGACTGTTCCAGAATGCGTGCCGACACCAGGCTACGTGTACGACAGCGAGGCGTATTTCTGCTACAAGGTCCACACCGACATGGTGATGTGGGAGGAGGCACGAGATGTGTGCCACAGCGAAGGAGGAGAGCTGGCCAAGGTGGACACACCTGCTAAACTGAGCGTTATCTATGACATTGTGGGAAAAGGCAAGAAACGACGTACTTACTGACTGTGTAGTTATTCCGTCCATTATGGGAAGTAGTAGTATCTGCCGCAAATTATTATACCACTCATGAGAGACAACCTTTTTATTACCACTTGTATGTAACGGTACTACATATAAACTGAACATGATAGTATATACCGGTATATACCAATCCCCTTATGCTTACAGTCACAAGGAATAAAAGACCATGACTGAGCACCGGTGTCTGATAATTTCTATTTCTTTGGTTGCTAAAATAGTTAAGACACAAAGAGATATGAATATGGTTGTACCAGTAACCTTTTGATATCTTCAAACGTCCAACACAGGAAAACATAGTAACAAATATACGATAATGACAATATTAGAAGATAACCATCAAATATGATTAGACATATGTCTCTAAATGTTTGGTTTTCATAACTTTTCAAGTATTAGCATAATAACATTGTTTTCTCGTTCGTATACTGTGCATTGTAAATATTTTGCTTTAATTTCAAATACAAAGTCTTCAAGACCCCCTTACTGCCACACTAATGAACTTTAAGTTTTACTGTTGTGCTGGTCGGTTCAATGAAAATCCTTATATTTTAGAACGTATCCTAAGAACAACCGATGCTGTTGCGACTTGATCTTGCATACGTCGAGAGATGGCCAGTTCTCGGGAAGCAACACGGCTTTGCTTTGGTAGATAGATAGATGGATAGATAGGAAGGCGTCTATGCTTGTCGTAAGAGGCGACGAAAGGGATCAGGTGGTCAGGCTCGCTGACTTGGTTGACACATGTCATCGGTTCCCATCTGTTGCGTAGATCAATGTTCATGTTGTTGATCACTGGAATGTCTGGTCCAGACAGCCGCCATTTACAGACCGCCATCATATAGCTGGAATATTGCTGCGTGCGGCGTAAAACTAATCCCACTCACTCAGATAGTTAAATAAAAACAGAATGCCGTGACAAATTACTGTAATGACTGTACTATAATTGTGGAACATCCTCCATGTTCTTTAGTATATTTGATCATTCATTTACTGTAGCAGCAATATCTTGCCTGTCAACTTGCACTTCCTTTGGTAAATATTTTTAACAAGGAGGTTGTACTTTCATTACGATATATGTTGTAACTTAAGTATATTCTTGTTGATGACGTGCCACAGTTAAGAAAAGAAAATATATAGAATAACATAGCAAGGGATATGGTATAACATTCACAGGACAGACGGGGTTAAAATCATAGTGAATGTAAGTGTTGAAGGAAATATATAAATAAATGCATGATCAACTCAACATTCTACTGATAATGTAGCCTGTACACAGAATATCAACACGAACAGCAAAAATATTATGACTGAAACCGCAGCTGCATAAAAATGTCTTCATTTGTACCATTTCAGACCAAATTGTAGATAAAGGGTTATGTACTGCAACTGCTTGCTTTACCGTTATAAAAATAATAAAATATTTCATCAAATTTACATCAGGCGTATGTAGAAACTTTGATAGATTGAAAGTCATGAAATCCATTTCCGATGCGTTGTAACTGAACTGTTTTTGTATGTTTGACAACTATTATCAGGTCCTTGATTTAGTCACTATTGTTTACGACGCTAATGATAATAATAATATACGACATTAGTCGCGTAAATTACCCTTCTGACATAAATTGTTCATCAAATATTATATTTTGAGATGCAAACACATCCGTGATGTGATTATGTCTTCTACAGTAAAGGCACTGATATTAAAAACTGGTGTAATATAATCACATAATTGACAATGCAATGGTTTAGGTTACATCCATAAGTCCAGACTCAATTATTCACGCCCCTGCTATATAGTTGGAATGTTGCTGAGTGCCGCATTAAGCACCAACCAACCAACTTAAACTAATTATCCCACTGAGTGAGTGAGTGAGTGAGTATGGTTTTACGCTGCTTTAAGCAATATTCCAGCAACATAACGGCGGGGAATAGCGGCAATGGGTTTCACAAAGTCCCACTGAAATAATATTCGCTAACTTATCAGCCAAAACTGTGTTCCATGTGAAATATTCATCGTGTTAGATCAAAGCAAGTCTCCCAGCAGATATCGTTTTGATAGCAGATTTTGTACAATGCCCTGACATTATCAGCTGCATGACCGACAATGCTATGACGTCAAAAACTTGATGACATCACACTGCTATGACATGGGTGCACTAGTACTGCAAGTCTGATTACAATATCGTGTTCACAGATGTACATTTTTCATTAAAACTAATCAAGATTTTTTATGACAAATACAATCTCGTCTTCGTATCAAATATATTAACATTTGTTGATAAAATGATATCACTACACGTGATGATATCAGATGACACTCGGCTGATGTTCTCTAGATGTAACCAAACAAATATAACGAAGGTCAAGTGTTTATATTAGTTTTATATATAATATTAAACTGTGCCCCCATCACAAGGGACAAGTATTTTATTTATGCATTTTGCAGGATCTTTTTTGTAATACAAGCTCTCATTTAATTATTGCATTTTAAAAAGAATAATTTTATTAGATTTGTTGGCTGATTTCTAAATAGTTAAATATTTTATCATTGGAAGTTTAAATGACGACCTCAGATCGCTAGTGGCTGTACCCTCAACGGAGAGTACCGTAAGTCCCAAAACATTCGATGTCAAACTCTATCTTCCACTTTTTTGCTGTAGTATTATTGTCATTTTAATTTTTGTCTAAACTTGCATACAATCGTCATCAGCTGAGGGCATGATATAAACCCAGCTAGGGTCCATGCATGTGGCAGAGGCACTGTAAGTCCCCATGGTCCCAAACATGATGATCTACGTTCAGCCGTTGGCGATCTATAGCCCGTGTTTTATATTGTATTGTCTGCTTAATTAATAGAATGTTTTACTTTTCCATGTTAGTTTTACATTCATACTTGTGATACCCTAGTATTTTAGTGTCCATCTTGACAGATTTTATTCTTCAAATGTTTTCGTTTTTCATATATATATTGTTTGTTTTCGTCACGATGTGGTTGATATATTGCCGATGTGACGTTAAATATTAACTCACTCACTCACTCACTTAAACTGTGTTCATTGAAATGGAAAGTACCGTAGCCGACTTTGATATTGCTTGCAAGTTTAGAAATGCTATAACCTTCACAAGATAAAAAAAGTAGTAGAATTGGAAAGCGTAAATCAGATGTTGATTGACAAGACAATGATTACTTAGTTTTACATCCTCACTACGTTTGGAAACATGCACAATATTCATTGGTTGCATGTAGATGGCCATATTGAGAAATCATATAGTATATGATATATGCACACATAGACTTTAGCTGTCTCTTATTATTGACCCCTGGCAATGATGAATTGAGAATTGTTGCATACATACAATTATTACACTGTCTCTGGCGTATATATCCCTGTACATCAAGCCACAGACATGGCTTGAACTACCCCACTATGGCTATGCCTTGGCTGTTTGTAAGACGTTATTTGATAGAATGTCGCTAAGTCGTTATGGTACAATCACAAAATATGGCATATAAGATACGTTCGTTCCGATGTAAACAAACATAGCAAGTTGACAATCCATCTATCTGCACTTTGTAGACACAACTTTGTATTTATGTTTTGAACGTTACCACGCCACTGAAGTTATTTGCTCTACTATGTCCTACAGGTACAAACATCTGTTATGGGCAAAAGTGACGAAATACACACACATTAAATATCTAATTTCCCATCCGTTTTAAGGTGTTGGGGAGGTCGTATCTGGACCTGAAATAAGATTACATACATACATACTTACAAAGCACCAAATCCACTCATCACTGTATGTAACTATGGCTACTTAATCAATCCAGATTGCATGTGCATGCATTTCTGTATGCACTCAGAACATATTGAACTTATAACTATCTAACTGGTGCTCCGAAAATACCTCATACGTTCAAAATGCGACAACATACAGAGTAATGAAAATAGAAGCACGATAAAGTCTTTTGATTTTATGCAAATCATTACTACTACTGCTGTTTTAGTTGTTATCTGGAAATATAATTAGGGTGTACGTGTGTTCACAGATGGAACCAGAGAATACTTTCTGGGCGCCAGGGACTCGGACAAGGAAGGAGAGTGGAGGTGGGTGGCGGACAACTCGCTGGTGGAAGGATTTAACAGGAAAGGAATATCTGATTGTTTAGAGATCGAGCCAGATCTGGACTTTGACGACACCGGCTGCCGAATCCAGGATCAGAGATATTTCTGTGAACTCCTACTACCTTGACCGAACTCATGCTTCATGTTCGCCAAATTTCCTCCAAAATTTCCTTCCTCATTGTTTGTAGAAGTGTGTATTGGTCATAATATTTTCACCACTTTAAATTGTCCGTAATGAACAAAACGTGATTACTGCACTTTCACAAAGTCCATGTCTCGGGGTAGTGGCATGACAAAGAGTGTATTTCAAGAGACAGTCACGAAATAACTAGAACTTGTTCTGAAGTAGTGCAAATAAATACTGCATATGATACCTTGAAGCCATGAGTGCAAGAACCAAGTTCAAAGCAATTACCGAAAAACAGTGCATATCTTCGAACTGACATGCAGATACTAGTTTGCATTATTTTCGTTCCGATTATCTGTGATCGGTCTTGTGGATTTCTAAACGTTCTGGATACGGCTTGCCTTCATACGTTCTGCCAAAGACAAATCCATGTCAACCGTCAATAAAACGATCATTATTTTAGGACCTCGGGTTTGTAATCGTCACAATCTTTTGAAATATATCTCAAAATGAAATGGGTTTCTGTAATTCGTCATCTTGCCCGACCATCGTATCATGTTTCTAGCGTCTTCTTTCGAGCCTGGGTCTTGCAGGACAGTACTTTCGTGCAAACTGATTGTGTTTTGACTTTCCGCATACTACTCCCAATTTTCATAGGTACATGTGTTTGTGGGCAACATGACGGCAGCCTGCACAACATTCTGTAGGCATGTGCTCTGGACGATAAATTCATGAAACGTTCAACTTAACACTTCTCTTCATGTGTATTATCTTTTAACCGGAAGTTTGAGTGAGAGAGAGTGTTTAGGTTTACGCCCATTTTAGCAATATCCCAACAATTTCACGGGGTACACCAGTAATGGGCTCAACACATTGTCCTCATATTGAGAATCAAACCCGGGAAAGGTCTTAACCATTAGGCTACCCAACTGCCCAATGTGACAAGTAAGAGAAACAAGCAAGGGATATAGTAATTTCTGCTCCAATACAGAATGAGGATTTTAAATACCGACACGAAGAATGCATATGACGATGATAGATACACGTCAGTGTGAAACAGTGTTTTATACGACGGGGGGTTGTATGTAAAAATCATGGTTCTATACCAGACTACCATTTTGATTGCGCTAAGGATGAAAATATTTGTAACAAATGTTACCTTTGTAATTTCACTTTCACAGAAAAAGTGCAGAGTCTAGTACCATTGTGTCCCGGCCAGGATCCGGATGTCAACTGTCGGAATCACCGGATTCGGATCTCGGATAACAACGGCCCAAATAACATGAGATTTGCATATGTATACTGAACAGCAAAAGAAATGCAACGCTGGCTTTTGGTCAAGTTTTTAAATAGAAGACATGAACGCTGACTTTTGTGAGATTTTATTTTCGCCATCTTCAGTGACGTGCAAATCTACCTTAATTAAGATCTTTCGTTGACCGTTTACCTGTCGCTGCCCACGTAAGTGGAATTACACTTTCGCAGTAACCACTGTCAACAATGATTACCGGTATAATGTGTTATGTTTAGGATTACACTTTTACAGATTCTAGTACTTTTTGGTTGAGATCAATTCGGGATCCGAACCCACACCACCAAATCGCCAGCACACACAAAGTCAGCAGCAGCCTAAACAGCTCAGGAACTGCTACTGCCAGGGTATTTTCCAGCCAAACTAAACAGCTTGGTGTCGGATCATGGGGTGTCAATACCTCGTGCTTACCTAGGATACAAAACAACAATATAAGCTGTCCACTGGTCACGTAGGGGGCATGGGTTGATGTACCTTCTATGTTCCCAGAGCTCGATGTCCCGTGGAAGTTTTGGGATGAAAGCAAGACATTGTGTATGTTTCATTGCTCATACATGCTACTTTGATGTTCAATAAATAGCACTTTTGAGCACTGCATGAAATGGCTGTGAAAACAGCTTCTTAAACGGCCAGAATAACATTTATAAGTGATAAATGCCTCAAGTCAGAGGCCATTGACTTTATCCAAGTGTCCCAACAGTTCTTACTTCAAAATATACTTGGTCAATATCAGGTTATGATTTATCAACTTTGTATTAATATGTTCGAAACCTTTTTTTCTAAATGCAAGTTTTCTTGAAAAAAGATGAGAATGACATGATGGGGAGAAAGCACTATTTTCAAAGACAGATGTCGATGTGGAATCTGACTGTCCAATTGCACACCTGTCAGAGACAGATAATCTGTTCCTTTAGTGTGTAATATATGAACAAAAGACAAAAGAATAACTTATTCAAAATCCTTTAAGTTATGAAAAATGACTAAACTTTGTAAGAGAACGAGCACAGTATAGTGATCCACACTTTCAAGAGATAAGCTGTGGGACATAATCATGAGGACTAACGCTGGGCAAGCTTGTATGCGTTCCTGCTGTAAAAACACTCTGAATATAAACAAGTTTAGGCCTGTTCCAAAACTTTTATTCTTCTGTAGGAGACAGTAGACAGTTGGAACTTGACAGGTCCTCACTGACCAAACTGGTAAACAATCTACATAAAGCAACAGAACAGAGCAAGCAGTAACACGATTAACTGTCAAGCTAAGCACTGCTTTAAACCTGGATGAAACCAATGCCGTTTACGTTACAAAGGTCCCGATGAATTATACATAGTGAAGAGTTCAAACTTTCCAGCAAATTCTAGAAAACAGAAAGTGCTGCAGCTGGCTAAATAGAAAGCTATGCTTTTTTGCCTATCTGATCGCCAGTGTTTATCAAAATCTGATGTGGTCAGGTGCCACAAATTGGTTTCGGAATTTGGTCAGACACTGACTGCTATAGACACTTTGGCTGTGTTTCAAAAGCACGCTGGTGGTTGTTCACAAAGAATAGAAACAACATCTTCCACCAACCTCTTCTGTACTGAAACTAGACATGCTGGGGTCACATTTCCAAGCCTTCTCCAGAAAAGTATGTTGGTTTCAAACCAGTCTCCTGCACCGAACAGTCAGCTGGTGAAATGTGGGTGAACTGCAACAAGATCTTCTCTCAGATACAAGTACATGTGTCACAAGAACAGACTCCTGTGCACTAAAATGTGTACATACTCAAAGTGAAAATGTCTTCACCATTCAGTTCAGTGTTTCAGAGAGTGATACTGATAACGATTGATAAGAATCACTGGACATCTGTTCAACTCAAATCAACCTCATTCAAAGTGAAAGACGTACCAAATCGATTGTTTGTTCTAGAAGCCACGGCAGTTTGATGAAATCATGGCAACCACCTCGTGTTTGACCATGAGAAAAGGCCTTAAATAGTTATATTCTTTAAACGCAAAGGCGATTTTGAGAACATTACATTCATGTAGCTGCGGCGAAAACAATACAAATATTAATTCTTTTCAAAACGCCACATGTGTGTGATTGTAACCATCTTCAGCGCCTTCTGGTCATTTTAGACATGCACAGCAAACTGCAGGTGGATGGGAGGGAAACAGCATGCGGTGTCGATCACTATTAAAAGGCAAATTCTCTGTTTGATGTCGTTTTAGCCTGGAAATATCGCCATAGGCCGCCTTGAAGCTAGGAGTTTGCAGGTGCCGGACATTTCAACTGTCATCAGAGCACCATGTCTCACATTTGGCATCATTTCCTGTAGACCAGTTCCGCCCAGGATCTCCCGAGAAGCGGTCGCCCAAAGGTTACCACCCAAGGCCAAGACCCCCACACGCGGGCTGCTCACATGGGTCATCGTCTTGCCACAGTTGCATCCCTGGTTTGAACAGAATTTCTGACCGAACTGTCAGGGATCGATAGCGCAAAGTGGGGATTCGAGCAAACAGGGCAGTTGTCGTTTTTGTTTTGAGAGACTTCGCCACAAACACAAAAGCTTTTGATGGGGCAAAGTAAGGAACCTTGGACACTGCAGGCGTGTCTGGTTCAATGATGAATCACGATTTCATCTTCACCGGCGAGATAAAACATTTTGCTCCTGATTGCAATCGATAGGTGAGGATAGTGGCATGGTATGGGGTGAAATATCCAGCACATAGAGACCTGATTTAATGGTGGTTCAAATGAATTTGACAACAAATCGGTACATCATGGAAGTCTTTGTACGTCACGTGCGTCCGATTACGGTCCGACAGAGGGCGTTGTTATAGCACAACAACGCTACTTCACATACAGCACATGTCACTGTCTCCGCTACTTAACCAATTCGTCAACTTATCCAGTCTGTGCCGAGACGGTACCGAGCAGTAATTGCTGGCAAAGGTGCTCATACGAAGTATTGACATTGACGCCATTTTGTAGGCTCAGGTGAACAGAAACACAAAAATAGAAGGCTGCTGTTCTGTTGTCTTTTTGTCTGCAGACAGTTTTATCATTGGAATTACATGAAATAACTGTTCTTATACTAACGCAATAAATTCTTCCCAAGACGGCATTTCCTTCACTGAAGAATATGTATCTGGATCTCACTTTCAGTGTTATTGTGAAGACCGTTGCTACAACTGATAAACCGGATTAGAGGCATATGTAATATTTTCATGTTCTAGCTCTATAAAATCTATGATGTTTGCTGAAATAGCGTTTCTATTTGGCACTGTGTATGTTCACCATCGTTAAATTTTAGAGCTAAAAATAACGTTTTGGTGTTAATTTCAGACTGAAAGAAATAAAAAAGGCTTTGGTTACTGAAGGCATATGAAAAACATATTCAACAAGCAAATATGCATGGTTTGAAACCAAACACCTTTAACTGATGAACACAAACGAATTTATGACATGCTTTCATCAAAATATCTTTCTAGGAATCTCATAAGCCACTTGACTATGTGCCAGGAAGTAGAAACAAGTGTTTGTCCTACATTGGCTCAGTATGCAACGCTTACTGGTCAGTGTTTTCTGAGATGTGAAGCGGTTTCTCGGTTGCTATTTATTGACGTGACAGGACATGACAGAGCGTGACATTCTTTCAAATAGGGTGTTGCAAGCACTAAAATAATAATCGATAACACGCGCTGCCATAATCATTCAGTTCCGCATACACACTGAATTCTTTGAGTATTACACTGTGTATCTATTAAAGCGTCTATGGGCAGACTATGTGTCCATTTTGTCTGTTTCCTCAGTGCTGACAATCTCCTACGACAACAATTCACGTAAACAGGAAACCGTTTGTTGTTCAGCGTGCAGTAAAATCACAGACTTTCCTCCAGAGTTCAGAGTCACAAATCTACCCCAACCCCGAAGTGAGCTCAAGTTCGTCGATTTGTTAATTTCTACATGACTCATTATGGCATTGTGTTGAATTTTGGGTAGTTAGTTTATTTGCTTGCCAGTTAACTTCCACTGCAATGTAAGGTCCACTTGATGTACGCGGGATAGTAAGCGTATTTTGCCCAACTGGTAGTAGCCGTAACACATGTAAAGTTTTATGCGGGATAGTAGCATTTTTTACCTAACTGGTAGATAGTAGCTCTAAAACATGTACAATGCACTTTCTGTGTGCGGTAAGTTTTTTGCCTACCAGTTACTGGTGGCAGCCGTAACAGAAGCTTGGAAATGCGATCCCCTGTACAGCGGAACACTGTGTAAAGCTGAACCAAGAAAACCACACATCTTTGTAAACATCATAAACACGCAAACTATATCACTGAGAGTAAAACGGTCTTACTTGAAATGTAAATACAGTAAAACTGAGATTGTTTGCTGTGTTGCATTTGTCTATTTTGAGCATTCTTCTGTTCGGTGAATGCATTTGCTTAGTCATGAACGTTTAAACATTGTTTAGTGACGTATTTAAGATAATCCCAAATTTTAGTTTTAAGATGAGAAACATCTTTATGCGCTGATGAACACCTTATATAAGCCTCAAATGTGCTTCTCACTACATATTAGGTCATCTCTTGATTTCCCAGAATGACCGTACCGCATTTGAGGTTTTTGTTTTGGCGGGACAGGTTTTACTTTTCATTAGTAAGACCGCTTCAAAGGGTTTAGTTTACCTAACTTTACATGAACATCAACATTCAAATGATACATGAGTGTTTGAAATTAATTTAAAAATATCGTTCTAGATTAAACTCACAGCACAAAGGTTTTCCAGAAGCGGGATTATAATCGCAATTCCCTCATCCGGAGGCAGACGCCCTACCGCATGGCCACCGGGCCGAAGAAGGTGGCGGGGTTAAATTATCTACTTAAAGTTACTGTCATTAAATTGATTACGCGTGCTTCAGTTATTATTATGTAGCTTCATCTACACTGTAATTGCCCATCATTGACGGTATATATGTTAGAGAGAAAACACTTCTCTTCGGTTTTGGTAGACAATGTAAAACCATCGGGGTCGGGAAATCCCTCCGGTTTTACATTGTCTACCAAATCCTTGGAGACGTGTTTTCTCCTATACATAGTGAATTTCAGATAATAACAGATTACATAGGGCGTAACCTTCTCAGTTGAAAAGCCCTTATTAATTTTTTTCATAAAGAAACATATCCACGAAATAGTGAGTCGCCACGAAAATAGTGATTCTGTTTCACTCCTATCCATGCAAAGTTTGATCTAATCCCACTTTAAGGACTTTCCTTGAACATTTACAGTTTAGTTAACGAGTTCAGTTTTTCCCACTGTACATTAGAATACCATGCTTGGTGAGATACATAATCATCAAAATGCGACGTCATCAGCGACATGGCTCAAAACTCGTGCTGCCTTTCCCTTGTAAATTACGATTCTTGCACATTGTGGTATCTGTTAGAAAAACCGCGTGGGACACCCAGCAGCAATAACAAAATCGTTTAAAGGGATCGGCACATCGATTCTTTCTGCAGCCAGTATGATACATGTGAGCATCATAACCTTCTCATAGCCTGTACATGAGACACGCGTATTTCAGCATATGAGGCGTCCTCTTCCAGCTGACGGTATGAGTGAAAAGGTGAAGTTATTCTGGTTTTAGAAGTGTGCCAGGTAAAACCAACGAGCACGTGGGTGAGCTATGAGTACAATCAGCAAGAACCGTCTTTTGAACCCCCATCCTCGACTTCTGGCTCACCTAGGGGACTAAACTCTGTATAATGCGGTACCTAAGACTACTCCGTCGGCCTTGCTGCTTCTTCTGCTGACCATGTATGACAATATGATGATGACTCGTACATTATATGCGTCGGGATTTCATCGTCATTACTTCACTTCTTGTTAATTCTGATATGTGTGATTTTAGTTTTACCCCGAGTTTAGCAATATTTTAGCAATATCGTGGCGGGGGACAGCAGAAATTGGCTTCACACATTGTACCCATCTGGGAAGTCGAACCGGTCTTCGGCGCGTTTTAACCACTAGGCTACACCACCAACCCGTGGGTCTCCAACCATATTGCCATAGCGTATTGGCATTATTTAAGCAATATCACAGACATTGGATTCACACTGACAACGTACGAAGCCACGAAACAGTAGGCTGGAGACGACGGATGGATGCAGATGAAACCGCCTTGCTACTTAAGAGTTCCTTTCATTCACGTCTACACTACTGTACAGCATATGTTAAACATCTATGTGACCTGCATTACAGCGTTCAAGAATACAGGTGTTGTACACCTACATATATGATTGATTTCCTTCTCTCTGTGCACAGCGTCTGTTCGATATATTCAACAGATGGTTATTGATAGAGACGGCGTGAGGTGTGTCGTCTACCATCGCTCTTGTTGGCAAATGAACGTACTAGTATATGACTGAAAGCGTGTTACGGGGAGCTTGTTACTTAGCCACTCAGTGTCATGTCGTCGTCATCAAATAACATCAGTTTTAATATCGCACGACTCATGACGCATGGCGTGAGGGCAGGATGTATTTTCAATACAAACACGTGTTACTGTATATTTTAAAACCGATTTTTCAGGACATCCAACAACGGCCAGGGAACAATAACATTTGTCTATAAAATTGGAGGCAAAAATAAAATTTTGTTCCAACAACTCCTGCAACCAGTTAAAACTGATATCCGACATGTATCTATGTAAAATACCTTGCTGAAGGTTTTCACCATGTCTGTATTGACAGAGAATACAGGATTATTGGTTGGTTATTTACAACCACATTACTCTGTCAGCAAGCAGCGAATGAGCAACTGGTGATCAACTGTCAACACCGTCTCCCGGTTACAACATGCTACGAAATCGTATGGAGGTAACTACCCGTGAAGGTCCGAGTTATTGATCTTCAGTAGCCCATGATGCTTGTCGCAAGAGGCGACAAACGGGATCGGCTGGTTACATGTCATCGGTTCCCAGTTTTACGGGTCGATGCTTATGCTGTTGATCGCTGGACTGTCTGGTCCCGACTCGATTATTTACAGACCGCCGCTACATAGCTAGAATGTTGCTGAGTGCGGCGTAAAACTAGTCTCATTCACTCGCTTATGGAGGTAACGAGGGCATGTGAGGTGGGGGAACAGCCACAACTGACATGTCTTTGCAGGTGTTTGTGACGTTACTACCAGTTGTGTTGCCCAGTACTCACCTTTCCACACATATATCACGTCACCACTGTTTATATTATCATGAACCATGAACTCTTCTTTCAGCAGATATTTCTCATGCTAATTCTATAAGACAGACATTCATTTTTAATCGAAGCATTATTGCATTTCATTGTTTTTGTTCATCGTTCATCGTTCTTGCTCACAGTTAGTCAAGAGTAATCTAGAATCAGAGTTCGCGGTAGGTTTTGTAAGGGTGCGTTCAGAAATATAATCATGAATATTTAGTCCAGATCTTATGCGCTAGAAAATTTCATTACAATCCTGAATTATTTCAAAATGTGCTTTTTTATAGGTTGCTGTTTTAGGGTACTGTCTAAAATTAAGTATGTCAGAATCTATGCGTCTAATTTTTTGCATGAAAAATGCAGGTTTCTAGAATGTTACACAGTCTAGAGTGTTCTAGAGCACACAAAACATGTTGGTTCCTTTGCAGTAATCTGTATTGATTTATTTAATTGTAATACCACTGTTAAAACCATCGCCGTCTCGTCGAAGATCTGGTTTCGGTTCTCCATATAGGTACATTGTGTGAAGCCGATTCCTGGTGTCATCCACCCTGATATTGCAGGAAGATTGTGTAAACCTACACTCACTCATTCGCTGAAATAACCCAGCCATATATATGTAAGTATGAAAGACCATTTCTAGGATGTGAATTATCAAAGGCGCTGATATTGAGGATACTAAACGACCTTCCGTGTGTTACCCTATTTATCAAACGAGTGAATGATTTGGTATCAAACGAGCAAGCCCGATATAAGCGATTCGTTTGCTTACTCTAAGAGATTTTCGGCTTGCAACACACCCCAAGAGTGCATCCCTACTCCGGTGCACCCCGTTCTTGGTTTGCATTTGCGTCACTCAGCTAACATCCCTGGTGGAAACATTGCGTCTCTGTTTTCCGAGGGATAAAATGTCTCAGTTCGACTCGCAATTTATCACCCACTCTGTAACGTTCGCAATGTTTATATTCCCACAATGCAGTCGTGGAATGTCGCTTGACGTGTCAACTTCATCTGGATGTGCTGAGCTACACATACCCTGGTAGTAGAAATGAGACTTTCATATTACCCCATATATGGTTTACATGAATAAGAGATGCAATTAAAATAATTTAGAGACGATATTTAATCCGATCGTAAACCGTTATCAAATCGTTTATCATTTGTTTTTTTACTGGAAACGTTCGTCTTGGCGTGTCGGGACAGACACGTCAATAGAACAGCGCATTAGTTCTTCATTTAGGTCACCGATGCCGTTTGTTTTCTGTCTTAGATTAATCGTAATTATCATTAGAAAAAATTAAATTTGGCATCTTAGAAAAGAAATACATTTCGTTCTACCCCAATGAGTTTTGTAATAAAGTATAGTTTTGCCCTGAACTATTATAACATCAAAGCATTCGGACTACTATACTTTAACACATTGGGGTAGAGCGAACTTCATTTCCAAAGTCTTGTTACTCAGGGTACTCGGCGGCAGCCACATAACCACATACCAAAATGATCCCTCAACCGGTAAATGTAGTTTGAATTTACAAAGATAAGTTAAAAAAACATATACTTATGTTTCACTCGGTATACATACAACCATATCACAAAGACACGACAATATATAATATATACCATCGGTCACTTGTCCGATGAGACACGGGGTATCTGAGAAATCGCAACAGTAGGATAAAAGTATAAACCAATCAGTTAGCCAAAATTCAAGTTATATCAAAATTAAGAGAGTGTATGAAGCTAAAAATATCTTTGTATTAGTAGATAAATTATGACTTAATCCTCTGTATCATACAGGTTATTTATTATGGGGGAAATGTAGTTACATATTCAGTGGGAATAGTGAGTCAGTTTCCTGATCAGAAGCACAATATTAACAGTGCGAGTTCAAACTTTCTCCTCTAACACGCAGGTTGGGGAATAACTAAGCTAACATTTTGCATAATGTGTGCAAATTGTTCTTCCGGGGCTAACCTTTCTAAGTAAATATATGCAGGAGAAGGTATGTGGAGAAATCACGCTACAGATCGGAGTAATGTTCACATTCTACTAAAATCTGTGTCTCATCCAGTACTATAATGGCCACCCGTATGCAATCCGACATCGGCGATGTCTGAAAACACCACAAAGTGAACATATGTTATGTTTGGCATTTTTCCTCCGATTGTCTGTATATATTCCTGTAATAACGACTGCCATATGTCGCCATTTCCCGATGAGACATCTGCGTTACCAACGACGTTGAGCGTTGAACAAAACTCAACACCCTCTCAAAAGCATCGTTCAACATGACATCATGACAGAACAATGTTTTATCTTTCTTCAATGTTTTTTTGCAACACGCAACGCTCTATAACAGTTTTGCTGGACCAAAAACCTTATCAATAAACTAATCGATAATAAAATACATAAATTACATAATAAAACACAAACTTTGAATTGTCCTTACACGTAATCATCCTCTACTGACACGCAAATATACAAAAGCATGTTGTTTTTATCATATTTGACCAACTGGTATTTTCTGTTCATTATATTTTTGTTGTATTATAATTCAAGGTATCTTTAACACCTTTTGTCAGTTCTTGTCAAGGACCCAGTAAAAATCATATTTGTGACCGCTCCGATTGAATTCACAATCTAAACATTACAGATCAATATATTAAATTATCGATTTCAAACACGGTTTGAACACTGGCAGTCACAGAGAACGTACTGTTGTATTCGAAGAATATCATACCTAGCACAAGCAATCCTACAGTTGTTATTGGAGCTCATGTTAAGTTCCAATGCAGCAATGTTACACGAGAACATGACGGGACGCCGTTCAATACACACAACCTGTTGCCGTTATTGTGGAATTTGTAACGGGATCGACTATCTAGTCGCGAGTTATTGCGCTGTACAGCTGCATGCAGCCAATTTATATGTAGGGACATGAAAAGAACAGACATACGCCTCGGAATACTAGTACCTCAGTCCACTTTGTCAGAAGCCTAACGCCCATAATGTGTATGTAAAGTTGAACATATTCCTGGCCCCTTCATTACCAGATAACGGCAGATAACAGCAGGATAGTTCGGTGAGTAATTAAAGCATTGCTTACAGGTTTGAGTGATGAATTTTTTCTTTTGTTCGTAGCTGAAACCACGACTACTGATTTATTAGCATGAAATTAATGAATATTTAGTTTCGATGTTCCGATACTGTGATATTAAATGCTTAAAAAAAGCCGGCAGCGGGTGAATTAAATTATAAATGAAGACATAGTGTATACTACACCAACAACGTCCGACTGATGTCGCGATACGGACTGTAGACCACTTATATTATTTCATTATGGAAGCTGAAATCCTTAAAACCTTATTAATATACAATGGATGCAGCTAAGGTTAAACCTTTGTCTTTCTAAACTATGAGACTAATTCTTTAAAACAACAGACCGTTGCACTGAAGACTATCATACGGATATTCGAGGGTGGGTAACAGACAGCAATTCTACCAGTACATTTATTCCCGGATATAGAGCTATCGTTTCTAAAATATATTAATCGAAAAGCAATGTAATTAGATCCATCAGAAGCTCAGGAAAGTGTGTCTTCCTGTTGTCGAGGCAATCAAGAATGGGTCTTTGGTAATCGTTCTACACTGTAAAACTGCTTTCTCACGTTTCTCCACTGTGTGTTTCTGGTATTACGCCCAAACATTAACACACTTATAAAATCCAGACCCATGTCAGCACGTTTGTTCCTGCACGTAAAGGGCATGTAGCACGTGTAACATGATATGGTGTGATATGACGTTATTCAGTTTGAACGGACAACAGTTGTAACGTTAAGTCGTCATGACAGTATAATATATATGCATATATACACTGTGAAATTGATGTTATTTACCAGACCCCCGAAATTCCTCGCCCACTCATGCATATTTGCCACAAAACTATGTTTGCATATTCACCGAGACTCCGCATAAGACTCTACCATCTGCCACCTAGAAACATTCATCGTGTCCCACTTATTGATCAACCCTGGGGATGGTGTCAAAATAAAAGAAAACATTTAATCGTGATGAAAGGAATTGGAAAATGTATGAATTTTATACATTTCCTGAGCAAATTGCTCCAATCAATCCACCCACATAGGGTAATCGACTTATTCAGACAAACACATATATTCAAAATATGGCCATTGCTTTGATATCAATAGTGAATAATCGCAAATGAGTGATTCAGTTTAGCAAAACCAAAATTGGATTAGGTAGAGTGGATTAAATTCTCATCTGATCTACACCAGCTCTTTTTTTGTTGATGAATATCATGAATATATGTTTTAATGATAAAATAATGGCGAGGCATGGGTCTTAAAGCGAAAACTGAAAACTTGATCCTGGGAACCTTCAGACATATTACGTCTACCGATGGTGGTATCTTCATACATACGAACTGAAAAACCTACATGAAATATGATATATACTCAATGTCTTAACACGCAAATCAGTCGGAATTACATCCGTTCCATTTACAAGAGAACAAAAAGCACTTATGGGGAACGTCTACCAAGAAAATCTAGTTATGTTTGTTTTATGGAGAGAACCGTGGGTGTACACGTGGAAAATCGATTCCATTCAAATAGATAATACAGAAGCAAAGTAGGAGTTTATTGAACGTCGATTGACACTGAGAACTGCCTTCTCGTGACCTGCAAAAAACCGAAGTCTCCACTACCTTACTGTGACTCTGTGTAACATTATATGCACTCACACATTCGTCTGATAGCTGTCAGACACTGCATCTTGGTACACGCGTACATAACATAACATTGGTTTGATTTTAACGCCGCTTCAGTAGTATTTCACGGTTTACCTGTATAATCAATTACAGGTGTTGTTTTACTGTTATCACTTGCTTTGACTAGTGTTTCATAATCAGACAGATTGTCAAGATGGCTACAGCTGAAAGCCTGAAGGACGACCATCTGACATGCAGTATCTGTTACCGACCCTTCACCGAGCCGAAGACGCTGCAGTGTCTTCATACCTTCTGCCATGAATGTCTGCAGCATCACATCAACCATGGCAACCACATCCGGGGAATTCCTTGTCCTGTCTGTCGACACGTGACAGTCCCACAAGACTCGTTTCAGCCACGTCAGAAATGGGCAGGGCTCATCAAAACAGATTTCAAACTAGCTGGGATATTGGAAGCCTTAGGGCAAATGGAGAGAGGTGAAAGCAGTTAATTATTGTAATAAATTTACATGCTATGTTTATAATGGCGATGGCAGTAGATCACGCTGTAATTTCGTTTTAGAGAACATAAAAACAAAGAAAAATAAGGGAAAAATACATGAATCTTGAACTACCGTTCACACTACATTATACTGGTCATTTTATTTTCAGATAAGAGGGCTCATCCTGACGCTATTGTAGTGACGGGATCACCAAGCCATTTTAGCGATCGTAAATCGCAACTAAACACGATGCTGCAAGTCCTCAGACCTGCTGTAAACTTCATTCAGGTTAAAATTGACACTGAGAAAGAGACCATCAAGACGATGGAGGACACACGTGCCGAAACAGAGAGTGACATTAAAGCATATGTTGAAAAATTGATAGGAGACATCAAGGGAAAGGAAAAGGTCCTCACCAAAGACCTCAACAATTCTTATGACATAAAGAAAACTGAAAGTGTAGAAAACATAAAACGTTTTCAGAAGCTGGTAGAGGAAACACAAGATACCATTGGTCTGATTGACCGTCTCTTGTCCCCTGGATCGGAGTATGCAACCATGGAGTGCCTGCCACGAATTCAGAAGCAGCAGGAAGATGTCATGAAGTTTGTTACTGATCCACCAGTCGATAGTTGCCCCGTTCTGTTTTCATTTCAAGGAAATGTCAAGTACGTTCAGTCGTTAATGAGTAGCCTGGAATTAGGGTCGATATGGTCAAACTCCGAAGGTGAAGCCATGAATGCGGTTGGGGGCCTAGAGACGTGGAAGAACAACACACAACCAGAGAAAAAGGTTTCAGTCCCAGCAATGCAGAGATATCACGGACCCGCAGTGCCGGAAACATTCGATCCGAGGCATAACTTACATACTGTCCCGGAAACTCCAGGACAGAGATATGACGCTCCGAGAGCACAGGAGATTTCAGATCAGAGGTTGAACATACCGAGACTACAGGAGATTTCAGACCACGAAGCTTCATCAGACAACGGTGCTGATCCATCACCTCGACCGCCTGAGCCTCCCGTCACAGTCCCGATTCCGACCGAACAACCACACAGCCCGTCTTACGTTCTTCAAAGAACAATAAACACAAAGCTTGATGAAGACAACTATGATCCCGAACTAAGGAATATCGTTATCCTCCAACCGAAAACGTCACCTGTGATATTAATTCTCGACTATGACAATGCAAGTTTGAAATCTTTCTACGAAGTCGATGGCCAGCCCAAAAGTAGTTCCCATCGATTCAGCGGTTATCCGCAATCTATTGCCAAATTGTCGGAAGAAAGAGTCATTGTTAGTCTCATGAACTATAAGTTTTTCGTGTTTACCTCAGATCTTAAACAAGTGAATAGCATTGAGAGCGAGAAGTGGTACACATGTATGACGACAGTGACAACACAGGAAAAACTCCTCGGTTTCGTCAACACAACGACCACAACGATAATAGGTGGGAGGTTAGCCGTTCTTGATCACTTGACGGTGAAGGGAAAACCATCAAACAAGTTCATCAACACGGCGCCGCTGGAGGGAATGTTCACTGAAGTATCCCATTTGTGTTCCGCGCCAAATAACAATATTATTGTCAGCGACTGTGGCAACCACGACGTCACCTGCATCTCACTTGAAGGCAGTCTTCTGTGGAGGGTAGAGCCGCGTGACCAGGAACTCATCAGTCCCGTCGGAGTTGCCTGTGATTCCAGAGGAGATGTGTTCGTTGTCGACAAGGACAAAAACTGCATTGTGAAGATTTCTGGTGATGATGGTGCTGTTATTGGTGATGTTGTCACACGAGACATGGGTCTTCAGAACCCAGTAGCTCTATCGCTGGACGGTGCTGACAGAATCTACGTTGCACAGGCAAATGGGGAAATAAGCGTGTTTTCCTTGTAGGCACGGCAGTGTTAACTGGAAGCAGATCCTGACACTATTATATGGATCTTTATCAAAATTGTGCCATGACTCCATGGACTGCTGTTCGAGATCAGCTGAACCAGGAATTATATCAAATGGTCGAGAGGAGATAGGATGTAATTTATGTATCTTACGAATTGATACATTGGGCAAAATGACATTAGCAAACATGACATTTACGCGTTAATGCGCCAAGATGAAAAGAGGACATCGATGACACAGGGAAAGTGTTTATGTACTAATTAATGAACAGTAAATTATGTACTTTGAATTTTGAGAAATAGCTCGGTATGAAAATTATACCTCACTGTGGTTTAACTTTTGAATATGTTATGGTTGTTAATTTTCAATTGCCACTGTGCCAGTTTTCAGTCTTTAAATCAATTTATCACATTCCAAGTTGGTTTTTAAACATTTGTGTTCGGGATATGAACATGGCATTCAGTATCTGAAGACCTTCATGAAACAATTAAATAAATAACTGCCTGTTGGTCAGTAGTTAGGAGATGGTACAACATGGTCTGGTCAGATCGGCATCAGTATATTCTGTTCGTGACCACGTTAATTCTCTGTGGACAAAAATGACAAAACCAATATCAGTACAAGAAGTTATACAAACAAACGCACTTACAGTCCGCATCCGCACCCGCACCCGCACCCGCACCCGCACCCGCACCCGCACCCGCACCCGCACCCGCACCCGCACCAGCACCCGCACCCACACCAGCACACGCACACGCACCAGCACACGCACACTCTGACATACAAAGGTGAAGTTCTTGAAAGGCATGCTGAGGTTGACGAACATAAATACATGGATATGACACGTCTTGAGGATGATAACTTCTGTTTGTATTCCTTCAGGTCATGTAAATAACGAAAAGAAGGCAGACATGGACAAATCTCACGGATGAATAACTTGTTTATTCAGGTGAGGCGACGTTTCGATACAGATTCTTATCAACACGTATCGAAACGTCGGATCTCCCGATGAAAGAAGTTACTCATTCCTAACTGTTGCCCTTATCTGAGGTTGTTATGTATAAAACGTGTCATACATTCACGCATGTAGGTGCTCCTACACCCTGCTTTATAACCATATTCTACCATGCATTGTTAAATCCCAAGTCACAACACCTGTTATATCCAAATATAATTTGGATCCAATAACTACAATGTGTTGGGGGGACTGAAGCAAGTAACACTGTGGTTCGCGAGAGTGTAATGTAACTTCGCGGCGTCCTGTGATTAATCGAGCCTGGACAGGAACAGCTGTGATAGATGACATACACAATAACTTGTGTGTGGGCAGTCGGAGTTAGATGACGCAGTTAACACGGACCCACGGTGTTACCTGATATTCACTGAGCATTAGCAACATTCCAGCAACATCACGGAGAGGGACATCAGAAACAGGCTTTAGACACTGTACACGGGTCCTCGGTGTGACGAGCGAACACTTCATCCACTAGACTACCCCAGTCAATAGGTAGACTAGACTTGTATTTTGTGTAATAACTGTAAAGGGATTCCAGATCGTGCAGACAGTCCTCATTTACGTTGACTTTTCAGTTAATGTGACATATCAGGTGTTATATCAATTCAGTGATAAGCCTTAAGCCTTACGCAACCAAAGTATGATTTTCAAGGACACTGGCCGTATCCAAATATACCTATATTCAACCTATAGATAGACGCTTGTTTTCTGTCAAAGGCCCCAACCAGCAATACTACAGGTGTATGTTTTCAGACAAGCCATTGATTCTAACATGAAAACAGCAACCAGCGACAGATGATGTATTAGTACTAATTTGTAAGCAGTTTCACACTTGCACAACATGACAAAGTATCATTTGGTCATTAAGTGTTTGTCAAATTCCGTTCATTAGTGACTGGACACAGATCTGCAGCGAGTATGGCTTCGCGTCGCGTTTAGCCAAATATCAATATTCCAACAGTATAGTGGCGGTGGACTCTAGATATGCCTGATGTGGACAACCACCCATACCCTCAACACACTTGCGTCATAAGCTCTTGGTCATTAAGGTTTGAGATGACTTGAGTACACCTGTATATGGACACCAGAAATGTGTGTCTTTTTCTTCGATTGAACGTTTACAAATAATTGGGCAAATTTTTTCTTCCTCTAATATAACACTGATCATGATCAACATTCAGTACATCAAATGTATTTTTACAATACAGAAGTATCCTGTCTATATTGTAGAAATGTCAGCTCTGTTGATATCTCCAGAAGATCATTTCTGTTGAACGCTAATTTTCTCACCAAGTGACAGTGCTATTCTGGCTCATTGACACTGTTGCTATTGACTGTTATAACTGTCAATCCAAAGCTGATGAAGAAACCATGGGCAAAACTACAACAGGACGTCAAGGGACACCAGTAGCTGCAACACCTTTTGTACCGATATGAAAATAATCAATCCTCAAGCCAATCGCCTTATGTCCTGTCCACGTGGATGAGTTGACAAACATTGGGCAAGGAGTCAGCAACGTTGTCAAATACGTTGGTGAGCGTATATGTTTTCACGTCGCTTTTAGCAACGTTCCAGCAATATCACGGCGGATGACACCAGAAATGGACTTCGTACTTTGAATCCGTCATAGGCGACCCCACCCCACACCTAATGTCTTTTACAAAACCTCTTTCCCAGCAATACTGTGCCCTTGAATGTTGTGACCTTGTTCAGACAACATCTTATCAATAGTCCTAAAGCGTTCTTTGCTAGTTCAGGTGAATGAAGACGTGGAAGGGAATTGATGTTAATGAATATTCAAAGACATCAGATCCTTGACTTACCTAAAGCTTAACGTTTCGCAACACTTTGTTCAGACTTCACACGTAAGAGCAGAAATTCTGCAGTAACATCATACTACTAAGAAACATGTCGTGGGATTATTGTCTGAAATTTATTCACCCCACTCCAAGCTGATATTGTCGTTATGGATGATGAGGTGCGGTGTTTCATAAACTGTAGTGTCAGTAGACTGCAGATGACACTGAGGTAGGTTTTAGAGTTAAGCCAAAAGTTGATAAACTGATATCATGTATGCGTGTTGTTCTATTGATGATTCATATAAATGTTCTGAATTTTTAGGCCTTTTTTCATTTGGGACTACTAATCATATTCCTACGAAACTTCGTTCTCTGGATTCAACAGTAGTTCATCGACGTTCATCGATATGTCAGTACGACCAGTAAGCAGTGAAAAACTATATCGGATCCTCAATTATGGAATGAAAATGCAAGTTTTGTGTACACACTGTCACTCCAGCGAGCATGGAGGTGGACATACATAGCAGCTAGGGAGTTGGACTAGATTATAGAATGCCGGACACCTGCCATCTTTGAAGGCATTAGGTTAGGGTTATGGTAATGTTTAGGTTTAGCGTTTAGGGTTTGAGTAAGGTTTAGGGTTAGGGTACGATTTAGGGTTAGGGTAAGATTTCTGGTTAGGGTTAGGGTAAGGGTTACGTGACACAGTGTATACGGTATTCTGTAACTGTACCGGGAGTTGTGATGTCACGTCAAGACGACACCTTTTCAAAAAGGAAAAGCGTCTTTGTGAGTTCATCAAACCATTCTTCCCATCTGAAAAAACAGTTGGACGCCAAACAAAGTAAGGAAGAAAACTGTTACTAGAGCCAGGCGATGATTAGACATGTTTAACTGACATGACCTCAGACTGCTGACTACAACATGTATCCGTGGGATTTTCCAACCTGCATGTTCAGTTTTGTGTTTTGTTTTTGTCTCTATGTGTTCATAAACTCGGTGGTAATTTAGCAACTTGAAGTTATTCCGAGCTGAAAATGTTCTTCTTTATTGATTTCTACGATGGGCAGACTCCCAAACAACCAAGCTGTATGAAGTTGCCCAGTACATATTTGTTATGGTTGTTGCCGACACGTCAGCCAAGACATCCTTAAAAGTAGTTAAGATTATGAACTCAACCTATGTATCTAATTATGACCCTGGCAGAACAATACTAGAACCAGGTGTATACAGTGTGGCCATTTATTTAATGTATCATTTCACATCGAACAGAGTCACATAGTGACGAATACACAACAGTAGATATATCACAACACGGTAGACAGAAGAAACTCGAGGATATACATTGAAGGTTAACACTGTCAAACCGTACGTGGTGCCCAATATCAAACCTTATATTCACAGATCTACACATACGGCACAACGAAGCTTAATACACAACAGGTATATCACAGCGTGGTAGACAGAGGAAACTGGAAAATCGAAATGGAAGGCTACCATTGGGAACGGTATATGAAGCCGATTAGCTATAATCTAAGTGTTTATGGTTGTACACGCAGGGGGAATGGACCTGAAGACCAGTATATTTGGCATTAAACAAAGTACAAAAGTAATGTAGGAGGGACGCTGTAAAATAGCGTTTTGGGAAACTAGCAAGACAGCCGTAAGGTATCCTAGCTTTATCAGATACGAGTATTACAAGGATTCTACAGCTACAGACTAACTTGCAAAAGATGCCAAATATTTCTGGATACTCCAAACTTGAAATCTCAAGCTAAACATCACATTCCATCACACTTCAGGTACGTTCCGCATTACTAGCAGAAAGGTGGACGTTCAATCAGGGAATAGGCCTAACATCAAAATACGTAACTGACAGATTCTTGATGTGGCGGCATGGTGACAGCTTGTCATTTGACAATTTTTAACAACTTGTTCTCTTGACACAATCAGTGGATATTTGGTTTCCTGCTGACTAGTATTCTCCGTACCGACGCCCTGCCATATATACCTTCTGTTGAAGGCCGGGAACATCTCACCGTGTGTCAACCTGGTACCTTAACTAAATTCATCAGTCTGTTCTTTGGAAAACAGTAAGTGAGTGGGTTTTAGTTTAACACCACTTCTAGCAATATCCCAGCAATATTCCGGCGGGGAGCACCAGAAATAGGCTTCACACATTGTTCCTATACGGGGAATCGAATATGGCTCTTTTTAAATAGCTAGCGAACGCTTTAACCATGAAGATACCCGACCTCCTCGACTGCTGTATAAAGCTCTTTTGATACGATCTATGCAGCTGACCATTGTACAAGAACACAGTTAATCTGCCAAAGAGAGAGTACATGACACAGAGACCAAAATATCCTTCTGTAACTTCTTTCAGGTAGTATATGTTAGAGTATGCGACCTGTATTAGTCAAAGCGATCTACATTATCCAGCGGAAACCCAGAAACGAATACACCCTAATCTATGAAGCATATAACACTGTTTTCAGCCTGCAATGGTAACAAGGAGCAGATATAGTAAACTGTTATAAATGACAGTTCGAATCAGTAGCCGTAACACTTACTCGTTTAAGATGAAATAATTCACTCTCCCTGCAACAAAAACCATCATCAGCCATGTATATACAGTTGTATATCGAGGCTAGCTGGTGGCTAACGTGTTCTCTGTCCAGATCTTATGGCCACATAAAAGCCACATTATGGCTCAATAGTTCAAAGCGTTTCCCACCACAAAGAATACAATTGTGATGGTGCTTGTCAGGATAAGGAAAATTACAAAATACAGTTTCTCCACTGCCGCTGACACTGTTTGCCATCCGAGCTCATCATCTGAACAGTCAGCCTTATCCGTGATGTTATTTTTCGCATTCAGCATCCACCTGGAGAATGAAGACATCTTCTCACCGACAGGACCAGTGTCACGGTTGTAGATCTTGAGTACATGGACTGTAAGGATGACTTGAAGGACACTTAATGTCATCATGATTCCAAGGTAGAGGGACAGGAGCGATACACTGTCAGAGTTCCTCGGAAGACTGTCTCCAAGGAACGAGAGGAACACTGTGAAGGAGAGAAGCATGGTGACGGACACGGACAGCTGCTCTCCAGATGGGACTGGGATAACAAATACAAACGGGTTAAGAAAGGACAGCAGGAGTATTGGCAGGATCAAATTCAGGACATAGAATGTTTGAAGGCGAATAAGATCTATCTCCATGGTAACGACACTGAAACGTTTCCCCGCAACGAACTCCTCATCTGTGGTGATTCTCGTGCTTTGCAGCAGCCATTCTCCATTCCCCTGATAGTGTTCCAGCACCGCGTTTTCATACCTCCCTCGCAGATTTACGAAGTCTTTGGTGTAAGACCATGTCGTTACGTCCATGAAACATTTTTGTTTGTCAAATGGGTAAGCAGTGATGTCAATGTAGCAGTACAATTTGACTACATCACCTACAGACCATGCAATAAATCCTGTGCTTGATAATCTCAGCTGTATTTCACTGTTTCCCATTTTCTTGTATGGATTAGTGGAAGTCGCTAATACGATGTCCGGACGCCAGACTTTATTCTGAGGTATGGAGAGAAAGTCCACTCCTCCATAATCAGTTGGCTCCCATTGCAGAATCCCATCCGTCCAGGAAACATCAAGGTACATATTCAGGGTTATGATTTGTTTGGCTTCTTCAACTTGGAAAATACTCAGAAGATTGATGACAATGTCCACATCGACAGTATCACTGGAATTCAAAACAGGACGCAGTATCGGATTATATTGCTTGCTCTTCAGCAACTCTTCTGTCAGACGGAAATGTTCATTGTACGAGGTGTTAAATGCATTTGCATAATCCTGTATATTTGTTCCAAAGAACAGTGACACGAACGTCCAAATCCAAATCATTTTCCTTCGCTTGGAGATATAAAACCTACATCAACACTCGCGTGTTGTTGGTTGCCAACGGCTCGGCTGATACCTCTGTGACAACTCCAGCGTTCTCAGTTTCAAACAATAAAACACATTAAACCAGGGCCGTTTCATATGTAATTAAAAATGAATTATCCCCAGGGCTATGTTAAATAGTGTCACTGTATTCGTTTGCAAAGCTGACTAAAAATCAATGACGAATTGTAAGAGCCATTTCACTAACATTTACCGTCAGCCCTTAGTTATCATGTAGTTGGATATATTATTCACTCTATTTCCTCACTAATGGGACTTCTTTGGTCAGTGTCTGTGCAAGACTGTTTATATCACGTCTATAACCAATAGAATGGTCCTTTCACAAGCTTTGGGTATGCCAGTGGTAAATACTTTAATTTATACCGCTTTAAAGGATGTGGCTGATAAAATCCCAACTCAATCATCATTTCTGTCTCAAAGGAAATCATCCGTATGGATGAATGCACATTCAAATGTTGAACACGACCTTGGATTCGATAATTGAGCAAACAGTGGACGAGAGGTTCAGAAAAACTACAAAAGAGAAACAACATACTTGTTGAGTAAACAGTACAAACTGGAACCTAATTAAGTGTACAGATATTCAAAATCCATGTTTAAGCGATTAATTACATATGTTTTCTCGTATAGAAGCAACATAAATTCAAGAAATACCTCACATCCGTGATCTGCCATCTCGATGTGTGTTCTTCTCAACATGGAGGTCTTCTAGCTGACCGACCCCATGTGCTTCCGATCATGTGTTCGATTACCAGGATGTACATTGTCGTAAATTTGCAAAAGTGTAGTCAGCAGCCTGGATTCGAACCTACAACCTGTGTGTTTGTGAATGTCTAACATACGTGATCCCTGTGAACTATCCTTTACACCACAGGCATTTGGGTTGACAATTTCTAAAAATCAAAATTAACATCTACTTTACATCAGAAAATGCACTTAAATGTCAATATCAATAACAATTATATTTGTGATAACCAATGTGTATGGAAACTTATTGCACATATATCTGTGGAGTTCGAAATGAAAAACAAGATACTGAAACCGTTATGCTGTGCATGTGTACAATTTGTGAATGTCTCTTGATATTTTGAAATAGTTAATTACACAGGCAAACCTTTCATTGATGCATTGCTTCACCAGTAAAACAGGTTGAATATTGCGGTGCCCAACAGACGCACGCACAGGTACGTACGCACGCACAAGTACAATCAGACCTCGTTTATCCGCACACTTTGATTTCTTATTGAATTGTTCGGACAAACGAATCAATCGGATACCTGAATCAACTAAAAATAACCTTGAAACATAACTACATGGACATTCTTTATTCAACATAACATAACATAACATAACATAACATAACATAACATAACATAACATAACATAACATAACATAACATCGGCTTGAAAAAGTCTTCGATTGTTGACTGTTGGCGGACAGAGTTGTTAATCGCTGCTTGGGTTTTTGATAAAACGCCTGCGAGAGCCAGATAAATGTGTCTAGGAAACGTGTGATCACGTGTCTTTGGTTATGTGAAATGAAAGCATCTGGGTCAATAATCCAGCAACATTACTTCTCAGAGAAGTGCATAAGATGGCGCGATAGTATCATACTTTTCTATTGTGCTCCCTTAAAACAACCGTACAGGCTTAAATTATAAATGTTGATACCAAGCATTTGAACAAAGGAAAGCACTGAGGACATATATACACATACATCATGTGCACTGAATCTTACGTGTAGAATATAATATGATCAGCGGGCATTATTGAAGAGCCATCAGTCGTAATTGTAGTGGCAATGAAGATTTATTTTCTCAGTTTGTGATGGAATACCATGTGTTATCATTCAGGCTCGACTACCCATCGAAAGAAACTGTAGTGTTATCATGAATTAATGAACAACACTGATGACGCAAGCCATTGGCTGAAACTGTCAACGCGTCCCTTGCTACATGAAACATCCACCGCTCGCAAAATCCTTAATGTAAATGTTCATTTGTTGCGTGTCGATATTCTTGATATATGTCTGCAACTGGTAAACAAGCAAGTCAAATGAGGGTCAAAGGTCATGGCAGCGCATCCACTGATCTTGGCAACAGAAACACTGAGCTACCTCAACCGCACATAAACCCTGTAACACAATCAACACCCACAAACTGTTAGAACCGCTCAACAGAGTCACTTCCAGAGAGTGAGTGAGTATGGTTTTACGCCACTTTTAGCAATATTCCTGCAATATCACGAGGGGGACGCCAGAAATGGGCTTCACATATTGTACCCATGAGGCGAATCGAACCCGGTTCTTTGGCCTGAAGAGCGAACTTATTAACCACTAGGCTACCCCACTGCCCCTTGGGTCAGTTCAAACCATTCAGAAAGTTGATGTAGCGTAGACGACATCTCAGCCAAGGAACATATTAACCAACAACGTACAATTGAAAACAATCAACATACATTCATTATATGCCTTTATTCGGTCAGTTCACAATAATGCGTTATCTATGCAGTATGACAGCACATTCACAATGTTCCACAAATATACGTTTTGATTCATACGATAACTTGATAGAAGTAATTTGGACATAATATTAAACAATACTTTGATAATATTCTGAATATATAACCATAGCAGAGTTGATACCTCCGTTTACCTGTAGTTGCAGTAATTCGTTTGAACTACAATTGACAAAGTCGGTCTCTGTTTCATTAACATCACATAGGTATTAATATATTTATATATTCTGGTTATCAGATATTCTGGTTATGTACTATTGTCATGACTGAAATATTGTCTGCAAGAGAATGTCAGCTGTAACAAACTTAAGGAAACATCAGCCGTGTTTCTGTAAACAGGAATTTGCAAGATGATCACGCCAGGGGAACAAAATTGTCTCCCTTGCTGCCAGTAAGGCTGGTTGGAATTTAGCTTGAAGTAGACAAACATACGACTCAGACAGGTTAACTACTACAGTAATCGGGTGTTCTTAAACCTTTGAATGGTACATATTGGTCACATATATCACCGGATCATCACTTGCACATTTCAACTTGTATACACAATAAAACCGGTACTACATATGCTGTTTAACTAGAAGCACAACATCACAACATTAGGGGGATTGGGCTACGATGATATGCAATGACGGGGCTGGGAAAATGTTATTCTTTTGTTGTGATTCTATTGTCTGATTTTTATAAACTGTCAGTTTTAGAACGGTCAAAACATTGCAACTATGTACTTAAGTACATATTAGTTTTGTTATCCTAAAAATGTGGCCAGTGTGCCTTGATCAAGATGTGTTCAATCATTGTTTCCAGATGATGTCATTGGATGTAAGTCTTGTATTCATCTTCAGATACACGTTGGTATTCACAGAATGTCTTTGCGATGTATTGCCGTACAAAAAAGCTCGAAGATCGAATCAAAAACAACGGCAGGATGGCAGGAGGTAATATATACGTGAATCATGTCCATGCAAGACTTCTATGGCCATCAGTTTGTCATTGTTTACATGTAATGTTCTGTTGCATGTTCTATTACATGCTCTATTACATGCTCTATTACATGTTCTATTACATGTTCTATTGCATGTTCTATTACATGCTCTATTAGGGTGTGAGGGTATTCTGAGCAGCGTTCCTAATTTCCAATATCAGTTGAAGCTTCTTTGTGTCATCCAGGAGTAACAAGGTGACAGAAACATAGAACTGTGACACATGTTCACTTCAACAATGATAGGATATTGCTAAAACACATGCGTCAATCATGAATGCTAGTCGATGTAAGTATATGTTAAAGGATTTAGACTGAGTATACAAGTTAAACCTTCATGGACTACTTGCGAATTGGACCATTGAAGTAATACATGTATAGTATATAAGCATGAAAGATACGTTTCTGAGAGCTGATATAACTTCATGTACGTAGGTTCTTTCAGTAGATTCAATATGATTTATGATTTTGATTTGATGCCGAATCGCAATTAGGACTGAAAACACAAAACCTAAATTGTAATATTCATCTAGGCGTCTACTTCGTCCGCAAATAACTGTCGTTTACATGTTGTGTAAATTCTCTATCTCCAGGGGTCCTGTAAACCACAAGGTTGCATATGGGGAATGCTCGTTTATTTATTCACAAATAATCCTATAAGACCTCTGCTGAAAGCAGTGAATTACAAAATAAAGACATATATATATAAATCAATATGAGATAGAGTGGAAGTTATATGCTTACAACTGGTGACAGAGGACAGAGCTGCCTGTGATAATATGAGAAGTGGTATGATTAAGTGTGGTCTTTATGATGAACCATCAAAATAGTCTATATAGAGTAACTGACTACCCCTGTAGATAGAGAACGGTACAAGGTGTTTTGTCGGATCTTCACTGGGCAATAGCGAGAGCCTGAGAATGTTCCTTGGCCTTGAGGCGAAGCTGTTCAATGCTTGAGGACCTGGGATTGGCTTCAGCCATACACTTGCCACTGTCCAGATGGACCCCGTTGTGGTTTAGTGTATCGTGGCCGGTGAACTCCCGTCCTTAAAAAAAGGTACATGTACATGTACTTCAGATGGTTATCACAACACTGATCACTACTAGATGTATTACGTAAAACGTCAGATGAAAAATGAGTTTCAAATATTTTTCAAAACATATTTTATACGAGGTTAATGACCAAAACGACGCCACAAATATATGTGTTCATGGTCGAATGAGCAGGTTTCAACACCATGTTTGTTCGTATCGCCTACAATGAATATGATTATCTCGCTCCCGAAAGTGCACCTTCCATCATTGACACTTTATTCGGATTTGGACCCTTCCCAACAGATTCTATGGGTTTCCAGGAGCATTTCTTAGTACACTTACAATCTGATTGGACAAATCTGACTATTTGTAGTGACGCTTAGCAACTGATCGTGTCGGTGGCGTGTGGCCCTGTGTATAGAGCTCAGGTCACAATCAGTCGTGTTTGGCAGCTTGACTATAGAGAGTTTCTAAGACTTCAGCCCTAACTCACACATGAGACTTGTTGTTTCACCTTTGGCAAGAGAGTTTGTTCAAAAGTGCCTCTCTTCACCAAGCAGAAAATAGTTATCCGGTGGGATAGCCTTGTGACCTTCTAGCGTCTCACATGCAGTTTGTGGTATCGAGGTAACAATAATCATACTGGAGCGATTTCAGCATGTTCCTCTGTAGTGTGCAATGCAGCGCATTACAAATGCCCCTAATATTATTGTTTTGATTTTGTGGAGAACATGAAGGTACACTGGTCATTAGAGTACACGCAACTAAACTAGACGGCAAAAGAAAGTATAGGTGGAGTTTGATGAATGTTAAACAAAACACAATAAATCAAATTGGCAAAGTGTGTGCATATCGTGAAAGAAGGGTCAGTGATCTTTAATAGGCCACAAAATGACTGGAACACAGGCAGCACATACCATGAGGGCGTTAGTTGAACGATGGTGGGGTCCAACAACTGTTGACGATTCCTTAACCGTCTGCTCAGATGGTCCCACAGATGCTCTATGGCTGTCATGTCGGGTGAACAGGCAGGCCGAGGGAGAACATCAACATTGTGGCGGTTGAGGAAGTCCTGTGTCAATCTTGCTGTGTGGGGTCAGGCATTGTCATGTTGACACACTATCCGCTGTGGCTGGTTCCGCAAGAATGGAAGCACAAGAGGGCGCAGAACCTGCTCTCTGTACTGAACGGCATTCAAGTTCCCTTGCACAATGACCAGGTCAGTCTTCTGTTCCCCACAGATCCCTCCACAGACCATAACACCTCCCCCTCCGAACGGATGGACCTCTCGGATGCATGGTGGTGCTAAACGTTCACCTCGCGATAAACTCTTTGTTTACCGTCGTTCTGGAACAACTGGAGACGACTCTTGTCAGAAAACAGTACTCGGCGCCATTCTCGCACTTGCCAGATTCGAACTTGCCTCGCCCATTGTGACTTTCGGCGTCGATGTTGTGCTGGCAGGAACATTCCTCTGAAGGGACGGTAGGCTCTGATGCCTGCAGCACGAAGTCGTCGGAGTACTGTGAAGTCGTCGTTGGCTGATGCAATGTCCCAGCGCTGTTGCAGTCGTCGCCCTCGCCCTCGCCCTCGCCCTCGCCCTCGCCGAACCTGTTGCGTAAATGAATTGTTCGAATTCGTCGATCGTCTTGGGGTGTTCTGACACGTGGTCTTCCCGTTCTGGGTCTGTCTGCAGTCCTTTCTATCTGTCGGTAACGTTGCAGCTGCCTTGATGCCGTTAAAGGTATGCATCCGTACCTTTGTGCAATCTGGACCTGTGTTGCTCCCATCTGGTGCATACCAATCGCCATTTCTCGCTCCTCCCTTGTCAGTCTAGGCATATCAATTGTGTGCTTTTGTCAACTGTGTTGTCAACCCATTGTTTCACCTTGTTTACACGCCAATTCGGCACGTGGATCTCCCTCTGCAGCCTTTGCACGTGTTTTACCATTTTCTGGTGCAGCGTGGCACCACCGGTCTTGATGTGTTTGGGAAATGAGATTTTGCATCCATGTGCTTGGAGACAACTGTCTGAATGTATACATTCAACCAGCTATCAACTTTCACAGTAAATTGGCTTTTTCCGACCTATACTTTCTTTTGCCGCCTAGTTTAGTAAGGCACTACAAGGATAGATACTTGCAGTCACATTTTTTGCAAGAACACTTAACGTCAGAAAATGCAAGTGTACTGTGTCTTGGACTCAGATAGCACGGGTCTACTTGGGCACTTACTATCAGATAGCACGGATCTACTTGGGCACTTACTATCAGATAGCACGGGTCTACTTGGGCACTTGCCATCAGATAGCACGGGTCTACTTGGGCACTTACCATCAGGTAGCACGAGTCCACTTGGGCACTCACCATCAGATAGCACGGGTCTACTTGGGCACTTACCCTCAGATAGCACGGGTCAACTTGGGCACTTACTATCAGATAGCACGGGTCTACTTGGGCACTTACAATCAGATTGGGCACTTGCCATCAGATAGCACGGGTCTACTTGGGCACTTACTATCAGATAGCACGGATCTACTTGGGCACTTACTATCAGATAGCACGGGTCTACTTGGGCACTTACCATCAGATAGCACGGGTCTACTTGGGCACATTACCATCAGATAGCACGGATCTACTTGGGCAGTTACCCTCAGATAGCACGGGTCTACTTGGGCACTTACTATCAGATTGGGCACTTACCATCAGATAGCACGGGACTACTTGGGCACTTACTATCAGATAGCACGGATCTACTTGGGCACTTACTATCAGATAGCACGGGTCTACTTGGGCACTTGCCATCAGATAGCACGGGTCTACTTGGGCACTTACCATCAGATAGCACGAGTCCACTTGGGCACTCACCATCAGATAGCACGGGTCTACTTCGGCACTTACCCTCAGATAGCACGAGTCCACTTGGGCACTCACCATCAGATAGCACGGGTCTACTTGGGCACTTACCATCAGATAGCACGGGTCTACTTGGGCAGTTACCATCAGATAGCACGGGTCTACTTGGGCACTTACTATCAGATTGGGCACTTACCATCAGATAGTACGGGTCTACTTGGGCACTTACTATCAGATAGCAAGGGTCTACTTGGGCACTTGCTATCAGATAGCACGGGTCTACTTGGGCACTTGCTATCAGACTGGACGAGTCTACTTGGGCACTTACCATCAGATAGCACGGGTCTACTTGGGCACTTACCATCAGATAGCACGGGTCTACTTGGGCACTTACCATCACATAGCTCGGGTCTACTGGAGTATTTACTATTAGATAGCATGGATCTACTGGGGCACTCATCATCACATAGCACGGGATTAATGGGGCACTTACCATCACATAGCGCGAGTCTGCTGTGCACTTACCATCTGACTGGACGGGTGTGCTGGGATACTTACAATCAGATTGGACCCATCTATTGGGGCACTTGTCGTTAGATTGCACGAATCTACTGGAGCACTTACCATCTGACTGGACGGGTCTACTGGAGCACTTACCATCAGACTGGGCGGGTCTACTGGAGCACTTACCATCAGACTGGACGGGTCTACTGGGACACTTACAATCAGATTGGACCGATCTATGGGGGCACTTGTCGTTAGATTGCACGAATCTACTGGAGCACTTACCATCTGACTGGACGGGTCTACTGGAGCACTTACCATCAGACTGGACGGGTCTACTGGAGCACTTACCATCAGACTGGGCGGGTCTACTGGAGCACTTACCATCAGACTGGACGGGTCTACTGGAGCACTTACCATCAGACTGGACGGGTCTACTGGAGCACTTGCCGGCGTTGGCGAAGAAGGATGACAATGAGGTTTGGCTAACTGATGTACTGAAGGGGGGAGTCCAGTCAACGCTTAGGTTCCCATGGAAATACATGCTGGGAAGGGGAACTCCGGTGATTGAGGGGACGCTTGTGAGGCTGGTATTTTGGAGGCCATTGGACGGACAGTTTCTGTGGATCTTGGAATTTGGTGGAAGCACTGTAAAAAGCAACAAAGTGACAGACATGTCGCCTCATAAGACGCATTTACACACAGTGAAGTGACCAGTACCTGCCGTATACTATGTGGGCAGAGACACGCTGAGATACATGTTGCCATTGCCTTAGTATATGTACATCAATACTTATCGGTACATGGATCAGCTGTATTCCAAAAAGTGAAATAGAAAAAGAGAAATAGAAAATAATAATCCCAAAGTCTCATGTCTCAGGAGTAAGGTACATGTGTGATCGAAGGAACACTGATATGTTGCCGACAGACCACAGGGGCTTGTATTGCTGAAAATAATATGTCCTGAGTCCAACAAGCCTACACTGATATCCATACACATATAAAGAAGGAAAGGGACTCTAACGCGCACAAAGTTGTCGAACAACCCACTCTCGATTATGGGCGAATTCTGGGTGGGAAACTGTGGAACATACAGCCGCAGTTCTTACTGGAATAAAGCCAGATAAACTCCCTTCCGAATGAATCCAAAATTATCAAAATCGGTGCACTATGTACCGAGTAACTTTGCTTAGAACTCGGGAAAAGGCAACTTTTTCATTTGTACGCCAAAAACATGCCTACGAAAATCATCGCCTCTCGAAGAAACTCGTACGATGTATTTCACTTTAAAACACCCGATCGGCAAAGAACACAGCATTACCGTAATCGATAGATATTTCGCTTTCGTTCTACAACCTCTCAAATGAAATAGGTTATTCTTTTACCTGCTATACACGACTTTATTGGGAAATTAGCGGTATCGAGTGATCGATTCCACCATGTTTGTCCCTCACCCTCAATAGGCTCGCACCAACACGATATATTGCACCACGAAATATAAATGATACTGGTGTTTTGTTTTTGACCAATCAGAGAGCAGCTCGTCGTTGGTGCAAACCTCTTTACATAGTGCACCGATTTTGATAATTTTGGATTTATTCGAAAGGGAATTTATCTGGCTTTTTGTTCCAGTAAGAATTGCTGCTGTATGTTCCACAACTTCCCACCCAGAATTCGCCCATAATCGAGAGTGGGGTGTTCGACAACTTTGTGCGCGTTACATGCCTTTCCTTCTTTATATGGGTATGGATATCAGTGTAGGCTTGTTGGACCAAGGACGTATTATTTTCAGCAATACAAGCCCATGTGCGACAGACCACGGATACGAAGAAATTCACAACACAATCATAAGAAATGAATGTACCCTAACATGCTCTCTTATTACCCTAGATCGGAATGTACCATGCTTTTCGTGTGGCGTGATTTTGTTACAGTAAATTACGTGCTCAGCTAACTCTGACTGCGGATCAAGTTCCCCACCTTGTGATGTCTCTGGCTCTTTGCCTTGCTGTTTCTGCTGTTTCCGCCATTTAGCTCGTCTGTTCTGGAACCACACCTAATGGGGGGAGTTGGTTGTACCCAAAAAAGAAATACATCCAGGTCAAGATTGCACGCCAAACCAATATGCCAGATACATGGCCATACAATGTAATTGAGGTAAAATAAATGCAGTTCATTAGATCTCAATGAGAGAAAAAAAACCCAGCATAAGTATTTAATACACTCTTATGCGTGTCAGTATCGATTGCGAATAATGTTAATATATTCTCGTCGACTTTAATTCATGTTACATTAGCTACACTTGATGATGAATAAACATAATTTTACGGCGGTTAAATAACTAGGTCACCTAGGCTGTCCTTGTAAGTTATGGACTGACAATAATGATGATGAACCGATCATGTCTTCGTGTCCAATCACTGCTCATTATCTTAACCACTTGTTTTCCTAATCCAATCTGGATTATATACTAGTTGGTGTTTGAGAGATAGAACACTACAACGTGTTACATGACATTAAATGTGTACATGGCACCTGAACACGTGCTTCTGTCAGATCTATTTTCAATGCTAGCTCCTCGCGGAAAAATACATCCGGGTAATGAGTCCTTTGGAAAGCTTTCTCAAGCTCCTCCAGTTGGAAGCTGGTGAAGGTAGTGCGGTAACGTCGTTGTTTGCGTCTCGGTTGTCCATCTGGAAGATATATACACATGCAGGGATAAAACACCAGATACAGTTCAGGCACTGGGTTTGACAAGTCTAGAATATTACACGACGGGATGAAGAGTGAGTGAGTGAGTTTGGTTTTACACCGCACGCAGCAATATTCCAGCTATATGGCGGCGGTCTGTAAATAATCAAGTCTGGACCAGACAATCCAGTGATTAACAACATGAGCATCGATCTGCGCAACTGGAAACCGATGACATGTGTCAATTAAGTCAGCGAGCCTGACAACCCGATCCCATTAGTCGACTCTTGTGACAAGCATAGTGGCCTTTTATGGTAAGCATTGGTTGCTGAAGGCCTAGTCTACCCCTGGACCTTCACGGGTCACGGCGTGAAGAGCTGAGACAACGGTTCATACACGAATCAACTGACTAAACATTTTGCAACAGTGAAAACTGACACATTCTGTTCAAAACTTAACGGCCACTCCAAGAAGAGTCAAAAGACAATTGCCAATATCTGATGCCTACACGCTGATGGTTTTGGTGACGTGCGTAATGTACATATCGGGTCCTTAGTGACATTCTCGGCATACGTTCCTATCTTTGTTGTGTGTTGTACGGGGCAATATCTCATCTCTTGACAAATATTTCGGAGTAGACCGGTGTATTACAATTATGCATTCTATGATACTGCAACACGAAACGCATCCGGTGTTGTCCTAAATCTACACTTTCTTATGCTACAAGTACAGTTAAGCTATTTCCACACTCTGTTCCCTGAAATTATTGAATTAATTAATTAAAGTAGTGACTACCAAGTAAATAGGCGAGACTCGATCAGTCTGTTATGGATAACACTTAAAGCATAAAATATTACTGATTGTGGAGATAAAATACCACATAACCTAAGATCCGTTTTCAGATTTACTGGGACATCGTTTTCAGATTTACTGGGACATCGTTTTCAGATTTACTGGGACACCGTTTTATACAGTGTTGTTCAAGATCGTATGAAACTGGGAATCACGTGACAGACCACCTCACCTTACGTGACGACCAACCATCGTTGACACGATCTCATATCGTGTTACCTTACGCCTTACCGGTTATCGATAAACAAACGTTGCAAAGGTACACTGTGGGGGAAAATACCAAGTAGTTCATCACATTTCGCATCACGAAACTGGAGTCATCTGAGCAAATTGTTCCTCTGTGACACATTTATGCGCAGATTACGGCGTTCTGAGCATAATTTAGTGGCAAGTAAATTATATTCCATCACAATAGTTTAAGTACGAAATTATCGATGACACAGTATTTTGTTATCACCATGGCATTCTACCCATCGACGATACTGCCTATTTCTTTTAGCCAAGTCTAGTAAGAGGTATATTTTGCATAGCCTACATTTTCACAGTGTGTCAGATTATACACGTCACTGTTTTTTTTTCTTGTGACCAGACGTAATATTTGCGCAGTAGCTATCCATTTTACGAAAGGATTCTAATTAGAAGTAAGTAGCAAGACGTTTAATGTATATGGTTACTATACTACCCATCAAAAGTTTTAGATTCACTTAAGACACTCAGTATATGTTATGCATGTACACATTGTTACAACGAAGATGATTCCTCTAACTTGGGAGAATCTACTGTAAACCTTATGCAGATTAATTGCAGGAAGATCATTCATCAAATTGCTGCAAAACGTGCAAATATCGTGCATGTGAACAGCTGCGTGTTGGTGTTAAGTTTGGATAACAATTTGCCGTTTTGTTATCGAGTTTCATCACGTATTGAACGCATGACAATAATCCTTTCAGATGGAGTTTGTTTTTTCAATACACCAGTTCATATGTAATATTTACCTTTAAACAATATGGATTATTTTGCAAAATCTAGTTTACAACAGTTGACTGAAGTAAGTGGACACAATAACACTAGTGAGTGTAAACGTTTGATAGGTTGTATGTCAGAGCTTTGGCCATAGGGATTCAAGAGTTATGTCCCTTCGTAGCACACTCAGTCCCGCGCCGTGGGTACTGCTTGCTGTACACTGTACTTAGAGAAATTTCGATATGGATCAGAACATTAATAGCCACCCATTGGATCAGCAAATGTGAGAACGATTAAGATTTTACATTTAATTTAATTCAAAAGTTAAGTATTTTCAAATTATACTGAATTAAAACGTAGGTAAATGAATTGAATGTTTATGTTAACGTGGCATTCATCAATTTCGATTAGTTTCTTTTAAAGTAAATTGATCGATTATATTGTATGGATTATTTTTCAGTCGCCCAACATATCTGACAAAGATCCGTAAAATATCATGAACCTCAAAAAGCATCGTTTACACTTTTACATGTTGGTCCAAAGCATATTAAACACTACATCTAAAACCTTTAAACATGAGTGAATGATATTATACTTTTTCACAATAAAATCATCTTTAGTTCTTACAGATGTTTACATATCATATTTAGACAGTTTTACTAACAAATACATAATGTATTTTCTTCAAACAAAAGTGTATAATGTTAAAATATGAGTGAGCTTAAATTGGAAGATGTTGTGAAGAGTACTTAAAGGTACTTGAAGACCCTGAAAATATTCACAGAATGATAATACAACCAAGACTGAGAAGAAGTGTGTGTAGCATCCTCTGAAACTTGTAAATAAAAGCGACCGAAAGGGGTTTTATTTGCTCATAAGAAATCTCTACTAAACAGAGAGTTCATTATGCCATTCTAATAGTTTATGATTGTTGTTTAGTTATCTGTAAAATATTGGAAGGTATGTATGTATGTATGTATGTATGTATGTATGTGTGTGTGTGTGTGTGTGTGTGTGTGTGTGTGTGTGTGTGTGTGCGTGCGTGTGTGTGTGTATGTATGTATGTATAATGATGAAATAGTATTTTACATATACACACATACCACGCAGACGCATACACAGATAGATAGATAAATAGGTAGGTAGGCAGGTAGATAGGTAGGTAGGTAGATAGATAGATAGATGTGTTACAGTGATGAAATAGTATACACATCTGCAGAATTAGGACAAGTATATTCAACATCAGCATTATGATCATCTAAACAAAACCCTTCAAAATCATGAAAAGCATTTAAACACCTTGTGTATAATAAAAAGAATCTACAGACCCTCGACATGGGACAGACATCTTTGATGAGTCAATAGATTTCGCAACAGTCAAGATGAAACAGATGGTTGGAGACCTCGGAAATAGGATTATGGAGGGTGTCGTGAGGAAGAAACTTAAAACAAGACAAGCGGACATCTGATTGCAGTATCAAAACACCATCATTACAATAAAGTTATAATTCCCATTTACATCAAGATTAAAACTGATTTGTTTATCATGTTTCGTGAAGGGCTCTTCAGCCTCTGATGTAATTTCAGCAATGTTGTTTATAACAAAACAAATTGACTGGAGGTATTATATTTCTTCTCATTTCGCAAACTTAATTAAACTAACAAAATTTGTCAAATTACCACGGCAGCGTTCATTCGATATAATCAGAGTTTACACAAGTACGGGTTCCCCTCCATTTGTTATTCGCGCTCCCTCTTGTAAGCCTTCACTCAGCGAAATTGTCTCGCAGCACCGGAACTCTCGCGGCCTGGGGTCACGTGATTGTAGAACTCGCTGCGAGGCACGATGGCGCAAGGATGAAGCCAAACCAGTGCTTTCCTCAGACAGAAGTTGTCGGCCTTTGTATGTTCAATTATAAAGCTACCTACGAAGAACAGGATTCCACATCGCCTTCGCTATTTTGAGCAAATAATTAAAACTTTTGATCAGAAAATGGCTGCCTTTCACGCAAATAAAACATGCTCAAGCTTTTTCATGATCCCTACTTTTTGCATGCCTATTTCTACATGCTGGAGTTTTAGAAAACTTTCCAAGGTTTTCTGTTCAAGCATGCTATTTTTCCATTGTGTAAATATCTTCATTGTATTAAGTCACTAATGCATCAAAGTTACAAATCTACTTAATGTGGGTATATTACATAACATAACACGTCCGTTAATTCCAACGCAGAACATAAATGCCATTCAACCACACTGACATGCATCGTAATTGTACGATGGTTAGGAAATGACAACACAACGGTGGTTGAGAGCTCTCCAGTTCCCATCCTTTTATTTGACTACTCTCAAATGTCCCACTAAACGAACGCAGCGCGTGTAAGATAATTGTGACCAAACATGTCTTTATCTCAAGGGGACATCTGATCCTAGTCCCTCCAGCATTGAAACCTAACAGTAGCACACAGCAGGGCACTAAGCCGCTACAAACCAAGCTTTGTCATGTCGAGCTGCTCGATCGATATTTCTTTGAAGAAAAAGACTAGGCTTGTCTTTGTTCTTTAGTGAAGCTTGGGATCTTTTTGAAGCTTTGATGTTTATCTTGAGTGTGAAATTTTTACAACTAGTCATCCCTTTTTGTGATTTGAAAACACATGCGACATATTAAGTCAGCACTTAGTTCGCGATATGTATTTGTGGTCATCATTTTCAACATCTGTCTGGTATGAAAACGTGTAAAATGATATCCTATTAAATGTGATGGTGAACAAAACCCAGAGTAAATTATGACCTCCCATGACGAAAATTAATATTGAGCACACTTTAGAGACTGTGCATAATTCATGACTAGGGTTACGGTTAAGAATTTGCCGTGACAAAAGAAGAGCAGGGTGTGGATGTGGGTGTGGGTGTGGGTGTGGGTGTGGGTGTGGGTGTGGGTGTGGGTGTGGGTGTGGCTGATGGTTATTTGAAGGTAAGAGGCCTTCATGCAGAAAACACTGGTCGCTGAAGGCCAGTACCCGCCTGGGAATACACCGGCACGGGTAACGTGAGAACTGGAACTATAGGAGGCACCCATTTTGAAGTAACGATATCTTTATAATTATTATAGAAATTGGCATCAATATAAATAAGATCAATGAAAACATTATGCACAATTTGACAGAAACATGCATTACGTGTTCATGAAAGTAAGCGTTAACTTGTCTAGTAACTGTGACCAAGGTGCAAGGTACCGTGGAGAATTATCAGAGACACTGTCTATGTTTTCTTACATACTTCATGAGCACATCTGTGTAGATCCGATCTCCAGTAACCCATGCTTGTCGTAAGAGGCGACTAACGGGATCAGGTAGTCAGGTTTACTGACTGGATCGGCACAAGTCATCGTATTCAACTCGAATATATCATAGCTCGTGCTGCTGATCACTGGATTGTCTGGTCCAGACTTGATTATTTACAGACCATGCAGATCCATCAACATGCAGATGAAACTGCATGAACTCTCATCAAGTACAATCAAATGTTACTCCTTGTCGTCTTTATATACAACTTCACCTTCCATGTAAAATGCAGATTTTTCAAGTGCAACGCTGTCAGTATGTTTTGAAAATTTAAGACAGGCAATTATAAACGCCATTTTAACACTGACTCAAATTGTTTTATCATACGCTTGATATCAGAATGAGAGTTTACATGGAGTTTGCAGATAATTATTCCAAATCTCGACACATGAATCCTATGCTATATGCAAGTGGGTGTAAAGTAACTACACATTTAATGTTTTGAAATTATTTTTAATAGTAAACGTATAATTCTGTTTACATTCTACTTGAAAGGGTTGAGAATACTCATTTGGTTGTAAGATTACTTAAAATGCAACACTCAAGTTTGACTTCGTGTTTAATCTGGCTTGGTATGTGTGACGCCGAACTCAACACTGCTGTTATAGCTACATGTAAATGAAGCAAGTTGTGACCAACGTATCCTGTGATTGACCCTTTGAGCAGTGGTTAACGCTCTAACGATCCTGGTCTAGGACAACAACCGAGTCAATACGAATCAGCATAAAATGATTTGGAAGCTATAAAAGATTATAATGATTAAAGCTACTAAAAGACAAATATAGACTCTAGTCCCACCAACCTGCAGGCAGTATTGCGTCCCTTAACTATGACAGGATCCGGTGATTATTACACCCCAACCCCCGCACTCACCACACACACACACACACACACACACTCTCTCTCTCTCTCTCTCTCTCTCTCTCTCTCTCTCTCTCTCTCTCACACACACACACTCACACACAGTCACACACACATACACACACACAGCACCACCATCACCACCACTATGGTCGTTGATGTGTCATTACATTCTCCCTGGTTGTGTGTATCAAAGTGATAAAGCCATCGTGTTAAAACTTCTGTGTAGGGTGGCACACATACCTTTCGGATATTTACTTTTCGCGAGCGCCATGTCTAACACGAAGTCATGCTGAAGCATTAGTTCAGTGTATTTGCTATAATATATTTATGAAATGGCAGTCACTACATTTGACCCTGGAAGAATGATGCCACATCATCCCGTTACGCCGAAGCAAAACTGGATATCCATTTCAAACATCCTCTGATGTATGGACAGAGAATACTTACGAACAGTGCTCGCATCAAAATTGACTTTAGATTCCGGGTTGAATATATCGTAATTATCAAGCCTTGGTTCGTTGTCTTCTTTTGCCGAGGAGGAGGAGGAGCTTGAATTCGGCGTGAAGCCTGGAAACAAAAATGAACGTTTTAAAGTCTCACTTAAACACATTTGCTTTATCCGTCAGTGTCATTGTCATCAATGTCGTAAATGCATGTTAACTCTCCCGTGTTATACATAATCGAAATGTAATTGTTTATACAACATATGTCATATTTGGGATTTCACTTTCTCAGTAACATATGTCATATTTGGGATTTCACTTTCTTAGTAACATATGTCATATTTGGGATTTCACTTTCTCAGTAAAGTACAAATTCTAGTACTTTTTTGGTTGAGTCCCATTAATTTTTTTATGTTTATATCAACTGAACTGAACAATCTCTGAAATTGTGCATTCTTGTGTTTCATTCACATCAGCCGATAACAATGCTTATCCTTTCAGGATATTTCCCAGTAATTGTCGTTACACATTCCTAACCCATATCAGTGATTGTGAGGAAGGATAACAGCTTATGCATGAACACCTTCTTTATTACAACGACCTCGGGCGACGTTTCGGTGTAGTACTAACACCGTTATAACGCAAGACTTGACTCTCACTGTAATACAGAAGTTCTTCATTCATTTACTGATATCCTTTCTTCGTGCTCCTACCCTAAACGCCTAAACTACATCTATACCAGTTATGTCCGCACAAACTGGTCTCAACGCATCTTGAGTTTGTGTCAGTAAATCTGAACCTTCTGATTCTTGAACACGTCGGGAACTTTACTACCTGGCACACTGTCGGCCTCACAACAGAAAGACAGATTGTCAAGTCAACGTACAACTACACAAGATAGAATGTTTGTAGGTAAATAACTAAACAACTCCATTTGGAACCACAAGGTTTTTTTTATATACAATGAAATTAAAATTAAAATCCAGTCACAATACTAACATTGTTCGAGCAAGGTGAATTTCACTCTCGTGCATACTAGTACCAGTACACGATTTTCCAAAATTAAAACATATTGTGTGCTGATAAATGAACAAATACATTTTGAGTGAACGACATAAATTCTGTGTAGAACTTCGATGCGTGTGTTCAGCCAGCGTCGCAATTTGCCATACCCGTCCTAGCCAATGTTTGCAACCAAAACAAGTTCATTTAGATAAAAGACAGTGATGACTTCTTTCTGTTTCTAAAGGGGGACACATCACATCCAAAAAGGTGACAATGTTCTTCTGTGAGAACGGGTACGATATGCTTTACATTAAATACTTGAAAAAACTCGAAGCTAATGGCGACCTGTGACGGTTTTACCATATGCTGTATCTGCAGTTTTCTTCTGGGTGGCACTTGTGACGCAATACATGCTTATTTTCGAAAACATATATCAATGCGAAAAAAACTGTTAAGAATGGATGCTCAGTTCGAGCACAGGATACTCTCTCCAAACTGTATCACTACTAACTGTAATTCTTCTGTGTCCCTGGAGCATACAAAAAGTACCTACATCTTGTTCAGCTTGACCTGAGCTACTCTACATAAGCGTGACCCGGGAGGTCAAATGGCACAAACGACTGGTCGAGTTAAATTCATTAAATAGCCGAACAGAGAATGTGGTTAATTTGTGCGTTCTTGCGAAACATGCATACATGGATTCGTTACAGAACTTGTCCCGGATAACAACTCTTCTGAAAAACAATCATTTCATGTTTTCAGTGAATTGTCTGTTACAGTGATAAAGTAACAACTTTGGTTTACAACGTAAATTCAGTCACTTTTACAATCTGATTCACTGCTGTCTTAAAGCCCGAATAGGAAACATGAAACAATCTGTAGCTAATTGTTTAAAGAAAGTTAGGACATTGCTGACGATTTCTGAGATGTTAAACAGCGATCTTGTCTCGGGTGTTTTGACATATTGACAATCAGCTGACAAAGTCGCACCCCTCCACAATAATAGACCCAACCAGCTGTGGCAGGGTCACGCAGTGCATTAGTATGTACTTTATCAGGTCAATCGGAACTACCTGTTATGATCCTACACGTAAAGATCCGGTAAGAACATGTCTTCAGCATCCCACGTTTGTCATAAGTGGCGACAAACGGGATCGGGTGGTCAGACTCGCTGACTTGGCTGACATATGCCATTGTATCCAACGGTGCATATCCGCCATGCTGTTGATCACTGGATTGTCTGGTCCAGACATGATTATTTACACCCACAAAAGATGATGTCTGCACTGGAGTTAACCCAGTCAGACATTTGCTGTGTATCAAGGGCTTCTATAGTGCTACATTTAATTTGTGTAAGGTCAAGTTTGGACCGTTCTTTCTTCCTAGAAATGTCATTTTCGTAAAGGGTATACATGGAAAAACAATTGAGTAAACATAATTTGGTTGTATGTAGACGAAACCACAGCCTATGGCAATGTCTCTGTAAAATGTTTCCTTATCTGACTCTCCAACTCCTGAAAATGCAAATCATAGTGTTCTACCATGGCTTCGTTGGAGACTTGGGGTCATTAAAGACTAACACTGTACGTCACATGACACAGAAAATAATAAAAATACGTTTTAATTAATAACACTTTTCACAAAAGACTGAAATGACATCAAGTGTGGAGCTATTTTCTATCCAAATAAAATGGAGATTCAATGAGGGTCATATTCCAGGAAAATGTCCCCCTTGTTTTTTATAAAGAAAAGATCGAGGGCTAGTGTTTTGCTCTACACAATGTCAGACTTACAGGATACCCTTGCACATCCATGTTAGACACTAGAGGGACCTTAACACATTTGGCGTGTGATCTTGTTATTTTCGCTAGAATGGAGTTGGATACAAAGCATGTGCTGATAATCCAATGAGTGGCCACAGACAAGAGTATGTGAGTATATATGATAAATATTGCATGAAGTTGTTTGTTTTGATTTTTTTTTCCATTTTTTAAATGCCGGTTGAATTAAAGCATTGGTGACGACCATTGCATCAATGTTCCGGGTTTGCCAACATACAGAGGAAACGGGTAATTGTAACTATCCTTCAACGATGAAATGGGTTTCCATGGTAACGGTAGTGTCCGGATAAAAAGCTTAACTGTAACATTCTCATAGAGGAGAGAACCTGCTTACGTCACGGTAACGAGGAGTCCAGCAATTTAGACAACACCAGAACAATACATGTTGGCCTGTTGTAAGTATTTGTAGGCCATAATCCCTTCAAGGAAACAAGAACCATCAATGCTTTGTTCAAATGTATGTTACAGCAATGTAAGTTAATGCTGTGATCCCGCTGAAGCTCAAAACAAAATCATGTCCAACATCGATTGTTTTTCAAATTTATACAGAAAAAATATTGCACGAGGTGACCTTACAATCTGATTTTTTCTTCCAGAAAAATGAGAATCACTTACTCCCAGTTCTCATAATAGGATTGTTTTTTTTTCTGAAGAAGCATCAGGTTCAACAAAGCCATGGACTGAAACCCTCCAACCTCCGCATGTCCGAGAGTATTAAAGTGAGTCTACAGGACATGTATACCAGGGACTGCATACTCCTTCAAATTAATATATATGGTTTCATTTGTCCACTGACCACAAGTTTAGCATCGGCAGTGCGCGACTGTCGACGAAGGAATCCTCTGAAGTTGGTCCAAGCAGCATGTTGTTTTTGCAACTAGTGACGTCTAATTCACGTAGGGATTCTTTTAAATATAAGCGACAAACCCATTCCATATTCAAACAGTGGCCAGAATCGGTCCAACTATCACATGGACATCGATTTATATAATACTACCAAGTAGTGGTGACACCATGTTGTCGCGAAAAGTGATGGTATCCTGAAAGGTATGATGTAAAACGCTGTGCATACCTTAAAGAGACCTTGTATGGAGTCTTGGTAGGAAAAAAACTCGTTCGTAACTCAAAGGGATCTTGGAGAATTAAATTTGACCTTTGAAAAGTTGCAATCCTCCCTCTTGTTCTACAATATTGTGGAAAAGGTGTAATACACAGATGTAACGTGAGGCCAACACTTTCCCAGTTTAGGATTGACTATTTGTTCGTTGTGGAACTACTGAAGATTATGAATAAACCTAGAGCTCAGTAACAACTTCTTTGCTAAATAACATTGCACTGACAATCCCAGCAGACATTCCGTGTCATCTGCATACTGAAACTTCAAAATGTTCAAACATACTGATATGTACACAGTCATAACTGTACACCACAGCCACCTTACGTGCCCAGTGATTAGTTTAAACTATTAGTAAATCTTATAAATAATTTGTAAATCATTGTTTCAAAGAAATATGAATAACGTGATCATGGTGGCCATTTTGGGGAATGAGGAAGCGATATTAACAACACCTCTTAATCTAAACAAGCGAAGGGTGGCCAAGTTCAGCATGCCACTCTCTAACGCCGCTCTACCGAAATTCACAGCCTATTCAAACTGATTTGGAGAGTCAGTGAAACCCAGCAAAACTATTGAAAGAAAACTATCTTGAACTGGAAAGTTTGCAGCTACCTTCTGTTACAATGCTATCACCTCAGTCAATTTTCTGGACGACACCGAGTCTCGATATATGGTATGATTACAATCAAGACAGCCCTTCTCTCCCTTATGGTGTATTTCAGCTGTCGAAACCATTTTGGCTTCACAGAATTAAGTTGGGAGGATATTTGGCTGATCGCTGATTATACGTCAAGCGTGCTGACAAAGAAGCCATTGCCATGTTCTTGAGACACTACGGCGGTGTGTTCGGCGAGATACCAACTTTTGTACATGTCTCCCAGAAGATTGTATTTTGGTCTAGTCTCCGAATTTCATTAGCACGCTTGTTATGATTATGGCTTCTGTATAATCCCTCGAAACTCAATCTCAGTTAACACCATGTGGTGATCTTTACATCGATATCACAAAAAAGTAATTATATTAGAAAACAATTTAGTAATGTTTGCATATATAGGAGAGACGAAATTGTTATCACGTCTTTTACGGTAATGATTACTGTTACTAGTATGATTACTGTTACTACAGCTAATTACAGGTAATATCTACAGTATTAAATGCTTGAGTGCCATCATATTAGAATGGTAAGTGGGTTCAATGTAATTGTCATATGGACAATGTTTCGCCGTAATTGACTCTTGAAAAATGTTATAAATGATTGATTTTAACATTATAACGAGAGACAATACACTGCCTACATTATCACAGATTTGATTGACATTATAATGCAATAACTGTAATTTGACAAAACAATACAGATTCAGGCAAGAGATCACAAGCAATAATTGTAGATTAATCTTATAGTGGTAACTTCCTGTTATTATCAAAGGTGCAATGACTATAATCTAAACGATATGAGACCCTTCCTTTTCTTCACTAATAGCCAACACTGCTATCAAATATGACTTGATAGCTTTGTGCAACATATATTACGTTTCGGTAGAACTATCTACTTAATACAACTGTAAATGAACACGTTTCTTTTGTGTATTATATGGACAAATATTTGATGCTTGCGGTCCACAAAATATAATATAATATAATATAATATAATATAATATAATATAATATAATATAATATAATATAATATAATATAATATAACATAATATAACAATTTCTATCATGCTTTAATTAATAGGTTTTTTATGAGGCAGGAATACTGTCGATGAAGCTATGATGTCGAACCTTACCTTCCTCTATCCATTAGGAAGCTATTTATCTAAAATCTAAACACAGTTATGTCATCAAGACAATAACATTGAAGCCATAGACAAATAAAAAGAGCCGACAGTTACCAAGAACGACGGGGTGAGAGTGCTGACTGCGGATGATGCTTTTCAAGCATGACGATGTTCAAAACTATTCTAGGAAGGCAGCAAATGATTCAGGCATCAACAAAATCTGTAGATGCTTAATCTAATAACATCGATATCACCACACGTTGTTTTTGTTAGCTGAGAGTGAGGAAGTATGATTTTAGCCGCTTTTTACCAGACATGGGCTTCACACGTCCTACCACATGGGGAATCGAACACTAACAGTAAATTACATGTTGTCCGCTTTGTTATTTTCTGGTAAGTTGTTTCTGGCTTATGGACGTAGGAACAAATTGTGACGAGTGACTGGGTTTTTCGAAGACGTACGGTGAGTTTCTAGAAGCAATCTGGACAATGACCAAAATCGGTGAAAGGCACGTCAGATAAGGCCACCCACGCTGCTCTACCTAGTCTCAAAAACTGTGCCTGGAATTGTGATGTTCATCTTTGTGCGACTTTTGAAATACTGTGGCTTGGAGACGTTTTCACGGTCGCAATATTTACATTTGATGGATTTTTTCATTTGCAAAGGATCTGATGCCCAGTGAATATTGACATACATTTGCATGTGTTTGTGACATCATTCTGACGGGGTGTGTTAGAATAAGTGAATAGTGATTATACACACATCACATATCTGATACAGCCAGAGAAGTATAAATCTTCTGATGAATACAACAACTTTACAGAGAGGAAAAAACAGACTGAAAGGAAATCTCCACACCCACATGTTGCGAACGTATTGCACTTTTAAATCTTGTTCGGCATACAAAACGAAACTTTCCTGTGTTATGATGATACCAACTGGATAGGATAATTGTTGTGTTAGCCTTAGTTAAGAGAAGTGTCTTATCTAACCACTCTTATCATTATTCGGCATTTCGTATGCCAGGAGCACCAGAACTGACCTCTTGTTATTGTTCTCACGTGGTGAAGTGAACCCTGACCTTCAACCTTTACCTAGCTTTCATTGTCTCAACCGTTCTCTTACATGGATCCAAACTTAAGCATTTGGAGAAGATCTTACCACAGTAACAAGAGCAAAATTTGTCCTTATTCACATATGATCATTTTAGTCACAGTCCAACCTGAATTTGCAGCTGGTGTATAACGCTATTACATAAATTACTATAAAGATGCTTAATTGGAAGCAGTGGACCAACTTACCTAAATATCTGTCGTCGAAACCATTAGTAGGGTGGCTTGGGTGGATGGTGTTTTCTCTGGGTGGAGTGTTGGGGTGGTGATTACTGGCAGGCTGGGACGGGGCAAGGAGACCATTGACTGAGTAGGGCCCAGGGGTCGGGCGCACGCCGAAGTCAGTCATGGGCGTCCCCGGGTGGTAATAGCGTCGGTCTGGTCCGAGGGTGGGGTCCTCATCGTCTACGAGTCGAGACTGGAAATAGCTATCCATGTGTGTTTCTTGGTGGTTTTAAGAACGTTCCAAATGTAATTTACAACGCTCGCCTCATTGTGTTGATCGGATCGCGAGAACTTGATTTAATATTCCCCATTACGAAAACTTTTGCGGCTTCAAGGCGTTAGTTTCTGAAATTTATCCAATCAAATTTGATTAGAACCTCGCTGTGCGCACACAGGCTTCTTACCATTCGACGTGGGCATGCCTTGGTGTCAGTCAAATAAACGTCGAATAATCATTTCTGTTTTCCTCTCGGGGAGGGACATATGTCGTGGAGGTATCAATGTATAATATACACATTTAGGTTGGGCAATGTGTTGACCGATGTAAGTCTAAAGGGGAATAATTTAGTAACCGCCTCTTGAAGTTACAATGAAATTTCTTATAATCTGTATTAGTTAAAGAACCAACGATTGAGAGATTTTTTTTGCTGATGATATCCCTTGATACGGATGTTGAGTTGAGAGGTCGTTCAACATTTGATATGATTATAGAAACTGTGTGAGGCTGACGGGAATACGGGTGTCAGAGGTGAACGGAAGTAATCTGTGTTGAATGTAGAAGGACCACAGTCATGCACGAGAATCCTGCCAACAACAGAGGGTCACCAAATGTAAAACGTCCATGGAAAATGTAATTACGTTTCCAAATTGATAGCCTAATGTTTTCTGTGCAAGAGCGATATTTACGGAACGGTGATAAATGATACACTTTTAATTACGTTTATAAGGGTTCTTCAGCAAATGAAAAGTTTTGGAAACTCAATTAAACACTGATGTGATCAGCTTCATGTTTAACAAGAATGTCTGCTTTGTTTGCTTGGTCAGATATTCAGCATCGGGGCTGCTCAGATTCAAGCTGCATTGAAGCATGGATATTTATGTATTGGAAAACGTAATTATGGCTTGTTTGTGTGCCTTGAAATAGCGGGGCAGTTTAATGTGGGACTCTTGTCAACAACCGTGAAGTCATGGACACAGAATTTAAATTATCACATACTGCTGGCTATTGTTATGTCACAGTCTGAACTGTAAATGTTGTTGTCGTAATTTATATGGAGTATCATGACTAATTCTTAAAGAATGGAAAACATTATATACATTATAGGTTGCCATGACACTCATTCACCGAGTTAGGCTTGGAAGTGTATTGTGCTCTGTGCATAACGATGTCTATTGAAGATGATCAAATATGCATTGACAGAGTTAGTAGACCTTACAGATCGAGAGGATGGTTTGGCTTTGACTGATTTCTGAATAGAGGCCTTACATGGATTTTCTGGAAATTGTATAACACAGCATTTGAGAATTATTTGAAGAAGGGAAACGTCAACGAAATTTCATTTTGCCTTTAAAAAACATAAACATACTTTTTGAGTAATTAATACGGTGTAACTGAGTAGTCGTAACAAATTTGTTCTCACATCGGCATGAACATGGGTTATCACACTTGGTTGTCGATTTACATGTTTATAAAGAACATGAGTGAGTGAGTTTAGTTTTACGCCGCACTCATCTATATCCCAGCTATGGTGCGGGGTCTGTAAGTCATCAGGTTTGAAGCAGACAATCCAGTGATCAAAAGAATGAGCATCGATACTATGACATGTCCGTCAGCAAGCCTGACCACCTGATCCCGGTAGTCGCCTCTTAGGCTGCTGAAGATCAATCCTAACCTAGATCTTCACGGGTCTGTGAAGTTGACGCCTGCCACTTGGCTGTCACCTGCACGAACATGGAAGGCGTGTTTTTATTTAATTTACTTTTACGTCCTTAGTCGACAATGAGCAGTCTGTTGATATGTAAGTTAGTTATTCGTTGTGCCTGGTCAACATATGCTACGGTTAGAGGGTATTTTAATCATTACGATTACGTTAACAAGGTGAGTGCTAACAGAACAGGCGTCAGGCAGAACACTATTAAGTGCATAAAAGATCGCGTCAATCGACGAGATGTAATTAGTATATACGATTGTATTTATTGCGCTGTTAATCACGACATACATAGTACATGCAGTAACCTGTTTGTCTCTGATGGGAGAAAGTCGGACAATCCTTACGTTTGTCGCTGGAGTTGGTGGTACAGACAATATACACCATGCTGGACGCTACTTTCCAATTTAATCATGTATTATCACAGCTCACATTTAAATAAAAAATGCTTTGCATAATCGTCAGAATTCTTAGCTTAAATCAGAGTCTTTTGAATAACCAGGCATAGAGAAAGGGGGATTTGAAAATACCTTAAAGAGGTTGTATACAAAATAACAAAATGTCATTAAATTGCTAAATGTGGTGTCAGTTCGTAAAAAAGATGAGGCCAGTTGTGGCACCGTCTGTAAAAGGTAATATGTCAATAAAGGTTCTCTTCAAGCGTACTTACATTTTTCAGTAATTTTTTTTTCTTTGGGTAAAGATATTTCAGTATTCACATGAAATAGAAGAGGAAAAACAATTTTAAGGCACTATGTAGGATCCGACACATTAATTAACTTTAAAAAAACCCATTAAAAATTAGAAAATAATATTGATTCATCAATAAAAAAATGTATGATAACAAGATTTTGTATAAAATGAATGTTTACGTCGTAAATATTTACACTGATTAATAAAAAATAAAAATAAATCTTACCAGAGGGTATCAACATTATCTCCAACTGAAACAGCATACCTAAATCAAATTTGATAAGGGAGATAACTCTTGCCCAGGTTTATCTCAGGATAAATGCTAGTGTGGTCAAAACATAATGAAGCATAGTTAGAAGGGAAATCACTGCGTAAAATTATAAACTAACAGATGCACGTTCTTACTGTCACATCTGGTCGCATACGTTATGCGCACAAAGATATCCAACATTTTAATTAGAAAAATGTTTGTTTTTAAAACCGAGATTTGACGGTATAGGAAACACACGTACATGGTATTATGTTCAATGTAACGATGACATAAAAGACAATGTAGATGGAAAACGTTAGTCAGTTCCGTGGTCAGGGTTATACAGGAAGTGTTCAGATTATTACCGATAGCCTAGCAATCATTGTGTCAACTTGTTATAACGTTGGAGATGTTACAACATCGATGTGGTCTTGGAAAATAGAGAAAGAGGCCTTAAAATCATCAGTCACTGACAAAGGGTTTGAAATTTCTGTGCTGTGTGATTTGGTGTTCTTTGTAATTTCGTCTGAACTTTGAAATTACGGAAACAGGAAACACCAGATACGAAAGGTTGTCACTGAACTCAACGAACAAAACGTGTATATTAGAACAAATAAGATCGTGTAAAGGGTGAACAGTGGCAATATTCTGTGTGTGACAATTTGAGACTTTGGAAGAAATGTATGTTTGTTTCCAAGAAAGCATAATCTCGCTACATTATTACACCATTAATTATAACAGGTAGTGGGTAGACTTCAAAACGATGCACACCAGGAAGAGGGGAGATAACTTTCAAAAGGAACTTATATTGATGTGATTTTAATTAACATTTTCAAAGACTCCTTGTGAGAGCTGGGTAACCTTGTGATTCTCTTGTAACGGTTTCGAGGCCCACGTTGTCCGTTCCTGGTGTTCCGTGCCGTGATGTTGCTGTAATATTGCGAACCTTACTTACTGACTCTTGGTATAATTGCATTCTGCTTGCAAACACTACATATGGCAGATGGACAATCTAGATTCCGTAATGAACGGGACGGTCATCATACAATTGGATCTAAGTATCAAAGGTTATCTTGTACCCAGAAAGGATGCACAGCAAAAATAAGCTGGTTTCCGGAACACTGAAACCGAGAAGAAACGTCATGGAAACCAACATTTCCAGTTGGTTTCCAGGGAGTTTCCTATAGTTTCATTGTGGTTTCCATGCAACTGAAACTGCACCATTTCAGGATGGTTTCCAGTTCGTTTCATTACCCACTCCTCCAAGCGGGATCCAGTTGGTTTCCATGTATGAGTTTATTGTAGGTTTCAACCTGGTTTCCATGTATGAGTTTATTGCAGGTTTCAACCTGGTTTCCATGTATGAGTTTATTGTAGGTTTCAACCTGGTTTCCATGTATGAGTTTATTGCAGGTTTCAACCTGGTTTCCATGTATGAGTTTACTGTAGGTTTCAACCCGGTTTCCGTGTTGCAGTTTCCAACGTAGTTTAATACCTGGTTTCCATGAACTGAAACTTGCTTGCGTCGGCCCTTTACCGGTCCTCCGGAAAAGATGTTGTTTCATGTCTCACATGTAGCAAATCAGGTATTTTATACAATTGAATAATGGTAAAAGGCTTCAGGATGACAAACAACAGAATAGAACACAAATTCATTAAAAGTTTATTTATATTCAACAATATGTTTGTAAACAAATAATATTCGGAATATTCAAGTTAGTAAATGAAACAAAAGCAAGGGAATAATTAGCAGTGAGTACGGAATATTTTTCTTAAACACACTGTAGACCAGCCCATATCACTTGGTTTCCTAGTTTGAAAAATGTTAGCTCTTTCCGCAAGAGAGGAAGAACTGTGTGCTTCTTCTCCTCCGGTCAGTCAATCGTTTCACAGCCTTCCTAGCTGCTTTCCAGCTTCTGAAATTTAGAAAACAAACAGTTTTCAGTACAAACAAGCATTCGTCTACAATATCCATGGCTAGAGAAAAGAAAACGGTCCTTGTCGTCGTTACTGGACATACCGGGTGAGAACTGCTTTCAAAATAGTCGTCTCAAAACAACTTGGGATCAAGTGACAAAATGGCGGCAACCGTGCGTAGGGGCATTGTGGGTAATAAGAAATACCTGATCCTTTTTCGATTGGCAGGCACGAAATCCTTCTCTGACCCAATTTGGATGTGATTTTAAGACAAAGACTGAAAACGACAACTTCAGTACATAAGACTGTTGCTTTTATAAAATGTCACGAGTTCGCGTGCCCATGGATTACCGGTTCATTACTTCTGGTTTTGTCGGTCAACACCTGACTCAGGTAAGTTCTATTGTTTTTACAGCTAGCTAATTATTGATAATAGGAGCCTGTTAAGTGGGGACTGCCCCAATGAAGCCGACACACGAACCCCGACACACTAATGACCTGACACTAATTAGTTGTCAAGTATTTGAACTCTGTGTCAAAGTATGCCAACTATAAATGCTTTTAACGCAAAACTTTACGCACTGCCTCAGTTTATTGTATAATAAACGTATATTCTGCATAAATATCATCATGTAAGTACCGAACTGACAATTGTTTTAATTACTTATACTAATCTTCCTAAATGCTTATACTCTTTCACATTCCCAGGAGTTGGCATTATATATAGCCTGTTTTTTAATATATTGCATCATTTACCTTTTAATTATTAATATATATCTGAACTATTGCTATTACTAAAGTGGCTTTAATTTTATTTATTTTTATACAATATATTTACTGAAAGGAATACAAGCCCGTACACAGCTCAATGATCCAATAAGTTATAATTAATATATAATAAAAGTTTGAGCAATTTTTCTATGCAGAGTCAACTCACCTTTTATTCTTGTATATAAATATCACTGTTTTATTATTTCTTTTCAGATAAAGAAAGCGTCTGATCCTCAATTTGACAAAGCAGACAACCGAAACCTGGACTTGCCCCATTCATCCCAATCTAGAGAAACGGAACTAAGTGTGCTTCGCGCACATAGCTGGGCAAAGGCCATTTATAGCCATTCGTCCTTTCACCATTTGCATGTTTAGTACGCTTATTGTGAAGTTTGTGTGCATGGTAGTTGGAATATGATGCTTCATTACATCATGAATAAACAAGAATGTGAAGGAAAAAAGTGTATAGTTTGATCTTGAATCATCAGTTTGAAGCCACATTTAATATTGTGATATCCACAGAATGAAGCGTCAACATTTTACTTTTGTTGTCTTGTTCATCTAAGCAATGATACGAATCTACTATTCCTTCCCCAGGCACATTCAGATTGAATTATAACACCTCGTGAAAGCTAAGTTTCAGTCAGGAATGGAAACCAACACATGACCATAGCTTCGTGTCAGTTTCCATCACTGGAGCTTAGTGTATCCATTATGGATTCTATTTGGAAACTAGGTCACCCCGTTTTACTGAATGGATACCAAATGGATGTCAGGATGGTAAACAATTACACATTTTATGTTAGTTAGTTCAAAACAGCGCAACGGAAACCAACATGAAACTACATTTTCTACTTTTATGTTGGTTTCCATTTAGTTAGATCTGAGGGTTGCAAATTCCAGGCATGGAAACCAACAAGAAACCCCCGAACTTAGTTTCATTTTGGTTTCCATTTACAGAAATACCAAAATCACATTTCCAAAATGGAATCTAGTTGGAAACTCTGTTAGGGAATGGAAACCAACTGGATTCCGCAATTACCCACATTACGGATGGTTTCCAGGTTTCTGGAAACCAAGTCATTTTTGTAGTGATGAGAAACCCATTAAAAAGAAACGGGTTTGAAAAGAAAACACAATCGGTGCAAAAACACTTTTCAATTTCAAAATTTCAACCTTTAAAGGTGATCAACCTTTAGTTCCTTGAAATATATAGCTCGATTAAGCCATATATACAATTTGGGGTCTCAAACTAGATGCGACAAAACCCTTTCTACATCCCTAAATCACCTCTCCGAGAAGCAATCGATTGTACAGTTGTGACTATATCATGAATATATTTGTTTCAGCAATATTACAGTACGTTTTAAATGTAATCTTTGATACTCTAGATGTAGTAAAGTCCAAAGCTATCCAAAGGCGTCTAAACATGAAATACGCGAAGATTCGTGGTTAGGACGACAGGCCCTCGTGTCATTGCGAGGATTAAAGATTCTTTTTAAAATATGAAATTTTTAGATAACACCTGCCTTGAAACGCTTCACAGTACAATATGTTTAGATATATATGTACTATGAAGTGTTTCAAGTCGGGGATCATCTCAAAATTGTTCATATTTTTTTAAAAGAAGTCTTTAATGACACGAGGGCCTATGGTTAGAACAGGTCCCAGTCACTTATGTCAGAGACGGGAAAGGTTGGGCTGGTTGGTTTTGCAGTTTTAGGGCGACATGGACAAGTAAAAACCCCATTTGCGCCCAACACATTGACATCATTGACCGTATGTAACTGCACTGTAATTTCAAAGGGAATCGGTTAATTAAAGTAAAAGAAACGGCAACGGTATCAATATTACTTTAGATAGATAAATAAGCATATCGAATAACCTCTGCTTAGTGTTACGGATTAACAACCTTAAGTAACCACTTTCATTTCATTAATAAGCAGTAGGTTCATATGACCGAGTGTTAAAATGTTTTAAAACCATACACTTACATCTAAGGTATTCGAGAGTCTGTCTAGATAACATCATATATATTTTCCAGAAGACGAGACAAAATCTAAAACTGCCCGTTGCACAGACCCATACATGATATATTGGGGTCCAAACCTGTTTCTAATGAAAATACATCATCAACCTCAAGTACGGCACTTCTGAGATTGTGTTGAATGTTATTGTGCCCTGGGCATGGAATTAGAAAATGTGCGATATTTTCTGGCGTCTCCGAATTGCAATGGCCACATTTAGAAGAGGCCACCTTGTCTATAATACCCCGTAAGCATTCAGCCCACAGTGTCCAAGTCCAAGTCGTGAAAGAATAACCTCATCACGCCTTTTACGACGACGACTTTTATGACCAGCTTTCAAGGATGGTTAAAGTTTGTACACATGACTTCCGGTATTCTCCGTGTCCCACATCTGTTGCCAACTCATTGTAACAGATTTCAATAAAACATTTTCAAAATCTTTGGGGACTGGTTGAAATTGAAATAAACTACGTTACAGTTGTAAATGTGTTGATCAGTCAATCTCTGTATATTCAAGCCAAAGGGTAATCTGCCATGAGTCCAGTCACACATGACATATTCCACACAATCATTAACAATCTCAGTGACTGCATGATGTTTGTTTTTGGTTTTCATTTTTTGAAAATAATTTCAAAGATACCTGTTGTCGAAGGTGAAGGGACATTTCTGAACACTCAACTTGAAGCGCTGCGACTGGAGTTGTAGCATGCGCCCCAGTACATATTCTTTAGACTGAATTCAAGCTTATTACGGTGACACTTAGCTGCCGACATATAGACCTGGAAACCATAATCAGGTCTTGACAAGATAAGGGCCTTGTACGGCAATAACATAGTTGACCTATCAGCACCCCACTTCGTTTGGGAAATACACCTTGATAAATTGATGATCTTGGTACATGTATTATAAAAATGTGTGATGTGGTAAGACCATGTTAGTCTTTGATCAAAATACACACCAAGAAACTTGAACACTGACACCACTTCCAGTTTATGCTGTCCAAGAAGTAGATTGATGTTATGAGGAATTTTACGTCTAGTGATCATCATTGCCACTGATTTTGATTTGGAAATCTTAAACCCCCACTTTGAACACCATTTACTGACTATGTTTAAGCAGTTTTGTATAGATTCTAAGACAAACTGAAGATTACCAAAACGTCTCCAAAACGATCCGTCATCAGCAAACTGTGCTGCAGCTATGTTTACAGGTACCTCCTCGAAAATGTCATTGATCATGATATTGAATAAAACTGGACTTATTACACTTCCTTGTGGGGTACCGTTTTCAATCATATGCACGCCTGACAGTTCATGACTTATGCGAACTTGAATAGTTCTTTCGGACAGAAAAGACCATATCCACTTGAACGTGTTACCTCTAATTCCAAGTTTCAACAATTTAAAAAGCAAACCATTTCTCCAAATCATGTCGTACGTCTTTTCGATATCCAGGAACACACACAACATGAATTCCTGACTGCATACAATTTTCTGTGCTTCAGTTTCCAGACGTTGATCTATACATGAACGCCCCTTTCGGAATCCTGACTGGACGTGCGTCAGAAGCTCATTCCGTTCAAGATAATAGTTCAGTCAATTAGTAACAATTCTCCCTAACTGGAACTATTATTGCACGTCTTCATGTTCTAGGCAAGGATCCAGAACACCAGCTTAAGTTCAACAGTTCCAGAATAACAGCTAGAGCAGTGTCACTTAACAATTACCACTGAATGGGGCTCATGGTGTGAAGGGATTATCCCAACCTTTTTGATGTACCGCCGGATTAATGAAGCAAAACTATGTGTAATTAGCTAATCTGTTACCGCTGATTAACGTTCGGATACGGAGAGTGAAGCACCGGATTACTGAATCAACAGGTAATGAGTTTACATAGTAAACAAGATTGGTTACAGTTAGCTATCGTTCGGATATCGCGGGAATCGGATTGTCGGGGTCCGGACTAACGCGGCCTGACTGTACGTTTAAACATTTCATAGCATAACTCATCTGCCCCTGGCGCCGAATCATGTGTTCTTGATATGGCTGCCTTAAGTTCATCATGAGTGATAGGTGTATTAGTTTCCAAGCTACTTTCCAACATGGCAGAAGACATTTCGGGCAGAAAATGTGCTTCAAAATGTTTGCTTATATTCTCTGAATTCATGACGGTAATTTTCAAAACTGCTAACAGATTTAAATTGTTCAACAAGAGCAAGAGTTTTTCTCCAGCTTCTCCCATTAACGGTAAGGGTGAATGATTATTACCACCGATCGTTTTCACCTTGGACCGGATACTAGTTAATGATGTAAATCTATTAATACTAGATATATATTCCCTCCATCTTAATCGTATATTACTCCTTACTATACGCTGGGACGGAGCTCGTTTCTTACGAAAAGCAGCTAGGTCACATGGCAAAGATGAATGGCGAACCTTATTATATACCTTTTCCTTGCGATATTTGCTTTTTCACAGCTGTCATTGCACCAGAACTTTGGCGGGAATGACCAGACGATTTTCCAATCGACTCTTCTGCAATTCTGACTGAATGTGTTGTGATATTTTCATTAGACGTATTAACATCACCATTTATCAGATCGGATGTAATATGTTCAGCACGCATGCTAGAAAATAGTGCCCCATCAACCTTCTTAAATTTCCACCGATGTGCACTATCACAAGAATCAAGATCTAATTTTCAGTAAATGCTGGAAAATGGTCACTACCAAACGCATCTACCTGGTATACATCTCAGTTACATTTATCAGCTATTGGTTATGATATCATTGATAGATCTAAGGGAGAAAAGGTCCATTTGCTAAGATCCATGCGGGTCATTTTACCGTCATATTTTAAGAGGACACGATGTGCCTCATCTAGAAACTGTTCAACAATCTGGCCATTATAATCCGTCTTGTTGTTTTCCCAAATTAAATTATGACTGTTAAAGTCACCTCATATAAAATAAGGGCCTCCATTGGGATAAGTTATCTTCAGATATTCATCTACGTTTGGCTTACCTGTATTATAGATATTAACAATAGTAATAACTTTGTCTTCCTCATAATAAATCTTTACTGCTTTAGCCTCATAAACCGTTTTTGGTAATTTATGAACCTGATACAACGAATCAGTCTTATTAAATATAGCACAGCCACCTCTCCGATGACTTTTAGTATTCGGATTGCTGGTTAGTGTATCCTGACGAAGACCAAGATAGCCATTTATTCTAAAATGACTCTCTGGCCATAGAAATGTTTCCTGTACACAAGTAATATCCGGCAGTGGTGTCCTGTTTGATAGAAAATGCTTTAAATTATCCCCATGTGCAATAAGACTTTGAGCATTCCATTGCATTATAGTGAGGAATACTAAAGCCTTATCCATCATTCATCTCAACGTGTACCACCTTCAACAGATCACTAGGAACATCGATGTGAAGATGTATTTTTGCCGCCGACACAAGACGACTCATCTGTTCCTCCTTGGTTGTTGCATTAAATCATCCTGAAATCACCTGAAACAAGAAAGCTAAAAAGGTTTGAGGAGAAGTACTAAGGAATGGATTGGTAATTTGTCGAGAGCTAACTTGAGCTGTATCAGTTGAATTTCATATACTCTGGTTAAAATCAGATTCATCGCACACCCCTTGTATGCAGCGCTGTGTCTAGCACCACAGTTGCACAACACTTAGATACATTTTCTGAACAATTTTCTACATTATGCTCACCACTGCACCTTGGGCATACAGACTTTTTACTTATACATCGGGATGAAACACAGCCAAACTTCTGGCAATTGTAGCATCTAATTGCTGGTGGGATATACAGACGCACACGAAAGGATTGATAATACATCCTAACACGTTCAGGTAAATGTGGTGTTGAGAAAGTAAGTAGAATGGAGGTAGTAACTTCTTTTTCTTTCCCGCGTAAAAGTCTTTGGGCACATTTGACCTTTTGACTCTTCAATTGTTCAACTATCTCATCCTCAGTTACATCTTTGTCAACATTGTAAATAACTCCCTTGGATTCACTCAGAGACTTTGGGACATATCTCTTGACACGAACGTCGCAGATACACGTTGCAAGGTTAAGTTGCTCAGCAGTCCTACAGTGTATCACTGAATCTCCCTTTTCCAGTTTTTTCATATGCTCCGCAACGCTAATACTTTTATGATTTTCCCGAGCCAAAGCAATAAGACTCAAGTTTGTCAAACGTATTCTTGGGTCAACAAAAGTAAAAGTGACAACAAACTTAATACGTAATGACGAAATCGCCTCGTTTACAACTCGATCATCCTCATGTCTTCGTTTCAAACGTTCGGAAATCATCGACACGTACTTCTCTGCAAGTTCAGCATCTGTCGAAGTTGAGGTAGAATGAATATGATCATCCCCATCCCCATCATTGTCGCTCACCATACCCAAATATATCTGTGACTAATTCCAAATGAAAAGTTCACGCAGACACAATGCGCGAAAACTGGAGCCACCTGGTATGGGAAGTCAACGCGACACAACAAACACTCAAATAAGGCAAAATAAGTCAATATTTGACCTTAGGTAACCTACAAACACTTACCTGTATAATATTACTGAAGTAGTAATGAATAAGAAAATATAAACCCAACGAAAGCCCTTACAACAGAGCGGTTAACAAGTACGCCCGACCCTGTCAACAGCCAAAGGCGGTCTCCCAAAGGCGGGAAAATACACTGTCTTGTTGAGTTAACTCCCTTGACTTTGTTCACTGTACAGGATTCTTTGGGTCCTTGCTTGACGCAACCGATCTGATCAACGTTCCAACCATATGACTGCGATCTGTAACTTATCGACTCTGGTGATCAACAGGCAAGTGATTCACATTTTAATTATCGATCTACGTGATTTGGATACAGTGGCATGCTTCAACTACGTCAATGAGACTAATCACACACGATCCCTTTAGTTGCCTCTTACGATAAGAATGATCTGCTGGAATTATTGTGCCCGACCTTTACAGTATCAGTCATTGTGATGTTTATTTCTTCATGAATCGTTTTTGTAAAGTCGTTAGTGTAAAAGTAATACTGATGTGTGTGGTGTGAAACAAAATACAAGTTCAATAAGTTGCGTTACCATCTTGTAGAGGGATCTTGGCGTTGGGATCTGTCTATTCATCTCGGACATATTGGATAACAGTAAGTCTCCATGGTCCTTGGTATAGTGATCTAACTTCAGTTGTTGGTGATCTATAGCCCGTATTTTATATTGTATTGTCGTCTTTAATTACAATATTTTAGTTTGATATGCTAGTTTTAGGTTCATATCTGTAATAGTATAGTGTTTTACTGTCCTTCGATGACAGGTTTTTATGTTTATTTATTTATTGATTGATTTTAATATTGATACAAAACACTGTTCTCGTCACGATATGGCAGCAATACTGTCTCACTCACTACATGAAACGGGCTTGTTAAGGCGTTCTACGTCGCTTTTAGCAGCATCCCAGCAACAACACGTCACCAGATCGGAGCTTCACACATCGAAATAGGGAATCGAACGAGCCAATGCTGTAAACACTACTCTCCGCCACCGCCCCCCAAAAGCCACACCACATTTAATGAAAGCGACAAGACCGTTTTAACAATCTCAAGGAATCTTTGTTGTAATTGTATGATGCCTGTTCTATTGACAAAATACAACCGGGGCTTTAATATGTCTTTGGTACTAGGTCCTCCGTCAGTTAAAATGGTTATTTTACAAACTGACACGACGAACTTCCTGAGTACGTCTGGTTAATGCGGTTTGACGGGAAACAGGCTAGTCAACTGGGTAAATGGAACAGGTCAGCTCCATTGGCTTATTTGTAGTGTAATTGTACGTTTCAGTAAACACCGGATGTAGCCGACAAAGGTAAACGCGTGAGAGATCGCGAGCATCTAACTGTTCACGTTTGGATTCTGAATAGTTGCAGTTCTGAAACAGCGCCTTATATCACAATGAAAGATGGAAGGAGTCAGCGTAGACAATGGGTATGTAAAAAATCTTTTAAATGCCATTACGAACCACACTAAATTCTAAACAAATATTGTCATTTTCCTGGGGATGAAATCAACCCCAAAATCGTTCACGTGAATGTAGAAGCATAAATTGCAAATGATTCTCAGTTATATCTTGTTTACTGCTAAACACAACCCACTCACTCACTCAGTGATCGCCATGGTAATCCAACTCCTCGGATCTTCAATTAATGCATTCACCAACTCATGTTCACAAGGCATTGACTATAGTTGTTAATCCTGACAGACAATGGCTATGTTTTATTGAGAATGCCACCATCACCACGAACAGCACAATTGTAATTCAAAGCAAATGTTGTCATGTTCTCAATCAACCTCAAAATGGTTCACATGACGTAGAAGCAGAATTTTCAGATGGGTGAGTGAATGCATCAGCAACCTACAGCTATTCCCGACGAAAAATGTATATTTTACAAAAAGTGATTTTCAGATCTAGATGAATTTCGGATCGGAATTATACACTGAAGGCATTGTTGTGGACATTACACGCGCAGAAACATATTTACAATAAAGATGACAAACCTAGTTTTTCAGTGAAATGTTTACGTGTGGCGAACGTGCACTCATTCCAGTTGGTATCAAGTCCCCTAATCACGGGAAATACCCCACAACATATCTAATATCATGACGCATCGTTAGCTTGGTTGACAATGCTTAATGATGAGAGACAATCCTGTTTTATTAAATGTATTTAGATTTGGCCCCTCGCTTCCCAGTTCCCAAAGGAACTGCAGAACGCCCTTAATTGTGAGTTCGAATGCCAGTCGCTCCTATAACCCAACAACACATACATTTGATTCATGCTCCAACTCCGCTTTTCACACCGCAGTTAGTAATACATGTAGTTGTTTAATCTGACTCCAATAAATGATTGAGTAAATATTGCCTTACGCTACAACAACAGCTTTCCAGGGGCAAGAATCATACCTGCCTGAAAAAGTTGATTAACATGGTTCATCCATGTACACGTTGACAGGTCCTGCCACTGCTTCGCGAAAACGCATTGCTTATATCAACGATAGTGTCAGTGTTCCTTGGGACGACGGTTGGGCTTCTTTGTCGACGATTTAGCCCTTCATCAGACACCATTGCCATGGTGGAGTTTCCAGGAGAAATATTTATGAGGATGTTGAAGATGCTGATGGTTCCCCTGATAGTGTCCAGCATGATCACAGGTGAGTTCGTATTCGGACGAAAACGTTCTTGCTTTCCTGGATTGTGTCAGCATGTGTAGGTACCGTTAGTTTCGCAATGCAATGGATCTGAGTCAAAAGAAAGAAATTAAGACAAGCGTTAATCTTTCATCCTCCAATCCTCACCAAGAGCAACTTGTACTGTTTAAAAAGGTGCTGTACAATATTAGGGTTGGTTTGGCAGAGGGTTGCGTGTTGCTTTGCATTTTGCAAGTCAGATAAAACATCCCACGTTACTCTCCGAAACGGTAGCCAAACATTTTTTGATTATCCAAAAAATATTATTGGTGCTCGTTTTTCCAAAGACATAAATTTTCAGATGATACTGCCAAAAATGACACGTGCTTTACCTGTAACTGCGATGTGGTAATACGCTTTTACATTCAGACGCCACACATCTCCACTGCTCATTCAGGTGTTGCTGGCATGGATCGTCAAACATCAGGAAAGATGGGACTTTTCACGTTCGTGTATTATGTATCTACCACAGTTATCGCCATCATCACAGGGTTTATTCTGGTCTTTGCCATCAAACCTGGAGATATTGACGTCACCACCTCGGTTGAGCATACTCCCGATGACACTCGTATGGTTTCTTCAAGGGATGTTTTCATGGACCTGGTGAGGTAGAAAGTTTTAACACTGGACAAAATTAGTATATTTACAGATTAATAAATACCCCCCCAAAATATGTTTAGTATAGTGACGAAACTGTCACATAGACGTAACATACTCTACAGACCATGTACCCAGTCCAGCCCATATATATGTGTGCGCATGTGTATCACAGGAGAGGTTCAAGACGTGTAGAATAGCCTTCTTAGGGGCTGCAAATCTGTTGTCCCGAGTCTTTGGTTAAAGTCCGTAAATTTGCACGGAAAAAAACGTTTCGGCATTCACTGAACAGCATCTTTGGTTCATTTATTTAGAAACCTATTCCCCGAGAACATAGTGCGTGCGGCCTTTCAAACTACTGGCACAGGGTACACGAAGAAAGAGACATCAATGGAAAACATAGACCAGAATGAAACAAACCCGTCTGTCTCTGGAACAGATGTATCAGCCCAAGTACAACATGAAATGGAGATGAAGTTACATAATGGAAGCAGTCCCACGTGGGTGGCAAAACTTGAATACAAGGACGGAGTTAATACCATCGGTAAGGGTTGTTTTCACAAATTAAGCATTTTCAGCTAACTCCGATAGGTTAACTTGAAAATTAAAATAAATACTACTCATTATATACTACTGTAAAAAGTTAACAACAAATTCTTTCCTGACAGTTTAACACCTGTAATATGAATGAAACTGATGTTCTTTAACTCTCTTGAGGAGAACACATGGCACAAGCGTCATTTGTATTCCATAAAACATGGCACCGTTCCAGAAAGGTTGGGTGGATGGTTTGTTATCTCCGCATTCAGCAATATTCCAGCCGCATGTAAAATAAGTAAGTCTGTAAGTAAACGAGTCTGCACCAGGCAATGAAGTGATCAACAGCATGAGCATCGATCTGTGTAATGGGGATACGATGACGTGTGTCAACCAACCAAGCGAACCTGACCACCCGATCCCGTTAGTCACCTCTTACAAGCGTGGGTTACTGGAAACACATAACCCAGATCTTCACGGGGAGATAAACATGTCCAATAAAGAAACAACATTTCTTTTGAAAAAGGATACTCTCTTGATATTATAGATGATTTGGGGGATATTTACCCCAACGAAAAGCATATTTCATGTGCTTTAGGGAAAGTGATAAACAAGCAATAAGAACTGAGACGAATTCTTATGACACATATTCCATGCAAAATGAAACGGTCAGCAGAAATAATCTTATTAATGACATGTTATTGTTCAATTTCTGAACCGTGTTTTGTAATATGTTACTATTTCTACAGGCCTGCTGGTTTATTGTTGCGTGTTTGGAGCCGTACTTGGGAAAATGGCAAAACCTGGCAATGTTCTTCTCAAATTCTTCAACGCGATTTCTTTCATCACAATGAAAATGGTTCGCTCAGCCATGTGGTAAGTAACTTTGTCATCCGATGATTTCGAACGAGCTCTTTACTGGACGAGGAGACGTCTAAGGCCTCACTGACTGACTGCCATACTTTTCTGAAATGTTCACTTCCCGTAAAAAGTTTGGACTGAATTGTGTGAATATAGCTACGTCCTTCAGGCATCAGTCCTAAACTAAATTTTGCAAAATATTCCATACTGTTTAAAGGTATTGTATGCACAAGGACCTATGTATTGTAAAACAATATCCGTAACGTTGAAAAGATTCTCGTCAGTAAGGTTCGTTGAAAAGATTATCGTCAGTAAGGTTCGTCGAAAAGATTCTCGTCAGTCAGGTTCGTTGAAAAGATTATCGTCAGTAAGGTTCGTTGAAAAGATTATCGTCAGTAAGGTTCGTCGAAAAGATTATCGTCAGTAAGGTTCGTTGAAAAGATTATCGTCAGTCAGGTTCGTTGAAAAGATTATCGCAAGTGAGGTTCGTTGAAAAGATTAGCGCCAGTGAGGTTCATTGAAAAGATTATCGCCAGTGAGGTTCGTTGAAAAGATTATCGTCAGTAAGGTTCATTGAAAAGATTATCGTCAGTGAGGTTCGTTGAATAGATTATCGTCAGTGAGGTTCGTTGAAAAGATTATCGTCAGTGAGGTTCGTTGAAAAGATTATCGTCAGTGAGGTTCGTTGAAAAGATTATCGTCAGTAAGGTTCGTTGAAAAGATTATCGCCAGTGAGGTTCGTTGAAAAGATTATCGTCAGTAAGGTTCGTTGAAAAGATTATCGCCAGTGAGGTTCGTTGAAAAGATTATCGCCATTGAGGTTCGTTGAAAAGATTATCGCCAGTGAGGTTCGTTGAAAAGATTATCGTCAGTAAGGTTCGTTGAAAAGATTATCGCCAGTGAGGTTCGTTGAAAAGATTATCGCCAGTGAGGTTCGTTGAAAAGATTATCGTCAGTGAGGTTCGTTGAAAAGATTATCGTCATTGAGGTTCGTTGAAAAGATTATCGTCAGTGAGGTTCGGTAAATGAGTTCTGTAAATGATGTACATCAGTGAAAAGTGGCGAAATTCCACGATAATTGTTCGTACACATGCATGTGTCTTAGCAATCTGATGTATGATCCTCGTGCAGACTTCAAGATAAATGAATTGCAAGCTTTACAAAGAAACTGCCCGAGACAAATAGTTAAAGATGCTATAGATCTAGTTTGTATCCACCTTCAACCGTCGAAATCCTGAACTATTAACTAAAGTTTGTGAAATTCTCCTGCCTTAAAGTTTACAAAAAATACGACATTTTAAAAGATGAACTGACACACGTCAAGTTAATTAAAAGCAAAACACAGGGTAGGAGTATCAAGCAAACTGTACAATCTAGAAAATGCAAATTTAAACATACACTTTGTAACCAAATGCGTGCCACCAAACTGAGGTACATGCAAGAGTGGTCATGTCCTCGAAGTACGTGAAACTATGGCATGCGCATCTCAGAATGTCATATATGTCATAAAGTGCGGTGGATGCGGCGAGGAGTATATCGGACAGACGGGAGATGTCCTGCGGTCAAGAGTGAGAATTTGGGACCCCTCCTGTCGTTGAAATACACTGAGTGGACATGTAGAAATATGTGCTGGGAACAAACAACCAAACTTTACAATATTCCCAGTTACAAAATCTTGTCGGACAGTGATGAAAAAAAATAGAAGAAAATTACTTCATCAAACCTTTTAGGTTCAAAAAAAAATTTGTTTAAATTGTACACCCATTTTTGTCCATCTGCATGCAATGAAATTAATCATATATCACTGCTAGTATATTGATGTACTTTAGACGCACACTATATGCAGAGCTCCGTGTCCTTTGCACTGTGACATCATAGCTTAGTGACGTCATAACATAGCAACGCCGTTATACACACAGTGTTGTAACTTCATTCTCCTAATCGTCATACTGACGAATTCAGATTTTTTCATACAGACAGCAAATACATTTTTAAATGGTGCAAGTTATGGCGCCTTCCAGTCGGGCAGGACACGTTTATCCTTTTCGGGTTCACCCTCTGTCATCATTAGTTCTAGTGATACAGATATCTTCTTCACTAATTGCTTTCCATTGAAAGTCGATCTGTTGTGGTAGTGAAACAAAGTTGGATTTTTTTGAATTAATATCAAAGTGGCAGCTGTCCACTGAGGGTTTCGATTGGAACGTCTTGGGTCCTTCAGGACAGTGTGTGCTGTTGGATGTCATTACACACGACTCTGCTTACGAATATCCTCTAATTAAAGTAACGTGAACGTATATTCCTACAACCGATATAGCATGTACATTGCTAACTGACTGCACCAGCCCGATGTCAAAATACAGTTCAAATAGGATTACACAGCCACTGGTGTTTATGTCTGTTTGCGTCTTTCGTGCATCTCAAAAACTGACAAACGTGATCACTGTGATCACAAAATCAACCGTGGATCGGAATTTTGAGACAATCCATAAATACATATTAATATTAATTAAAGGATGACAGACCAAAATCTTCCAAGCATGGCGTCAGTGACAGTATGTTTATGGCTGTGACGCTAGGCAAGACATAGGAACTTTGTTTTTATCAGTATGTAAGTTTGCCTCTTGTCGTCTCAGGTACTCGCCGATTGGAATCCTCTCTCTGGTAACTGGCAAGATTCTAGGTGCAAAAGATCTTGCAGGGACGGCTCAGCATCTTGGGATGTACATGGTCACTGGTCTAACTGGTCTCTTTATTCATACTGTGTTCATCATTCCGTTGATTTATTTCGCTTTCACAAGGAAGAACCCATTCAGAGTGTCTCTTGGAATACTACAAGCTCTCGCCACAGCTTTGGGAACTGATTCAAGGTTTGTCTACAGTTGACTATCAGCTGCAGTCTTTGCATGTATAACATCAAAGAATCAATTTAGGGTCCGACCTTTTCACATTGTTACAGTTCTGCGCTCCTCTTCCCCTTGCATGAAACTAATTTTTAAACGAATAATGCATAGTATGAATTACTTACAAAGTGGATTTCACACTTAGACTCCCAGTCGTCGCTTACGATATCTATCAACACGCATACGCATTCACAATAAGTCAACAATTTTGCAACAGTTACTTAGATTCAACAACTTACTTTGCAGTGCAGCCACACTTCCGGTGACAATACGTTGTTGTGAGGAAAAGTTGAAGATTGACCCGACAATCACCCGTTTTGTTCTACCAATAGGGGCTACCATTAACATGGATGGAGGTGCGATGTTCCAAGTCGTCACTTCTGTCTACCTGGCTCAGTTGAGCAGGATTCATTTGGAATTTTTACAAGTGCTTACACTGGGGTACTTAACATTTATTATGCTCCCAGGTTTGAATAAGAGCTCATAAAACGTACTAGCTTTGTTCCAATTTCACTTCATGCGTACTATTGTTTTACGTCACCCTGAAGACAATCTTGACTTCGAATCTTGTTGACCTAATATAACACAAAGGTTTCCGCCGATAGTTTTCTAAAGAAAAAATGATGACCAGTCTTCTCTTGAGGGAACCTCAAATGTGAAAACGGATTTATCTAAAGTCGTGGTCGAAAACACGCATAACCCTCGTTCCCGCATGGAACCAACAGTTCTGATTCTATTAAGGGTTGATTACGTTTCCCTGTCTGCAATAGCATACACGTGTTTGCAGGATTCACCAAAGAGTAAAAGGTTTAGTAACGTTTGCATCACTCCAGTCCTTTCTCAGATAATCTCGACTACCGTATAGACAGATATCGGATTGTGAATCATACTGAGATGGAGAAATGTGTACTGAGCTTTGATCTGGGGCGTTACCATGTGTTCGTGTGCTTAGTGGTGGTTGGTCGGAATGTTGCTAACTTGGTGTTGGTAATGACGTATGTCCACCGCGTTCATTGTTTAGCTTCTTTATCACATGAGCTGCTACAACCTCTGTCGAAACGATCACATCAAAATGTCGTGTCAAGTACGTGAGTATCCTAGACTGGTATGCAAAGGAAGTTTGACCTTGTCCCATCAACACAATAAAACACGTGGTCAGTGCTTCAAAGCATCTTGGACACAAGTGTCTTGTTTCTTGTTCCAGCCTTGCCTCCACGCTGGGCAGTATAGGAGCAGCTGGAGTTCCTGGCACTGGGTTGATGATCACGATGATGGTGATGATCTCTGTGGGACTGCCGGTGAAGGACCTATACATGGTGCTAGCTGTCGACTGGTGTCTGTGAGTACATATACTATTGAGGACCAGCTATGCCATATGCTAGTAAGGTCCCGTTCCGGAACAGTACAGTTGTCTACAGGAGATGCTTGATGATGGGAAAACACACAGAGGAATATCGTATTGCAGGTCATATTAATTACTGGTGAAGAATTATGTTCAGCATCACGTAAGAAGTGATCAGGTGGTCTGCCTCGGTAATATGGCTAGTACATGTTGTCGTATCCCAAATGCGTATGTGGATGGTCATGATGTCAGTCTCATGATTGTCTTCTCAGGGCTCGATTATCTCTAGTTCCTCATTCACACTGTCCGATTGTCTTAGCGTCAAACAACAGACCCCCCCCCCCCCCCCCGAAAAAAAACAAAAACAAAAAACAAAAACAAAACAAAACAACAACAATCAAACAAAAAACCACAAAAACCCAACAAACACACAAACAAACAATAACACACAAAAAGCAAACAAACAAACAAACAAAACGCAACAAAGCACATTTTGAATGTGATTGTCTGAGACGCCAATAATTGTAAATTTGGCTTAAAGTTTCCATTTTCAAGAGCATTGTGATCACTGATGGGTGAAGACCCAAATAGTCCAACCAGAAGAACCAGTCAAGGAAGAAATGTATGTCAATAGTTCTTCTACCTACTACCAGATATATATGCTATAATATACTTATGACTATAAAATACACAAAACTATATATTCCACACGACTATAGTCAGCACCAACAGCGTGCACATATGGAATGTGTGTGTTTCTGTTTCAGGGGCCGTATGAGAACAATGACAAATGTCAGTGGTGACTGTATGGCAGCCTCAATTCTCCAGCACATCTTCAAGCCAGGCTTGGGAGATGCAGCGCCCAAAAAGGATGATCAGAGCTTAGGTGCTCTCGAAGACGCAGACAGAATAACAGGAGACAATTACATTGTGTGAACTGTGGAATAAACCTGAAATGTTTCCCACTGTTTCCTACATCATGTATCCTACTCCATCAGGGCCAAGCAGGGACGTGACACTGACCTGTAACACTCGAAGAGGGTTACACTAACGTATTTCCGGCCTACAAACACAGCGTCACATGCACATACTACCTTTAAACTTTCTCACAGTTCACAGACAGATTGCACTGACACGGAACAGCTAAAATTAGGTGTGTGATTCGAAACTTATTGTTTCCTATACATTGTAGCCTGTTGTAGTCAGTCGTAGTTTAGTGCAACTGATGTAGATTGTTGTAGCCTATTGCAACCTATTGTAGCCTACTAACGCCGGTTGTAGCCTATTGTAAGATTGTCGGATTTGAAACGTTATTATTTGATTTCATGTCGCATACACAAGTAGTAGTAAGTCCATAATGCACAATAAAACCAATTACAATGAAAATAGTAATCTCTTTCATCTCAATAAAGGGAGACCGGACAAAAAACACTGAACAATGGCACGTAATGATCCCAGACTTCCGATTATAGTCTGCCGAGCGTCGACATGTAGGAGTATTTGAACAACGCAGTACAATTTTCACGTCACTGATGTTCTGTGGGTCTCACTTAGATTGCCTCCTCGTCTAAATGCAAAACCAGAACCCACTCATTATTACCACGACCAATTATATGGAGTCGAGCCACCACGTTAGAGCATGTCCTGGAAGTGATTAATGAAGAATGACCTTGATCCACATTGACTGCCGTTCCGGAAAACTCCCGAGCCACCGGGGACTGTGTAATTGACTCTAGAAGGAAGCTCTATCTGATTTTTACATACATGCATGTGGGTCACTGGACCACTTTCTAGGATGTGACATCGTATGAAACTAGTTCAGTTTTTTTTCCGTGGGTGCAATCCCCGTCCAGGTTGGTTTCAACGCCACGTGATAAACATATCTGGTCTGAGTCACGTTGAATAACGTAAGGTGACACCTAGAGTTGATGATGTAAGACGTGGGCACCGTTATTAGCTAAGCTAGGTTTTAGTTACCATTCTTGTTCATTTTCTGTCCGCCACATTTTATACCGTGGGCACAGCATTCTGGATAAACAGTTAGGAGAGAATCTAACAACTAAAACGTTGTGCAATTAATGGTTAATATTTGCTAAAAACATGACAAGGACTGACCCATTTAAACGAGGACATTGCTGTGTCATCTCTGTTATTAATTGACCCATTGGTATCCATGTTACCTTTTTGCCGTTTGCGCCAAATATTATCTGTTTCGGTAATGGAGTCTGGGTATTCCCCGTCGTTGGTATTTAATAACTATATCCTAATATGGTGTAGTTTGAAATTGCATTTACTGGGTGTTGAAATTCTGTTGTAGGGTTCTTACAGATAAAAGTTGTTACTGTACATTTCACAGTGCACTGGGTGGTCTTATCTCTGTTGCCGGGGACAAAAACTCCGAAGTTGCTAGCGAAAGAATATGATATATCATCCCGTGACGAGTCAGTGAAATTATAGTTAGCTAGTTTAGTTACTCTGCCATGACCCTAAGGACAGTGAGAAATGATTAATGTAGAATTTGTGGGATGGGAAACTAAGCACCTAGAAAGCACTCCATCTGATTATCCTAAATTAAACTTTTATTCTGGTTTCTAATTGAGAATGACAGTTCACCGCAGTCTCTTGGGCAATGTTAAATAAATTAATACAACATCCAGGAATTATAGCTGTGGCTTGGAAACTGGTCCTTGAATCTTTGGGGTCTATGGTTCATTCATAGGGTTGAGTTCTATGACGGAAATGGGCGTGGTTGTTTGTCTCGGCGTTTCAAGGTGCCACATCACTGGGTTGCAGGATCTTGGGATTTGCCATATTTCCTGGAAGCGATTTCTTGTATTGAGTGAGTTTTGTTCAAGGATTCAAGTGAGTGAGGGTGGTTTAGAATGCTTTTGACAATATTCCAGCAACATCACGACGGGGGACAGAGAAAAAGGCTTCGTACATTGTACCCATACGGGATTCGAACCCAGGACGCGCGAACGCTGAAACCACTAAGCTGCTATACCGCCCGCGATCGCCGTAAAGGCATCTGTTTTGTGGTTATCCAAGGAGTAAACTGGCGTCGACGTCAAGCAGCTACAGATGTGGGTGAGTGGGATTTGCGTTTCCCAGGGTTTCACACTCTTTACTCTCAGCAATATTCCCGTAGAGGGACGATGGAGCCCAGTTAATAATTTAGATTCTAGACTTTCGAGTCGGGTAACTAATTTGCAATACATTGTTAACAGAACACACCGTCAACAGGCCTGACAACCGTTTGAACATACTCAGTCTTGTGGAAATGTATCCACGGCGCAGAAGTATTTCTGATTCACTTGTGCTCGTTGGTGTTATAGACGTGTTCAGATAATAACAGTATCTACTTTCCCAGTAGATTGCACATATATTTCCGAACTTGAGGAGGCACAAACCGAGGTGGCACAAGGTGAAGGGCGCAAACCGAGGGGGCACAAGGGGAAGGGCACAAACTGAGGGTGTACAAAGTGAAGGGTACAAACTGAGGGTGCACAAGGTGATTAGCGCAAACTGAGGAGACAAAAAGTGAGGTGACAAAGTAAAGTGGTACAAGGTGAAGTGGTACAAAGAGAGATGGTACAAACAGTATATCAGCGACTCGTGATTTTGAGTAAGAGAACTCTTCGATGGAATTTTCACAAAAGACTATGACCGGCGAATGTGAGTTTATTGACAGTATGGGTGGCCACTGGCCCATTATACATTTAAAAGAGAAATACAGTGTGTAGCACAACAAAGCGCCTGGAACATCAGTTATACATTTGGCAATACAAAACGTGATCGTAGTTTAACTGCTAGGAATACATATTTTGCAAGCAGTGATAATACATGAACATTTTTTGATGCTAACAACTGTTGAAATTTGGTTTCTGAGGGAAATGTGAAGTAGTATGCAGGAATGAGGGAGCGTCTTAGACTATCATAAAAAGGACATACCAAACAAAAGTGATATTCTGATTCAATTTGTCTAACTATACACATGGGGCAAAGTCTCTCTTCCCTGGCTAAACCTATTTTCCTACCCTGTTCAATGAATAATCTATGGCCAGAACAGCGGAATGCAGTAAGGGCAATACGATAAACCTTAACAGAAATACAAGATAAGTACTTTTCAAAACCTGCCTCTTGTTTTACAGAGCGGTACAAAGTTAGTTTGTTATATCTGTGGAGATCTTCAAACCAGCGCTGCTTATCAATATCTATGCATCTCTGCTTGAAAGAGGAAATGAAATGATTTATAACACCAACATCCTGCTTACTCCAGACTTCACCAAAGCCATACTCAAATAATAACGACTTTACCTTTAATGCCCAACAGCTCAAACCCTGATTTGCTAATGATAACTGGTAGGAATAAACTTTCTTAAGAATAACATTATCATCTTGATACAAGAGTCTTATCCAATACTTGATAATCTTTACATAACAGTTAACTCTAAGTGAATGGCGACCTAACTCACCACGTGCTACAATATTCGGTACAGATCTTTGTAAATATAAGAGCTTTTTACAAAAACGATCATGGACTCTTTCTACATCTGGTGAGGGGTGAAAACCCCACACCTCGCTACCATATAATAAAACCGGCCGAATCTTAACATCAAATATGTGACATAGCATGTTGATAGGCAAGTTATAGAAATTATATATCTTAGACTTTAAACACTGGATAACTTTAGTAGCTTGGAGAGCTAAAGTTTTTTGAGCAATATACCATTTGCCGGAGCTTGAAAAATGTACTCCTAGATATTTGTAGGAAGAAACTATGTCCACGGGTTGGCCATTATAGTACAATCTTTCATAAGTTTTAAGTTTACCTTTCTTACGAAAGACAATAACTTTACTTTTATTTAAATTAACTAGCAACTGCCATTTATCACAATACCTTGACAATTTGTCTAACCTTTTCTGGAGACCTTTAACTGTACTATCCATCATCACTATGTCGTCTGCAAACAGTAATATAAACAATTGCAGCATACCGATACTGATAGACCACTGATTATCCTGCTCAAGAAATTGCACTAAGTCGTTTATAAAAAATGAAAAGAGAAAGGGGGAAAGCTGGCAGCCTTGACGAACTCCGAAATTACAATCAAAGAATTGAGTACAATTATTTCCTACAAGAACACAAGACTTTACGTTTTCATACATATTTCTAATAAGTCTAAAGACTCGACCTTTAACGTTGCCAATCCATAGCTTATACAAAAGGCCATTACGGGGGACTGAGTCGAAAGCTGATTTTAGATCTATAAACGCACAGTAGAGTCTACCTTTATGCAGTGATAAATATTTGTTTATAACAGTGTCTAAAACAAAAATATTATCGGTAGTCTGGAAACCTTTTCTAAATCCTGCTTGCTCTGGAGCTAAAGTATTTTCTCTCGTGGCCCAAATTGATAACCTGTTGCAAATTATTTTGGCGAATATCTTCGATGCCACTTCAAGAAGGGTAATTGGTCTGTAGTTGCCTGGTTCATTAGGATCACCTTTCTTGTATATCGGGATAATAATTCCAAACGTCCACTCTTTAGGGTAATTACCAGTCTGTAGAATTATATTAAATAATAATCTAAGCATCTCATAGCACGCAGACGGTGCATATTTGTAAAACTCAAGGGGTATTCCGCTGAAACCTGGGGCTTTTCCTGGCTGCATATCATTAATAGCTTCAGTAATTTCTTCATGTGAAATAATTCTATCGAGAAAGTCATTATCAACTGTACTGTCGATAAGTTCGTCATTAATAGAGTCAATAAAGTCAAAGACAAAAGCATAAAAGTCTTGTTCGCTGTCTGCAAAGTTTGTACCCTGAAATAATGAATAAAAATGTTCATTCCAATCTGCGCATGAGATATTATTACGTTGTGTATTAAATGATTTAAAATAAGACCAAAATAGTTTACTGTCTTTGGATAGTAAAGCACTGTTTAAAGTTTGTACAAAATTATTAAACACGTTAGCATGTTCTTTGTACATCTTTTGGGATTCACGGTATCTGTCCTTGTTCATTTCACTGTTAGAGTCACGTAGTTCACGAAGTGCTTGTCTGGCTGCTGCACGTGCAGCACGACACTCGTTGTCATACCAGCTATTGTTATTGTTGCGATTGACAACAGGCTGAGTACCAAAACTCTGCCTCTTGAACGGTTCGACACAGTGATGGAGCACTTCCTGGAAACATGTAAAGGCTTTTTGAGTGTTATTACATTTAATATGATATATAAAATTGTCCTGAGCAATAGAGTCTCTCTGGCGATTCCAATGGTCAAGATATAATCCTCGTTGATCGTCACTCCAAGAATACCTAACACGTTGCAGTTCATCGTATGTTGTGTTTACATATCCTTCAGGCTTTGTTATTTTCAATGAGTAGGCAATAGGCATGTGTGTACTTTCTACTTCGTTATATATTACATCAAATTTTTCAAACAATACAAATGATCTTTCTGAGCATAATACATAATCTACAACGCTACTACCACTATTTGCAAAACATGTAAAGCGTCCATGATCCTGATCACTGCCTATCCTACCATTACATATGCGGAGTCCAGTTGACATGCAGAAGTCCAAGAGGGCATGTCCTCGTTTGTTAACCACGTGATCCTGAGATGTACGTGGAAGGTGGGTATCTTCTATATAGTTTATATCGTCATCGATGGGTAAGTAGTGGGCGTCGTCATTTTCAATGTAATCGCAGTGGTTTCCGGCTCCTGTTCTGGCGTTGAAGTCCCCTTGCAGTATGATGTCACAGTGCGGTTGTGCAGATCTGTACTTCTCTATGTCTTGTAAGAGGAGATCAAAGAGGTTCTCTTCGGCGTGTTGACTGGAGCCTGCAGGTGAATAATAAACCACCCCATAGAACACTACGTTGCTACCAGGTATTTGCACTTTGAGCCAAAGCACATTACAGGATTCAGAAGGTAGGTATGATATATACTTAGCCAATGTGTTCCTAATAAGCACTAGGATTCCTCCAGAGTTTCTGATTGCCCCTGAAGACTTATCTCGGGTGCTACTGAATTGGGTGTAGCCAGGGAAATTAAAATTGTCACCATCGGAGCACCACGTTTATGACCGGCGAATGTACGAAATTAGATAAATCGAACTGAAATTTCAAATCAAAATGTTACTTAGGAGCTGTTGTCCATATTAGTGAAACAACAAATTACGCTTGCCTCTTCAAACCCCATGGAATTATGTAGCTCATGTTTTAGCTCACGAGATCGGGTATATTTGTGTTGACGTTCGACTATGTGCAAACACAAACCTGCTAACGTCGATGCAATGATGTAGTGGGTCTAACAGTGCTACAATATTCCGGTGAGTGTATTTCATTTGGGATGGTTTGAAGTGTCTGGGAAAACGCCGAAGCCTGCATATTTTACCTGCGCTTCAAATTGGGCTGCGCCCTGAAGCCAGCAACCTTGTCCATTCAGGGTATATTCGTACGTCAGTGTGAACACATGCATATGTCAGCACACACCCTACTTGTTCTGTCAGTATGCAGAGTAAGTGTTTGTCATATAATATCAAGACGTGGACATCTGAAGTGGTTTCTCGTGTAGATTCTCAACAATGGCATCGCATAGGCTACCACTGAAAAAAATCGATACTGTTCAATACATAGAGGTTGTAAGGCAAGCCTTTGTGCCATACCACATGTATGAAACGAGTGAGAAATGCTCTTGCAATGCATAACTTCACACCACTTTCGTATAAATCTAATTTCATACTTGTTATAATTTCTTTTTCATCCATTTTTTCGTGTAGTTTGTGCAGTAAGACCCAGTGAAGGTCCAGGACAGAATAGGCCTTCAGCAGCCCATGTTTGCCATAAAAGGGGGACTATGCTTGTCGTAAGAGGCGACTGGATGGTCAGGCTCGCTGACGTGGTTGACACATGTCATCGTTCCCAATTGCGTAGATCGATGTACATGCTGTTGATCACTGGATTGTCTGGTCCGGGCTCGATTATTTACAGACCAACGCCATATACAGTGGAAGCTGTCTAAACCGGCATCTGTCCAATCTGGCAAGTTGTAAACACAGGCCTAAAATCTCAGTCCCATCCGCAGCTTGTACATTTATCATCAGCTCTACAATCCGGCACATTGTCTAAACGGGATTATTTCTTCAGTCCCAGTGAAAGTCGATTTAGACAGCTTCCACTGGAATATTGCTGAGTGCGGTGTAACTCTAAACTCACTCACTCACTTCACTGATGTCACTTTCTATTGTTTAATTACCATGACAAAATACAAAAACAATGGTCGCTTGGCAACAGTCATGTGTGCACATATGATGCATATGACACTAATTTTGTTTTTCAAAGTGATTCGATTCCTGTCACAAGAGAAGTTCGCCTGAAAGGGGCATTCTGATATTTCTACGTGGTGTGACGACCATGTACACTGCTCTTCACATCTTTGCATAGAGTGAACATTGGTGCGTCCGCGTAGAGTTCAACCCACATACACACTATATGGTTCAGATCTGGAAACGCCGTACAGAGTGATACTAAGACACTGTTGCGATGCATCTAGTGTTGTAGAGGAAGTATTGAAATCTTTGGAGGGCATTTAGAAGTGGAATGCATAAGAAAAGAAGTGCAAGATTTATGGACGTCAACTTCGTTTTTGTGAATAACACGGCATTTCGGAGCGTTCACTTGCTCCTCATTCGCCAGGTGATGATGAGGCAGGTGATAGTGAGGAGATATTTGATCCACCACCACAGCAGAGACTTTGGCAGGACAAAGTGTGTACTCCATTTCAGTTGTCGACCACTATTGTCGTTGGGGAAGGTTTGGTATAGGGTAACATCGGAATGACAAGAGCGTGATTTCAGACCTTACTTTTGTTTAAGCCACATGTTAGCAAGTTTGTAGACCACGAATTCCTGCCTCATTCTCACGCTATTCCTGATCCGGACTCGATTATGAATAGACCGCCTATATATGGTGTATGTTCAAATACACATGTAGTTTCTACCACATAAGGGAAAACAACGAATCCTTTCCTGCTGGCACACGTACATAACTAGTACGTTAGGAGTATGCCATAACAATGTGTTTGTGAATCACTGTCTTGGCGTTATGCTGCCATGAGAAGATTAAATAGTATCGGTATTCGACGATAAGAATATATTGTCTCCGTGGTGAATGCAGAGGTCCTTTTTATTCAGATTACACGCTTATGTTAGAAAAGCAAAAGCAATTGGAGGTGTTACAGGTACCTGTAGCGCCGTAAAATGCCCATGTACCTCTGCATGGAGGACATAATTCATTCAGCCATGACAGACCTAAAGGCAAACCCAAGGTGTTAGCGGATATAAGGAGTGTGCCTGATCTCCCGTCTAACAGGACCAGGAACATCGTCATATAATGCTGTGAATAGTCGCCGAGAAGAACCGCATTGTTCATGGTTCTTATTTTTCCCAGGGACAACATTGTCATACTAACTACAGAAAACTACACTTTGTATCTATTTCGACTCAAGAGTGTTACTGATTGCAATGGCGGGATTATATATTTCAGAAGCATCAATAGTTACTTGTTATTGGAATATGACTTACTGTAATGACAACAAATCATCATCTGACAGATGGAATCAGTAAAAAATATTTATTCAGTCTATTTTCTGTAAATGTTGGTATATTTATAAATATACATTACTGATGTGTTGTGCGTGCAGAACAAACGGAAAGAGACAGCAATGTCAGTGTGCATGCGAGTAGCAAGCCATTTGTCTCGTGTAAGCCCGATAGGTTGCAAGGCTTTTTATATCTATATTATATTGATAGTTCACCCAAATTTCATTTTCAAAACCATATGTAAGCCCCGGCGTTTTTACTCTGGCCGCTGTGAATGGATGCAGATTATGGGGATTAAACAGGGCGAGGCTGTGATGGAAGTGCCTGTGCAGGCTGATGTATACACCGATCCACGAATTAGAAGGGTGTGAAGCAAGTTAAAATTAATATCTAAATCGATGTACAAGGATTATTTACAGTCCGCCCTCGACTGGTAACACTGGCTGTGCAACCCGTTCCACCACTCTTTCATCAACTCTTACAACCACATAAAAAAACTAATGACTTTATTCTTTCAGGGGGAATACGTTCACACAGGTGAGTAGCTGGCACCATGACGTGTTCATGGACGACACGTGAAAATACGCCGTTTGGTAACAATAATTGTACAATCGACTCCGCTTTCAGCAGAGATTCCTTGGTATTCAAGGTGTGTAGTTGCGTCTCTCGGTGTGAGTAACACTGTGACTTAGAGTCGGATACCGGTTTGACCTAGTTGCAACACCTGGATTGTTCCCCAACTATTTGAAAATACACCTCCATCAAACATCCACATCACTTTGTCTCTCCTCGCACGTCAGCGTGACGTGTGTGATACTGCCCAAATCAGCGTTAACGAAACGCACGTTCTCACAAAACAACGAATCCTTTCCCGCTGGCACATCATCTGGGCATTTCATAGCAAGGGAAGTCTTGGGTTATGATGGTACAACAAATCTGGATCTCATTCTGTACTGACATGGAATATAACCGTTTGGAATTATACCGTCCATATTCACGATACATTGTATTGCGCAAGGGCAGGTAATCGGAGACAAAACAGACATCAAAGTAAGGGCACTGAAGACATCATCACTACTAAAGTTCCCAACTGAAGTGTACATGTCTTTGCCGTGCAATAAAATGTTTCCTCTCCTTAGGCCAGTTTCGTTTTTCTTTGTGTTGATCACAAGAATTTCGATTTTGTCAATAAGATGTGTTGGAATCATTGTCAAATAGTTACAATACCAGTTGCTCACAAGCAATAACGCACTAGCAATAGCATGGGCATTCGACGATCGGGAGATGCTGACTTTGTTGCCTATGTAAAGTGCTGAAGGTGCTAGGTCAACCTAAATCGCAGCGTGAGGGCTTCGTGTTAAGCGAAGAGTCGTATAATCTACTCTTAACACTGTGCTGTAAACGGTCCTCATTGTCCCTCTGACAGATACAAAAGCGAAGTCTTGGTATGAGCAAATCCCTCTGGCAGATGGCATTCTCGATATACAGCTTGTTTTGTATCAAAAATGATTCATTAAAGGCAGCTCCGTGGTGTATTTTGTAATATGGTCCGACAATGACTGGAAAAGAAGCGCCTTTTGAGATGTATCTTACACATGTGGCTTTTCATTTTCTTTCTCGTAAGTTTATACTCACAATACTCGAACCAGTGTCAGTGCCCTGATAGTGTTTGTAGGTCTGGGACTAAGTGCTCATGGGCTACACCAACGTGATAAACACACGAGACCTGCACTAACTTAGCATTGCCTCCTGCACCAGGATTAGATGGCAAAAGATAACTGGTTTGTTGAAAGCGGTTTCTGTTTTCTCAAGATTATCGGCTATGTTGTGCGTGCTGGCGTATTCTAATTATAGACATGTAGCCAGTAAGGGGTTACTAACTGTAGATCCTTCTCAGACAATGTATAAAGATGTTTATTGTTTAACGCCGCACTCAGCAATATTCTAAACGCATGGCATCATTAACAAGTCAGCGAGCTTGATCACCCGATCGTTTTGCGACAAACATAGGCTTACAGAAGACGGGTGCAGCGTCACTACAATATTATACTTTCCCACAAAAGAAAGGCACATACTATTTGTATTTCTAATTGTTCTAATATTTCTAATTTCTAATATTAATTGTCTATTGTGTTTAAACAATCGTCAAAATATGTAAGAAAAGTGTTGATAACATGAAAGCAATAAGTAAAAAATCGATTCTCCCTGAAAATGTTGATTTTAATGAGATTTCTTACAAGGATTAGAAATGCAACAGAAATCAGCTTCCAGTTGAACTTGTACAGCAAAACGCATTCACTGTCTGGCAATAAAGCTCAAGATTACGTTCAGAAACTGGCTTTCGTTTTAAGGGCGTTTTAAGGTGAAATCACCACGTCACGTCTTGACTCTGCTACTCGTAACATCGCCATTAAAAGAATGCATGCTGGAGATTACAGTCTTCTTTTTCCAGGCGCCTGGCTGTTAGTCTGAGCAAGATATCATGGCTTGCAGCTCGTTCCAACCAAACAGGTATCCGTACAGGCAGACCTCGACTTACTCAAGATCGAGACATCCGGGTAATACAGCTGCGTGCGCCACGGGTGAGAGCACAGTAGCAAGGGTGCCTGGACTTAAGAAGATATCCGGTCAAAGCGTTCGAAACAAGCTGAAAGAGACTGGTCTGAGAGCCTGGAAACCTGACGTCGGGGTCGTGCTACGTCGTCATCATCGCGCTCGGCGTCTTCGTTGTCTAAAAGTATCCACTTGGTTGAATACACATTACTTTCTTCTAAACTGGTGTAAAATATCACGCACTAAAGTCTATTAATGTTAGACAAGATTGAAAATACATTTCCGCAACAAATTTCTCGTCTGTGCGTTTCTTTTTCCGCACAGTATAACATCGACTATGCTCTTTTCTTTAGAAGGTAAAAATGGGTAGAATATGTTTCAGAGAAATTATATCATGATATTTTACAGTTCTGTACAGTTCGTTACAGCGGACTCTATGGAACTGGTTGTCGTTATCGTTCATATGAAACTAGTCTCAAGCACATGTCCAGCGCTGATATGTAGTTTAATGCACAGTGGCGGCAGGAATGGATGCAAGTAGGAATTACTTCACATCAATCATTTTCTTAAACAAACGTGACTACACTACTACAGGCACGACTGTGCTAGTCACAGTCACAGCTGGATGCAGACTACACATTAAAGTTGGAGTGAAATGTCGGTTGCTGTCCAGATATTGCGCTTTAACACCTACGTCTCATTATAGCACAGCATGTATTGTATAAAATCATTTTCTCCAATCGTTAAAGTTGCAGACATGTGTCTCCAGCAGTCTGTTCTTGTCGATGCATAAGGTGGGGTGTATGAGCAAGGATCAAGGCTTGGTGTATACCTTATTCTCTAGTTACATAGATTAAAAATAATAAGTGGACTGTCTCTCTTAACCGGATTTGATTACTTAAAATGATGAGTTATACTGCAGTATCGCTAATGAATATGGTGAAAAATAACATAAATCTTCTAAACGTTAACCTAACAATCCCGGTCTGGACTCAGTTATCTCTAGACAGTCTCCAAGTTGATGGTTTATTGCTGAACTCCAAAGCTTTGTGTCAGCAAATGTAACAGCGATTTGCGGTACCTGAGCGCAAATACAGGCTACAAATGCTGTTAATTTTGTAATTTTGTCAACAAGTCAAACTGTTGACAGTGGACATATGTGGGCTACAGTGGCTGTTTAGGGAGAGATAAGAGCTAAGGCTTGTGACAAAATGCTTTATTTACTCATACTGACAATGTTCACTCAACGCATGCATTTCAAATGTAATCTTGTGTGTCTAGTATTATAGATTGGGCCTCCCATTACATTAAATCTTGCTCTCTTGCAGGTCAATAAAAGCCGGGGGCATTTTTTGAGAGGCTGCTCTTGGAGGTCCTTTCAAACATAATGACCTAGAGCTATATACAGCTGTTGGCCTATTTAGTCAAGGAATGGAACTGCGGACTTTAATGACACACCATTTTCTAAATAGTCCAAAAATAGATCGAAATCAAGTGTCTCTTGCCTCTTTTTCAAGATTTCGGTCTATGGCCTGAACATGCTATTACCAAAAGTGACAGTGTGGATTTCCTTGGATTACAACCTGCCGCGCCGTCACACATGAACACTCTGACAACCTGCCGCGCCATCATACATGGACACTCTGACAACCTGCCTCGCCATCACACATGGACACTCTGACAACCTGCCTCGCCATCACACATGGACACTCTGACAACCTGCCGCGCCATCACACATGGACACTCTGACAACCTGCCTCGCCATCACACATGAACACTCTGACAACCTGCCGTGCCATCACACATGAACACTCTGACAACCTGCCTCGCCATCACACATGAACACTCTGCTACAATACGTGACTTGTTTCGTTCAGCATGTTTACATAAACCAGCACTTTCCTGTTCGAGGAGAAACAGCACAAATCAAAAGACGCAACTGTCACTTTTGTTATTCCCTCTTTACATAACGCCTATGACGAATATTCCTTGCGTGGCATGCTTCTCTCCTGTTGATATGAACATATGATCGTGGATGACCGGAATAGTACTAAAATCACTGTTAAGCACACTCGCTTATTAATACTAATTTCAAAGAGAACCAAAGATTGATATATGGCATTCGCTGCACATATGTATAGTTCTTTTGGGTTCAGTAGATTAAATAAATGTTATCTGGGATAAGTGTAAAAAAGGCATGGTACTGAAACCTCTGTACCCAACAGGATCCTAATCTGACATCTATTTCTCGATCACGGAAAAAGTTGTTTAGGACATCATCATGTAATACTGTGCCATCAGAGCGAGGGGTGACAACAGCGGCTGACCAGTGAGGTCATCTCACTCACCTGGTTGTGCGGAGTTGCACGTGAATGTATGCTGGTGTTGTTTTAACAGTCGTTTGTTACGGCTCGCTGTGGAGCAGCCAGAGATCGAACGCGCGACCTTCCGTTCTGCGAGCAGACACTGTAATCTACACCACTACACCACAAAGGCAGTAGTAGAAAGCATGACAAATGTCATATTCAATCGTAGCCATTGCATGCCTTCCACACAGGTTCTGGAATAATTTATGCAGGCTTAAGAGGGCTCAGCATTAGCTTTTAGAATGAAAAACTTTGCTATCGGTAAAAAATAGCTTCCATAGGGATTTACATTAAACTATTACGGTGACCCAATTATCTGCTTGTATTTGAGTCAGAAATCGTGCTCTGGGGTTTAAAGGATTTATACCCTGAATCAATATGAATTACAGTTTCATTGGAAAGATTGTTATTCGATTTCCGTGGCGGTCTTGGAACTGCTGTTATTAGAGAAAACATGAAGTTTAAACATGTAATTGTGAAAAAAGCTGACATTCAAAGGCCATGCTCACATTATCAGTATTCAATGTGCTGGACAATGCACACGAATCTCAAATAACCTTTTCGCTAATGACAGATACTTTGTGATGTGTTCCGGTATTCATTTACCCTGGACAAGCACAAGCAGGCACGTGCGTATGGTCGTAGCTTTCCAAGCACCTGTATGTAACCCTTAGTTCACAATCGAGTGTAGTGATATCTTATTAATGGTGGTAATCCTTCCATTATTGATACGGGTCTCTCGCAGTTCATCTCAAATCTAAAATAGACAAAATTGTAAACACTGCACGTTGGGCTACAATGTGAGTGTTTATCATCAATATATGGCTGGCAGTCGTGACTGATGCTGTAAAAAGTGTAGAGATCAGGTCAAAATGGCCACACGACAAAATGGCCACACTGACCTAGTCAAAAAGGCCACACAAAAAGGTCAAAATGACCACAACCCTTAGTCAAAATGGCCACACCAAAAAGTCAAAATGGCCACACCAAAAGGTCAAAATGGCCATACATTATTTTTTATACTTATTTGTAAAAAGAGACATAAGAAGTTATATCAGGCAATCATGATTATTACACATGCATTATTAAATCATTTTCAACAAGTAACAAATATATATATATTTTGAGAGCTCATTCTGATGATATAGGTAACCTTGCATATAAGAATTTCAGGAACAAGACTTTGTTTCCGTTTTAGCATGGAACAAAGTGTTCAGTATAAGACAAATATAATAAAAAGTATATCTTAAATGGCATTACTTGAATATACTGGCAACACGAGTTGTTTCAGTTTTCAAAAGATATGCCATCAGCTGAAATAAACTCCAAAGAGGTTCCATATTTATAGAAATATCAAGCAGTGGAGGGCACCTGAAGGCGCCAGAGCATCAACTCTGCTGTCAAAATATATCGTAGGGTGTACCCTACAGTAGGGAGTTTGAACAAACACGTGGCAGCCCGAAAAGTGCTCAAGGCATACATCAAATCAAATCATTCATATGGATGTACCACGCAGCAATTAGTCTCCATTGATTGCAAACTAATTGATTCTCACACAACTCCTGCCGTTTTGAGGTGATTGGCATGTATATCGATCTTTGACAGCTGATATTTAGACGACCAAAAATCAAATATCACTTATGTACGAATATGTGGGTATCGTTTTGCGATCAGAATATTTCACACATACAGTCAGGAGATGGGTCTTTCTGTCTTATGCTCTATAATGTTCTTGAATAGCTTATTTCAACTAGGGGATAGAATTTGTGCATACACGTGAAGGCAGACATGTGCATTTGCATGTGATTCCAGCTACATGTATTTGTGTGCATTATGTTTCTGTTATCACTACCATAATAGAGCCGGAAGGAGATGAAGTGACCCCTTTGATCCTGGCCGATATATGGCGACGGTTGACCACGGAGGGATGTTTCTTTCAGTTCACCATCAGTCTGTGTGCGCCCCATGCTACACAGATGCTGTAAAAGAACATCTTTGTCGTCATACGATAATTTCTGTGGAAGACATACTTTTTGTAATTGGCTTCCTCGAAGTAATTGCAACGCAAGTTACATTTTTTGTGTTTAAAATCTACCTCGTTGCCAATGCTGGGAGGGGACCGCTGCGGTAACCATGGTGACAGCCCGTCATTAGGTCTAGTGGCGAATGAACTTCGGAATTATTGCATAACTAGTTTGCTAGCATCGAAAATACTGCCTTAAGGACGATATTAATATCAGGATTTGTGCATCTTTTCATCGCGAACGTGGAAGTATGTGCAGTCTTCCATGAACCCCATAGCAATGTAAGGAAGCTTCAGAATGAGTCATGTAGATTCAGGGGATGTAGAGAACACATGAACAGTTGGACGGTGATGTCTGTACTTGCAGGCTGCACTTTAACAAACACACGGTAAAACAGAATATCCCACAGTCATCACGTATTCTATGTTGACGAGGCCTGTGTCATCCAGTATAAAAAACCGAACGGGCAAAAGTTCGATACTCATCCATGCAGACATGGTACCAACCAGCAGATGTGGTGCCAGCATGCAGATGTGGTGCCAACATGTAGATGTGGTGCCAACATGTAGATGTGGTGCCAACATCAACCAACTCATATATGTAGTCCACCTATACCACATACGTTGAGAACCTGCCAACTATCCCTCGTGTATGCAGATCATAACTGAAATTGCCTATCCTCTCCAACCACTCGAACAACTATTTGCTGCAGGGAAACGCGCACCACTGATGATTACACACATACTGAACAACAGGAGAGAATGAAAACATATTTGATTGTCATATGGTATCGGTCATAGTCAAACGCGATCATATGGTTCAAATGGAATTCGGAGAATCATAATGATAAAAGATAATTTATTGCCGAGAAGAGAAATATTCATTCACAATCGCATCTATTTGTTTACGACTTCTTTCCGTCGTTCGTTACTCTTCCTGGCGTGATCAACCCCACCTAACTGAAGTACAATATGTAACATGAAGTAAATAGCTGTATTGTATAAGAAGATAAAGATGTTAGTAGAATGTTCTATTATAAACGTTATCAACAGCAGGCAATATCACATGTTGATTTAAACAAAGTTTTAAAAGATATCACTGTTCCAATCTTAAATGATGACGCAGCATCACTATTAGAAAGTCAAATCTCTATGACAGAATTACTAGAAGCCCTAAAACGAACAAAAAATGAGAAGAGCCCTTGCCCTGATGGTTTCACTTCTGAATTTTACAAATTTTTGTGGAAAGATCTCAACAAATACCCTTTAAATGCTATTAATTACTCTTTTGATACAGGCGAATTATCTATTACTCAAAAACAAGGACTTATAACTTGTATCCCAAAGGGAAATAGACCTAAACAATTTATTAAAAACTGGAGAAGAATCTCACTCCTTAATGTTTCTTATAAGCTAGCTTCAAGTGTCATTGCTCAAAGAATAAAATCTGTCTTGCCACATTTGATCAATAAAGATCAAAAAGGATTTATGTCAGGTCGCTACATTGGCGAAGCCACCCAGCTTATTTTTGAAATCATGCAGTACACTGAAACCTATCAAATCCCAGGACTGCTTCTTCAAATAGACTTCGAAAAAGCGTTTGATACAGTTGACTGGAAATATATAGACAAAGTACTAAGTTTTTTCAATTTTGGCCCAGTAATAAAAAAAATGGATAAATATACTCTACAAAGATATAAAATCTTGTATTCTTGTGAATGGATTTGCTACACCTTTCCAATCTTTCCTTTCTTTCCAATATCTCGTGGCTGTCGTCAACGCGACTCATTATCACCATACATTTTTATATTGTGTGTAGAAATCCTCGCCATTATGCTGAGAAATAACAAAAATATTAAAGGTGTAAAAACTGGACACACTGAGTATACTCTCTCACAATTTGCAGATGATACAACTATTACTCTCGATGGAACTGAGAAATCTTTATATACAACAATTTATGAATTATCTTTCTTTGCTATGTTTTCAGGATTAACATTGAAAAAAGTAAAATTATATGGATCGGATCTAAAAAGAGATCAAAACATAAACTATGTAATAAATGGAACCTTGAATGGGTAGAGAGCTTCAATTTGCTAGGAATAGACTTTGATGTAGACTTGGATGTAATGGTAAAAAAAATATAATAATAAAATACAAAACATATCAAATGTAATGAACATTACCTCCATTAGGAAGAAATACAATACTGAAATCACTTCTCTTGCCTAAACTGTACCATCTCTTCTCAACACTACCTAACCCAACTAAGAGTCTAGTTGATGAACTGCAAAGGAAATGTTTTCAATTTATTTGGGGTGGAAAGACTGACAAAATAAAGAGAGAGAAAATGTATTGTACACATAAAGGTGGAGGAATTAAATTACCGCATATCTTAAGAACAGTCCAATCACAAAAACGTTTTCGGATAAAAAGAATCTTGTTAAAAGACTCAAACCTACAAAACCTTTTCTCCATAAATCTCTGTTCACTACCTGTAAGTTTCTTTGAAATCGGTCCAAGCAAAATAAGAGAATATGCAGATAACATCAACAATCCATTTTGGAGTGATGTACTTTTGGCTTGGGCAGATTACGCTGAAACCTTATTGGAACAATCACCATGTGTTGAGGAATTTCTGACATTTCATCTGTGGTTCAACAACAAACTAATGATTGGTAATCAAACACCTTTCTACCCAGATTGGTACAAGAAAGGAGTAAGGTCAGTCAAAGATTTACTGGATAAAGATGGAAAATATTTAGATTTCTCTAATTTGTAACTAACTTTCATTGCAATGCCAATTTCTTATCTTATCAAAGTATGATCAGTTGTGCTAAACACCTGCAAAAATATTACTACCCTTAATTCAGACCACATAACACTAGAACTAGCACCTTACTACGTTCATAAACTGCTACAGTCTGAGGGAAGCAAGTTGTTTTATATTACTCTTCTCCCGTCAAAATTAAAAAAATCAGCCTCAAGTTTAAAACGGGAAACCATACTTGAATCTAACATTGATGAATCAGATTGGAGAATTAACAATATTATTCCATTTAGATGTACACAAAGTACAGAATTAAGATGGTTCCAAATGAACTATTATCAACATAAAATAAAAGCCAGTGACTCACCCCTGTGTAGCTATTGTAAATTTTCCAGTGAAACTATTTCACACCTTTCTTGGGACTGCAATGTGATAAATAGACTTTGGAAGAAAATTGAAGAGTGACTCATGTCTGATGCTGGAATTAAATTTATCCCACAAACCATACTATTTGGATTAAAGGAAAATCGAAATGATCCTTTGAATATAATTTTGCTTCTTACTAAACAAACAATCTTTCGCAACCGAAAATATGGAATAATACCAGACCAAAAGAATATCTTTAGAATCTGCTGCCAGTACTATTATGTTTCAAAATGTATAGCAGTTACAGCTTGTTCATATGATAAGTTTACAACATTTTGGTCATCACTACATACTGTATTTGCCTAGTAATGCACTACCTGCTTGGATATAGTCCATATCTAACACTGAAATTAAGCAAAGAATGTAGAGCAATATACATGTATGTTTACGACATTAACACCATCACATACCTGTGAATACATATCAGGGCTGGATTTAATGCTTTGTTGCTTGCACTGGCACCAATTTTACCTAACGAACCTACTTATGAATCTAACCTGCACAAGGTGCAAGGCAATCTTTGAGAAATACATCAGCATTAAGTCGAACATTATAAGCGTACAGTTTTGAAATTTGAATGGTGCGGCTGTCATAGGTTACACCCGCCTGGTGCAAGCAGGATAGCAATATTTGAATCCAGCCCTGTATACTCTTCCGTTTTCTCGATAACAACATATAACATGTGACCTGTACCCTGAAAAAATGTGTAAATAAAAAAAAAGTCAGCGAGCCTGACCACCCGAATAAAAAGATGTTAGTGGGCAATCAACGTCAGTCATCATGTGTTGTCTCATATATACTGATGGCCCTGTTGCCCACGATAGATAGCCAAGTTCATACTGCATTGTCTTAAACAATAAAATAATTTAATGGCCACCAGCAGTAATATTTCATTTATAACATATGTCATATCTGGGATTAAACGTTCTCAGTAAGGTACTAATTCTAGTCCTTTTGTTTGTTTATTGAGTCCCATCCGGGATTTGAACCCGCAATTAGGTGCCTGACTCTAAGGGTGCGGATTCGAATCTCGAATGGGAATCTACAAATAAAAACCCCAAAAAAAATACTGGAATTTGTACTTTATTACGAAAGTGTAATCCCAAATATGACATGTTATATTTGACCACTTTCTAAATGGCATTGTGTAAGCATAGATATTTGAGTTGTTTTACTGTCCGTAGTAGACAGATTTTATTATCTAACTTATCTTGTCTAATAAATGTCTAAATGTCTAGTAACATTTACTTTGAATCCTAATAGTAATATAGTCCGGCGCAAGACGTCGACTCACTACGTGTGCCACCACAAGGAGGCGATATTTCTCGCCGACAGGAACGGTCAGCATATTGAACGTTTCTGGAAAACAACAACGAATGGTATGGTTTCACAAGGAGCTGATCCATGCAACAGAAACCTTTGGGGGTGGCTCAGTGACAGTGTGTTGTTGTGTATGACTGCAAGTTGGATCCCATCATAATACCAGAAGCACTCTGCGGTCAGTGACTGGTGTTACGACTCCCGAGACACTAATCCATATCATTGCATAGAGTACTTACTTGTTTTCATTGTCTCACGTCCAACAGAGATTGTCATGTCAATGGTGAGTGGGTCACTGAAATCTCGCGAGCCTACTTCTAATGCTGGAGTCACGTTGTACGTACTTGCAAATGGAATGTGAGGTCCTCATTGTAGAGCAAACATTATGATACTATCCTGGAAAAGTTTACTGCTCAGGGATGTATTCATCTGTCCCTAAAGACTGTGTCAAACAAACATAAATCAACATTATAACCAGAAACACACGGTTATGCAATAAATCACTAGTGCAAATTCATGAACCAAACCAAGCAAAGAGACCAGAATATCTCTTCTTACAATCCAAAACAATCAGTCAATAAACGATTAAACAGACACTCTCCCAGGTTGTTTCGTGAAAGTTTTTTTTGCCACTGCAGAGTGACGCGTTCAGCCAATTGGCCAACGTATATTCATCATGTCTGTCAAGCTCATTCTGAAACAAATCGGTAAACCAAAATCAACCATACGAGTGTATACTAAAGTTTTAAAACGGTTGTATATTCTGCCGACATTGTTAAGTAAATGCCCCAGATGACAGTGACACATGCATCTATCATGGGACAATATGGCTATGTAGGGAGGTTGTAGCTAGGTCTGTCGTCCAAAGATATAGTTTCTTAACATACTGCACAGAAGAAGGTTAAATCGTGATTGAAATGAATTGCAGCTATCTGCCCAGCATCTTAAACTGTCTGCAAGACACGTATCTACAGTAGACAGGTCAAAAACACATTGAGTCCTGATCAGTTGATGGATCGACTGGGGGATCGTCGTGATGGGGCGACATGTCATCCACATTCAGATTATACTTACAACCTATCTCCAAGCAACTGCAGAGGGGCCTAGTTTGCATTGCAATCTCACTGCATACTGATGTCTGTAACTGACAACATACTGATGTCTTTAGTTCTTCAGTCTCTGTACTATCAAATACCCAATATAGGATAATTGTAATGGCCATAACGAAATCCATGCTGTTACACACAGAACTCTTTGAGGCAGGGTATTGCCGACGTCATATGTAATGAGTATGCCAAAACAATGATGGCTTCAGTGTGTATCTGCTTCCTGGAAAAGGCACTTTTCTTCAGATCTGGCTGTAGCTGAGTCTAACCTACTCCACGAATTACCTTTGGGGAAACTATTTCCAAGCTATCCTTTCAACAGTAAATACATTTGATGCTCCGGCTACAATAAGATGGGATTTTGCAAAAGCAAAGCACATTTAGCTAGTAGATATTAGCTTTCAAACATTGTGTTTAATTTGTAATTTGGATGTTTAGAGGCCTTATCTTCAAAGGACGAAGTAGTACATTTTAAGACGTGATCAGTAGGATACCACTCTAAATCCAATGTGTATTTGTACTACCACGCTGGCCACGACGACAGGTATGCACTCCGATATCAGATTTAATAACCTAATGCTAATCTAAAGACAACTTACAGCCTCCTGATCTCTGTATCAGAGCAGGGATCAGTCTAAAATTGTTAATAAATTTGATAAAGTGTAGGCTTTAGGCTTTGTAAAACAGATTATTGCGCAAACTGAACAAAATATCTTCCATCCTCTTTTAAAATACAGAATTTCAAATACATAAATAAACTTGAGAGGGTATATATAGGTATATGTGCCATAGAAAGGTATTTAAGGCGTGTGGGGCAGCTGTTGTACTGTATCGTCCTTGTCCGGAGGGAACAATAAGAAAATCGCTGAACAACCATACGGTATGTATACCTGGGTAATTAGGACAGTGTAAATTTTAGAGGTAAACAGTATTATTCAAATAGTGCATATGCCGTCGGTGATATCTTACGTTTAGAGGAGGTAGCGACGTTACGTTTGTTATGCTCCACCCTTGTTCATTTCTAGTTTAAAACTTAGTCTAATTATTCCATAAGCAATAGTAAGTTATGTAGCATGTTGATACCATTGAATGTTGGGACGCTGCGGTATTTTTTTCCATCTTTTTTATGACACAATTTTGTTGCGGTTTGTATAGTCGTGGATTATTATTCCACACTGGGACAGAATATTTGATGCGTTGATATGAATCGGACAATTTGTGGAAACTTTTGAGAAACAACATCCGTTTTCTGCCTGATGTCTCGAATTAACACGGAACAATCGCCGGGCAGGGGCTAGCCCAGTGTTTAAACCATCCCCTCTTTACACAAAAGGTCAAGGTTCCCCTTTCCACCTGTGCACAATATGTGGAACTCATTTCTGACATTGCTGAAATTCATTCACTCACTTGCATACAATCAATAAGAAGGCGAGTCTGTCAGACAAGCATTTGCGGTCATTGTTTTCATTGCACGAACAACTTAAGATCACGATCACACCCCCTGCAACAACCGCTGGGTTCGGCAGTTCACTAGTGAAACAGTACTTTTTAAAACACAGAACAATAAGAACCAGTCCTCGTCTTTGACAAATAAGGACAATATTCCAAACAAAGATCGTGTAATCCTGAACTGACCATAAATAGAATAATCCGACAGAAGTATAATGCACTGTCAGCAGAGCATACACGCCCAACGTGGTTAAAAACAAGTAAGTATATATATTGTCTGTTTGAACTCCCTGGAGTTAATCTGCAGTAACTACAAATGTGTGACGAATTGTTCTGTGTTGTCATGTTGAGAAAAAACGAAAGTAGTATTTTAGATACTTTCCATCGTGGCGGCGACGTTGCAGGGCGAGATCGGCTCTCAACTCAAGTAGCATCGCTTCCCGTCAACCATTCCCAGTCAATATACATTAAGCTGTCACGTCCAGATGACAAGTCCAGACACAACATTCTCTTCGAGGACCACACAGACGTACTTTACCATATGCCTTGATGAGTTGGAACCTGCTCTGGTAGGAAAACATACCTCTCTGTCAGGTCACGTTACAGCATTTGTATATGCTATTCCCGCGTGACCTGTTGGCGTGGTCATGCATTAGAACATGCCTATGTATTGACTCCTACATCGAGATATATATTAGTTTATCATCGGAAACTGTGTTCCACGGGACATATCGCGTGTGTGAGATTAGACGATACCTCCTAAGAGATATCGCTTTAACAGTAGAGTTTGCACAATGCCCTGACAATCCTATGACGTCATGAACTTGATGACGTCACAACCCTACGACATCGTTACACTTCAAATCTAATGCCAATGCTGTGTTAAGAGATGTACATTTTTCACTGAAAACTAACGAAGAATGATTTTGGATGATAAATACAATCTCACCCTTAAGTCTTCTGATATCAATTATATCAAAATTGGTTGATAAAAAGAGATTAATACACAAGTGACTGTTTCATATTGTTTTTACGCAACGAGTGTCAGAAAAAATCCATAAAATGGATTTTTTTAATACGAGTTTCGTAGAAACAAGATGACACACTTGCGAGTGTGTTAATTTCTTTACTATCCATTTGTAACTAACTTTTTATTTCTAAACAGCTCCACATGAACTGTTGTCGCTTGACGTAAAGGTCGAGGAACGGCACTATGGACGTAAACTCTCTGTGTAATGCTACTAAGAAAAGAGCGCGACATGTTGACTAGCTACTCTTGCACAAAGACAAAAACATACAAACACATTGTGTAGAGAAATTTAGTCTTTATCGACTTGGCTAGCTGTAAGAATTGAATAGCTGGAAACATTGTTACTGGGAAGTTTTTCGTCGTCAGAAAGTCACTGAGAGGAGAGCGAGCAACACGGCGACGGCTCGTAACGGCAAGGTCTCACTCAGTGCCATAAAAGACTTGTCCATTTTGATGTGGAATATCCCCCCGTATATTGGACTTCTGAAGATGGTGTGAACAGCATCACTAGACAAGGCTTTGCTTGTGTTTGTGTACGACATGCATTGGGATGTTAGATTTATTTCGGACAAACTGCCGATGACGGAACGATTGAAGACGCGCAACGCGAGCATGGAAACATGGCAGGCAGATTTCCCACTTCCCCAGTGTTGTGCATCAGAAAGGCGTGAATAATTGTTCACATCCTGTACAATTTTATGTCCAGACACTTGCATGATTTGCGTTGAAGCTACGTTATTGTCTTGCAACTTCTGAATCAAATGTTTGCGGGCACTGTCATTAGTTAGCCGTTTCTCGCCAGTGGCGTGTGCTCCACTTGTCTTTATCGAGCCGACTTTATTTTTACCTTTTCTTGAAATCTCATATCAATAAACACGGTGTGAGAAAAATTGTTTGTAACGTTTTGTATTTGATAGCAGTTCATTGGTTGTTTCTCGCAGTAGCGAGACTGAGCATACGTAGTAAATTTGTAGTGAAACGTTATGAATAAAAAAAGTAGTTCCACATTCCACACTCCATGGGGTCATGGAGGTCATGGTCTGATAACTGACCAATGAAATTCGTTTTAGGGTTTATTACATGTGTGCAACATACGAAGTTTATCTACTCGGTTATGTGTCACTGTATGGATAATAGAGGTAAACACATCCTCGGAATGCCTCGGATATTTGTTACTTTATATATCAGTAGACACTTGGGTGAGATTCACTATATAGTATCATTATGTTACCGTATCTTTATTTATTGTAGAGCACATATCCACGCAGCCAGTACAAGCTCACGGCGCTGGTATTTTTCCCCCGATGACTGGATGTCAGTCTTTTGCGGCTTTCCATCCTCTCGATGAACACATTTACAGCTCGGCCGGCTGGGACGTATAGTCTAGTACTTTGTCCAATTTCACTGCGCGTACTTGGTAGTGATGTTCGAGCCTTCTTACCATCTGTAGGCACGCACCATAGCAACACCCTGACAACCTGCTAACAATCCACATCAAACGACTCCACACGTGGTTGTATCTATTCTCACAACTAACTTTATCAACGTAACTATACTCTGTCACCACCACACATGCCCCACAGCCAATCGGGACCTTTAAAAGAACACGGAGCAATCGACAGTCCACGAATTGAGTACCACGACCAGACATTACAAATTGCCCTTCACTGTTTGTATCAATATCATGGCAATCATGTTATCCGCGATGTACACAGACAAGTTAATATCATTTGATGTACGACATTCCATTCGATGTATGGATAACTGTGAATGATAAGCAATATCTGGTTGCATGATAGATGCGTATATTTTTTACTTGTTCTTAATCTGTCAACTCAATTTACAGTCGTATAATACTCTTAAAGAAAGAAGGGGAACCTGAACTTTGAAGTCTGGTAGACAGAAAGCCAATGAGGAACGTTACAATGACAATCCTCTTGTGTATGCAGCATCATTTCACGTTATCACCACACGCAAACACAATGACTGGGAAGCACGTGCACAACATGGGAGCCTCCTACACGTGCATGGGGTGTCATTATGAATCTTGACGTTTTTCAGGCAGGTCGATAAATTACTGTAGACCATTTTTCCGATAATTTCTTTCATCCGTGCATGGTCAGCGTTTTCAGGGTCAAATCACACACTACTGACTGAAAACTGTAAACCTGAAATGTTCATGTCATACTCTAGTCACCTAACAAGGGGGATCATTGAACGAACAGCTTTGCTTTGAGTAAAATCTATGTGGTGATGCATTCTCAAAACATCCATTGTTATTGTATCAACATTGATTAAATCGCATATATCTCCCAATTTCGACAATCGTACATTGAAAGTGCAGTTCCCCTACTTTTTTGAAGAGAATATATTCTGAACAGCAACAGAAACGCAAGTCTGGCTCTTTGTCAAGTTTCTAAATAGAAGACAGGCGAAGTTGTCTAATTGTTTATGCTATAGACAACACTGTCAATGTAACAGCTGAAAACTGATGGTGACATTAAAATGCAATAAGTTCAAACTGATCACTGTCCGTCAATTGGAGACACCCCTGAACGCGAAAAGTCTGTTTAGTAGCGCGTCTGGACACCCTGAGCTAGCACACAGGCCATGCAACCCTGCATCATTGAGTTCACAAGGGTCTGAAAGGGTTCTTGATTCCACACAAACACCAGTCTAAGTTCCAACTGTGAAAGTGTGAGTAGCTGTCTACCTGCAGCGATCTTGCGTCGAATTTCGTCCCAGAATATTCAATGGGGGCCATATCTGGAGAAAGAGGCGGCCATGGAACAACACTAATGTTGCCCTGAGCCAGATAACCCATCGACACACTTGCGGTGTGAGGGTTGTTAACGCCGTTGACGTTGTTGACATGTCAAAATTGGTGCCACTTATGACCGTCGGCAGTGGATTCCGTCCCGAAAACGACGCCTAATCATATCGCTGGACACTGCTCCCCTTGACCCTTGAGCTGAGGCTGCTGTTACTGTTGCTGCTTGCGTGTGGTTCCTTAGATGAGTGGCACGGATGAACTGATCTTGCGCCTGAGTTGTCACTCTGTCACTCGTAGCCGTCCGGTACAAAGGCGATCAGGACAACCCAAGTTAGCAGATGACGTTGAACAAGTCATGTAATAGTGGTAAGATGACAGCGAGCTACATCGGTTGCAATGATAGCTCCGTGCAAATTTCCATTGGCTATTCCCCTCCGCTCAGTCGTTTGTCTAGGCATCGTTTGTGTGCCGTGCACATCTCCTAGCGTTAATGCTGAAATATTTTTTGACACAAATCTTTACGAAAGATACCCCAGGGTGAAATGCATCTTTCCATCCATAACCAGCAATACACGTTCTAAAATTATGGTTTCGCTGTACTGTTGGTGAGTTTGCGCTAATGTTTCGTATGGACGTCAAAATGCATGACATTGTCTTACCTGGGATCATTACGTCACGTCACCATGCACGTTCCATCAACATGAACGCTTACTTTTATGAGATTTGCTTTTTCCGAAACAGGGTTTCTTTTGCTGGTTAGTATATTAACATTACATACCAATACTACAGTTCTCGGGTGTCAGAAAAGGGGTCCGTCAAGTGTACTTCACAAACATATTGTTTGAAATGAGGGATTATGGGACTGGTATTTTTTGACAGTTACAATCCGGTTACAATACTAGCAGTGGATGTATTAGACATTTCTGATCGAGTCCATATGTTGTGTCAGGTCTAACGAAGCGGGATTATTAAATTTCTTTGGTTACAGCAAATGACACACACAGACTGATAAAACAGATAAAAATCCTTAGCACACTGTGTATGCCAGTCGCAGGAATGGCTGGACATTATGATTGTATCTAACATATATACGTATCGAGATCAAGATTGAAACATGACCCATATTTAAGTATTTCACACCATATACGCTATGCATTTCGTCATCTTACATGGACAAACTAAACTAATCAGGCCTATACAAAATGCCACTCGTAACGCAAATATCCGTCGGAAATCGGCAGTAATTCTGCGTAGATCATGCTTAATTATTCGGGCATCGTTCTAAGTTCCTGCCGTTTTCTATTACAGAGGAAAAGACGGTTGTTTTGTGGTCGGTGATATATAGCCAACTGCATAACGTGTGCGGGGCTTGTTTAGTTCCAATTTCATGGCAACAATTGTTTATTGTGCAGTTACAATGACAACATTTCATACGTTCTGACACAATAATGACTTCATGATAAAGATTTACTAATCATCCGTGTAAGGTCATAAAGCGTGGTTCTTTCTCAGTTGGTTGATGTGAAACATGACCGGCCTGTTTGACGAAAATGTATTAACGCTTGCTATCACAGAAAAGTGCCATCACATACATCAATCCCCGAGGCAGTCTTGCAGGGAACATCATCTCCCACCAACACGTCCTAATTTGATAATCTCTGTTCCATCAGAAGACCCTCTCACTGGGTTACTTTGTTCTGAAGAGCATATTGTGCCAGGCGCCATAATGTTGGTAATCTACAAGCAAAACTAATGACTCCAAGTAATCGACAAGACAAATTTCCTTCTGAGCGATTATTGTGTTATATAACCCATCGATCGGGTGCGGGATGTCATAAGCGGCGAGCTATTATGTTATTACCAGGGTGATTCAAAGTAAGGGGGCATGTGAATTTTCCACAAAAAGTGAGTTAATCATTCGATTTTATACTTTTCATGATATCAAAGCAGAAAAACGTCGAATACACTGGGACTTGCAACAATCAATTCTCATCAGGGTACAGATCCACAAAGCGGTTAGGTTAGGACCTATCTTTATTATATCGTTTACCGTAGCTCTACGAACGCTTTGTGTATCGGGACCCAGTATGCTATATTTAATGTTAATACCACAGTTCCAGTATGTCTCTGTACCGTCCGCACCGGATGTCTCATTCCACTTTTAGGACTTACTACACCGTATTCAAGACTGAAAACCTTATTTTGAGTAGGACCATATTGATTATTTAAGGGTGGAAATGAAAGTTGTAAGGACTGGTGTAAAATATCGCGTTGACAGTCCCGTGGTTAGGGACCGTAATAGCTAATGTATGAGTTGACAGGTTAAGAAATATAATCCTTTGACCCATTATTAGCTGAAGGATGTATTTGGCTAACCAGTTACCGTTTATGGCACACTGCTATCAAAGAAGTGGAATGCAAGCAATCAATTTCAACTGGAATGTAAACATGCATTAGATATTTCAAACATTCAGTATTGTCTCGTATCCAGCAGCTCTCAATCCTGAGCATCGATCTAACCCAGTTTGGATGAGATGACATGTGTCTGACAATTCAGTGAGCCTGACCACCCCATCTCGCTACATGCATCTACTACTGGAGAGCAGTTTTATCAAGGGTAAGCCTGAGTGAGTGAGTGAGTGTTTAATGTCACATTGGCAATATTTCGGCATATCGTGGCGAAAACAATTTATAATAAATGAAAAGTGAAAACATTTTTGAGAGTAAAACCTGTTGACGATGCATGTGGACACTAAATATACTAGAGTATCACAGAATACAAAGTATATGGGCATGGATATAAAACGAGAAGGTAAAACTGAAACAGTTTTATTAAAGAAGACAATACAATTATAAAAAGTGGGCTACAGATCGCCAACAACTGAAAGTGGTCGGAACGGATGTGACGTGTAGGAGTAGTAGTAGCAGCAGCAGCGGCGGCGGCGGTGGTGGTGGTGTTCGTTGTGGGTACTTCATTTGCCATGTTGAATAGGTCAATGCAACACGAGACAAAAGGTATTGGATGGACATTCTCGGAGTCTAATCTTAACTGATTATGTATTGTGTGTGTCATTGGTCAGTAGATGTGAGATCAATCTTAGTGACTTGGTGTCGCGATCCACTGACGTTGTAGATCGTTCATCACAATCTCGAACACCGGACTAGCCAGTTTCACCGTCGGTAATTTTGATTCTGCAAGATGAACGCCGAGGAACGCTAAGCGCTCTTCTCCGGGATGCTGGTGATGTAGAAAATGTCCTTACTACCCAATTGCTGGTCATAAAATTAGGAACCTATTTGCTGCCGGTTGCGCGTCGGTGGAGGACGTGAGTCTGGTGAGGGACTGTACTGTATCTATTAACAGCGCTCCTTGCCGGGATGTCGTAAGATAGTATGGACCCGGTTCTATAAATCGGCAAAAACTGTGCCGCAGCTTAGACTAGATGTCGGATAGCATATTTTAGGGTCTTGGCTAAATAGTTAATCATTTGGTGCGCGCGCTCCGACGGCGGTGTTTTGAAAAACATTTACTTCAAAATGTACGTTTTTGCGTGTTTAGAAATTGCTTTGAAATGTTTTGAAACGGATCAGTTCGATGCTGGACATGCAGCATAAAGACAGATGCCCAGCTTAACCCAAGAACAGCGTTAGAGTCTAGGGCGTATGAATGTTGTAAATGGGGGCACCACAGACCTATGCCTCAAGAACATTGAACAGCAACCGTAATACTGTAGGCAGCATGTTGCAGTGATTAAGAAACATTGGTCTGGCACGAAGCAGACCAAGGGTGATTATGTCCCTTGAACTTCGCTATAATTCTTGTGGGGAGCCACACCATTTGTGATGAAGGTAGGACGCCATTGGTAACTTGAATGCCGCCTGCTGTCTAGCTTCCATTGTTTCGTCAACAGTCACAAGGTGCCATGTTCTAACACAATGCCAGGAACCATCCTGCTATTGTCGTGCACATGTTACGATGTCAAGCGTTCTCTCCTCAGACCTTAATTCTATAAGGTACTGTGGGATGTCATTAACAAGCAAATTCCACTGCGACAAAAACCTCTCCACACCCTGGATGAACACGCTGTAATCCTCTATGAAGGATGGCACGCATCCAACATACTTACCCATTACATCTTATCTGTTTGCTGCTTGCTGGATTCACATGGTACTACGTACACAGATTTCCAGATAACTTATAGCGTTAACTTTGGAATTAACAAAAATGTGTCTGTTTTATGGAATTCCTGAGCACACTGTATTGTTGACAGCAGATAAACAGTCAGTTGTACTGAATTTACTTGCCATTTTCAAAGTTGTTTCTGGAATTTCTGGGGACGTAAATATTGAAACAAGTTGTCGTACTTTGAGCTTTCACGAAGCCATCCTCCTGTTGACATGTTCTCTTTAAATACAGTTGCCAGTATTAAGGATGCCGCATCCGTGCACAAAAACATTGCATTCCTGCCCATGTATTGTGCATGAGAAGAGTTGTTGTGCCTTTAACGGCATGTCATGCAAGAAATTACAAATGAACGCAAAACCCAAGCATTAACAATTTTCAAGCAGTTTCCAATAAAGACAAAAGGCGGTTGACATCATTCTGTCACACACGTGTCTGTTTATTCTTTGACCTTTCTCCCTGTCAAAAGTCGATAAATGTCAAAACCAGGGAGGAGATGAATGTGCCTCCTCCACTCCCAACTTTTAGCCGTGGATCCAACTCTTGAGATCGATCTGCTCAATGGTAGGGGGAATGACCAGTGTGTAGAAACTGCATAGCAGAACGAATATGTGCAAATTGCAAAGGACAGAACCAAGCTTTTCAGAAATGAAAGATGTTTGTTGAAATTTGGTTTGAAATTATACCACCACTCAAGGCACTCCAAAATCATTTCAGCTAGACACTCCACTGATCAACCTGTTAACCTAGCCAACCTAATCAACCTAGCATAACTTTCCTTGGTGATTCTCATACATCTTCGAACAAAAGCCGTGAAACAATTTATCACTAATCAATCCGACTGTTAAATCAGTTTTTCAGCATTTGGACAGAAATGGAAAAAAAAGTTGAAAGGAAAAACTGACAAGCACAAAGAATCTTGTGACTAGATCTGGACACGGCCTTCACCACTTCGAGAGGTAAGAACCATTCCTTCTCAACCGTTTGCTTATTAAATACCCATGAATTCATAGTCCAGCTTAATCCAGTTTAACAGTAAAGACATTAGCAAAACGTTTACAGATTTAAAGGTTTTAAACTATCTGAATTCTGGTATCATGTGATATAAGAAAATATCATTCGAACAGCACCGTTCGTAATTTACACCCAAATCAAAGCATTCACAAACTCAAATTACACATAAAAGAACTTCGCTTCTGATAACGGCGAGGGTTGCAAATAGATGTTGTCATAACGTGAGCATAGCATTGCCCTGAGCACCTCCTGATTCTGAAATTACAGCTGATAATATACCTGAATCATGACTCCAGACAGTTATATTTGATGATGTTTGGACAACAAGGAATTTTCCACCCACGTGGCGTAATGCAAGTGTCATCCCGATAACAAAATCCTGCCGCAACCATACACATCCATCAAATTATCGTCCAATTTGTTTCACGAGCTGGCCTTGCGAAACAATGGAGCGCATGGCGAATAATCTATTAGTCTGCTAGCTTGAAACCTGTCATCTCATAAGTGACAGTAATGTGGTTTCCGCAAAGACAGAAGAAACACTGGTCACCTGGTGCGTTTGCATACGTTAAATCCGTTAGATATCCATTGTAAATAAACATGTTGAATCCATATTTTTCGATTTTCGAAAATGACTGTGACATAGCAGTGAGTGATGTACACCTTAACGCTGCCTCAACATCAGTGGTGGGGTGAGTGGTGGGGTGAGCGGTGTGGTAGCCTAGTGGTTTAAGCGTTCAAAGAAGTGTTTGAAGCGAAGACGTCATTAGTTACAGATCATTCGTGTTTAGTGCTTCACGAGGTGAAAACCCCTTGCAGGTACAAAAGTCTAATGTGGTATGAAACATTTGTTTCAGCTAAATGTTTCAGCGCTTCGTTACTTTCCGCGTTGCTGCGATTATTTTCTTATTGCTTATGGTATTTTCTCGTTACTTTTAATTTGTGGACAAAACTTGAGATATGGGTAGTTTTTCATTGTTTTGATTATTTTGCTCGTTACTTCATATTTCTTTCCATACATTTGTGATTTCGAATATCTGCGCGTTGTTTCGAATACTTGGGCACTCTTTCAAGTATTTTCTCTCATCTTTCTCTTAAAAACTTGATATTTTGAATACTTTGATGTTTTTGGGGTACTGATTTAAACAATCGCCTTGTCCCCCTGAAAATAAAACAATATGGCGACAAAGACAGAGATATACTTTTCATTCGAAAAAGCATGAAAAGGACAGTCGATACTAAATGTACACTGTTTCCAGCTTTTGAAAATGTCATTGTGTCAGTATCCGAGTATGGCCAGGTCTGTTTTGCCTGTTACAACTTCCAACGTGTATTTTTATAGTCACTTGTGTTATTTGTGATCTGTTTACTACATAGCAGACCCACATTGCCAAATAGTAGAAAGTCTGTTAACTCACGGGGGACCTATTTGTAGCAGTATAAACGTTGTGTGAGGGTGATAAAGAGAGAAACCTAATCTTGCTTCCATGTAATACCATGTTTATTAAACGAGTTAATGTTTTTGTATCAAACGAGCGATGTATTTCAAGGAAGTGAGTTTGGAAAAGAATTTTACGGTCCAACATAAGTTGATAGTACCAAATCAGTAGTTCGTTGAATAAAAATGGTATTACGCTGAAGGTTGGTTACTTTCGTCCATTTATGTGAATACTTTCATTGTCTGCATCATGTTCGATTGTTGTCATCAGTTCCCTTTGTCCATCCCTGGTCTAACGTGATGCTGCTGAAATAGTGCTGAAGCTGCACTCACTCAGTTGTCTTAGTAGCCACCATTGACCGACTTAGTACATGTTCACACGTTTATCATAACACTGTATCATTTTCTACTGTTGTATATCTCTTGCATGTGACGGTGCACCCAAAGTGCGTATCTTACTATAATTCATATCATAGATGAACACCCTATCTATATTTGATTTAATGCCTCAGGATTTACACTATGCATGTTTTAGTACATTGTATATGTTTTAACTTTGTTTTCAGATTTAAAAGTTTCAAAGCGCAAATGTGTTCAGGCTGTGAGACGGTAGTTCAGTTTACGTCTTCAGACAATAAGCGGGGTTTTGTTGCACAGAATAAATGTTTATTCCATTTTGGATGTAAATAAATCCTTAAACACGTTCACGTGTAAGCGTAATGTCTATATGTACATTCTGGACATATTTTTACAATATACCAAGCGTCAAACCTATCGACCCATAATCATCTACACATGTAGAATAATGTGTTTTTTCGATACACACCTAGTTTGGTTGTTTGGTTGTTATGGTTAGGATATATACTATTCACGGCAATTATTGAAACATTTGTCTATGCACATGTTTAATATCTTATACATTTATAAAAACTATATAAGTTTTACCTAAATGAATATGTTGAGATATGGTTCTCATATAGTCCAACTGTCCTTTCAGTACTTTATGAGACCTCCTTGCCCTCCAATACACGATTGAATGAACCAAGGCACACAACCGATCAAAGTTTGTAGGAAAATGTGTGACAGCGTATCTCAATATTCCACCACTTCTCTCCCCATATCCACAATATGTCTGAGTCATTTTTGGTTTATTCTGTCCATCATTAGTCCCCACACATTCACAAGAGGATAAAGATCTGAGCTGTAGCTGGAACATTCTAAAACCGACATTTTCATCCGACAACCACTGTTTTGTATAGCTCGTAAAGTGTATTGGGTTGTTATCATGCTGGAGTGTCTGGGTCTTCATACAGTGTCTGGGTCTTCATACAGTGTCTGGGTCTTCATACAGTGTCTGGGTCTTCATACAGTGTCTGGGACGTCGCAAGCAGGTGATCGTTTAAGATGTCAACGTATCGTTCCTTCGTTAAATGTTCCGTGAAAATACACTCCATGTGATGATATCCCACATCATTTCAGGTTATGGTTTCGGCGTTGGTAGATAGGTTTCATGTCAGGGAACGGCTTGCTGAATACTGAAGATAGAACATTTGGCTGAGATTACCATTCTCTAAATATCGGTGAAGCTTGCAATTTGCCACCATCCTTGAATCTGTTTGTAAAAACATTGATATTGTGTGTTTTAGTTTGGGCGTAAATGGTTGAAGTACCTAAGGATTAGTAATCAAGTTTGGTGAGGGTAAGGTCTAAGTCTGACTTTCACCCACTACCTTCACAGACCGAGTTCATTCCATTGCAAAAACAGCTTAGTACACCACTCTCCCACCTGAGGAACTAAACGAGAAGCTTCCTTCCCTAATTTGTGAATAAACATACATAGATACACATTCACATATGATTAACTTAACCACCAAAGAGCACATTCCCTTCAACTGATTTGCCCTTTCACATGAACAAGATTTATGTATTTCTGAAACAGCACAATCCCACAGGGCATGTTATAGTAAACTTGACCGTCAACATCTTGCTGGTCGTGACGAAATGGGAACCCCAAAGTATTTCTTCCAGTTCCAGAATAGCACTTTGAACCGTTATTGAGAGATGATTTCGATTGCCAATCACAACTTACTTTGACATCAAAGATGTTTGTCGTGCGTAATGTATTGTCTGTCTCTGAAAGTATCATGCTTGAGGATATTGGAGTGCTGTACAACCTTTGGTATAAAATCCAAATGTGGACGAGGTCTGTTTCAAAACTAGTATTCTGTGCACGAAACTATAGTATATGCATAGAGCTGAGTTAGTATAGTCATATCCGCTGACCCTGAGCATTTCTTTCGATTATACAAGAGCAACTTGTAATTGAAATGACCTTTTTCCATCCCCTCTCGTTGTGTCCTTAACATTCATCTGTATCCGCGATTCAAACGCTTTCTTTTAATGGCTCGGAGATTCTTAACAGTAGTAAATGGAGGCATGACTAGCTCAACAGATCACTGGGTCATATAGGGCTAGAGGGAAATTCGCGGATGACCATGAGTAACCTTTAAGGCTGAAGACGTCCTTCTTTGTAGCTTGAGGGAATTGGGTTCATGTAGAACGCCAATCTCCAGTCAAACTGCTGAATTGGCTTTGAGTAATGCTGAATGACTTGTTTCAGAATGCTAAGGCTCATATACATTGAATATGTCATTGAAAAGATTTACATGTGGATGTCGTTAGTGGCCAGCATGTTCAGATTGAACCAGACGCCTCAGAATCAAGAGTCCACAGTCATCTATGTTGTGCGAGGTTGTTTTTGGCCAAGTTTTGTATTGGCAGACTCCATTTAAAGTATGAAGCAAGACCGTCGATGAAGTGTTGATCGTGTGTTGTTAGAGCATAAGTATGGATGTTTATTTCAGCCATATAGTGGTTGACACATAAAAGTACAATAACATATAAATGCAACTAACCAGAATATCAGATACAGCAGCAAAACTAGCAAAACTCGACTATTTTCCCAATAGTATTCGCCTGATTGTGAGTACAACAGACCCTTTGTCCCAGTTACATTATAGACTACACCTACTCGTGTATTACTACCACAGTGCATGAAATATGATTCAATGGAAGAATGTGTCCATGTGATAACGGTCGAAGACACGGGGGGAAGTCAACAGACCACCACGACATTTTTTGAATGCGTTACTAAGGCGTTGGAATCTGTTCAGACAACAGGCAGCGCTCGTATGACGTTCTTTGAAGTCTGGAAACAGATGAGATGGCTGTATAATTTAGAGAAACGCGTTGGCCTGTTGAGTTATACAACAGCCGCGGAGACTGATGTTCCAATTACCACCAACAACAAAATCCTTGCTCAGATCAGACCAAGACTGAATGTATACAATTCATCCTAGCCAAGCACGACGTCAGTATTGTTGGACTGGAGTATCAGAGGTCATCTAACGTTCTAATTTGGACAACATCACACTCGGTAATGTACAATCGAGTATCATAGCCTTCCGTTCCACCTGAGTGGAATATCATGTCGGCATTTTAGCTACGATAATCTTAAGATTATGGTTTCAGTTCTTTCGACCACTCCTTATGTAAGGAACGAAGGTGATCAATAACCGACCGGTGGTGACACTATAGAAGCCGACTCTACATTGTCCCGGACATTGTGCACGTCAAACTGTCAGATATATATTCGTTTGTGACAGAACCTCGTGTGATTCATTGTCCGCAAGTGTAATGACAATAGCCTCACAGGAACTTAAACGAATTTACTGCACCGCAAATAGATTTGGTCTAGGATTCATATTTTCACGTGTCTAACAGTTATTTACGTGTTCCTTGTTAAGTGTGTTCATGAGAATTATGATATTCTATTTACATCAATAACGTAGCAACTCTCCTTCCTGGGTAATTTGCACACTCACTAAACAGGGTATTAGAACCGAAACCTTTGATAATTGAGCTGAAACAACTATGAGACCGATTGTAGATGTAATCTTGATAGTGTTGCGAGGAACGCCATGTCCGCATATGCTTCTCGAGATAGGTGTAAGGTGACTAAAATTGAGTAACTGACCCTTACGCAAATGCATTGACCATGTTATGAACACGATGCACCAGAACGTCGGCATATGCGACCTTCTGCTAGATTTTGTTAGACTTAGCAGAGGAGTGTAACGAATAATACTGAAGCTAAGTTTGCTTAAACTGTTTCTGCGGTGACATTGAGCCTAAATCGCCTTACCTTAGATGCAAAAGCATTCAATATGAAAATTAATGATTTACTGCTGAACCGCAGTCGAGGATAGCGAGTTGAGGCACTCACTCGGCGGTCTTCGTGTGAACTGTGCCACATATTCTGGATTCTCTGACTGTGTTATTGTACCAAATACAAGACAGCGAGAATTTCACAACGTCTGTGACGGGCATATCCATGAAAATAAAAATAACAGGAGCTTAGAATGCCTAACAGTCCCGACCGCTGCAACATCTGAGTTGCGTCCCTTCGACAGTCCAGAATCCGTTGATAGTGGGTTCGAATCCCGATTCTTATTAATTATTTAATATGATCATATCCTTCCGTGGGTGTACCAGAGTGGTTAACATCTAGGACCTGTACATCAGACTTCAGACTGACACGCCGTCACATGTAACTGGAAAACTGCTCAAAGGGGCATTAAATACTGCTCACTGAGGCCCGTTGATTTCACCGATACGATTAACGCCACAAACGTGACACAGTGGCATTCAACACTCGGTCCTGAAACAAGGCTGGCTGTGAGAGAAGAGCATCTGACATATCATGGTGCGTTGAGCACTTTAAAAGGCAACCTAAGGTAATCTATTCCTGATCTAATGGAGCATTGATTACCATACTGTCCCAGTGAAACCTTATGCTTAGCACTTTCCACGGGAAACAGGCTTAATCTGCGGTTTAATATTTATAGTCACAACTATCTTGGCCAGGTTTGAAGAGACAGCTGAGAGTAAGTAGCCGTGTCTATTACGAACATATGTATTGAGTAAAGTGAATCAACAAGAGACGTGATAAGCTTTTAAAACTTCCGACAACCGTCAACCGCTTATAGATGTTTTAAACACGGCACTTCAATTCAATTTCCTCCCACGCTTGGTAAACACACTTACATATACTTAAAACTGAAGTCATTTACTATTCCTCCAAAAAAATACAGTCCAGTAGGAGTTATTCTTGACAGCTGACATTATTTTCCCGTAGCATGTATGTCGAGTATATTTGAATATCACTTTTGACAGCAGCGGTGGTGACCATCATTGTTGTCAGTTTACACTGCCGTCTGCATAGATGTGTGCACTAGATTTTGTTGTCGTTTGTTGACGCCGGCTTCATGCACTGTATCCATTACAGAAACTAAATCACCATGGTACAAAGATGATACGCAAAATGAAACACGAATGTTTTCAAAATGTTACATTAGTCGAGATAAGTGTGTAGACGAACATGACAACCTCCAAACAGGAAAGCACACTGTACACGACCCCAATCTTATAATAATCATCTGTCTCAGCAGGGCCGGGAGACATTAAATGTAATCCCTCAGTATCTGTCTTTAAGCACTGTACAGAAGCTCCGCTTGGTGCACAAATGAAAACCATGAAACTATCAACGCGACTCCTGGCAGCAGCGAATAGGATTACATTCTCTTGCAGTTTGTAATTAAACTAAGAACTGAAAGAGTTCTCCATGTGTTATTCAACCAGATAATGGATGCAGTTTTGTAATCAAGGACGAGCTTTCAAATCAAAATCTCCTTTCGTAGGAACCCGGATACCAACGAAATTACTATTGTTGCTACTTACTGGATGCAAAAGCTTACTCCTGTAGGTTGCGACGGAGAAAATGGGATTCTTAACAGTTTATCTCAAATGTGTGTGCCCACAAGATGTTTATTCGTGTCAAACAGTGATATCACAAATAATGATCAATGTACAATGTACAAACGCTGATGGAATGAATACTCAAGATAGATAAAATAGATGTAAAACTACCTTCAGAAAGCCGAAATGTTGTAGATATTCCTTTACGATTATATTCGTCCGTTCTGTCGCTGGTAGTGATTAAGTGATATGATGGGCAGTATGGCAAAATGGCAGGTTTAATGACGATATGATATTATTCAGTAGTCGAATCCCTTACTCCACTGTGTTCACATTGATAAACATACCAAAAATGACAAAACGCTCACAATACATACTGGTGGTGGTACATGAAGCTGTAGAAGGATGTTCGTCTACAAGCAATACTGCTGTAACTGAGATTAGCAAATGCTACAAAAAATACGATGTCCATATGTCTGCATTTTCCATCTCCCAAATGGCTCCAGAGGGCCTATCTGCATTAGTGATGGGTCATGGCTTATCTGCTTCGTTAACCGGAAACTAGCAACGATTTAAAAACCATATAATCACTTGAGAGAAATCAATTTCTTGTGTATCAAATCCTACAGCAGTCATATACGCCACACCGATCAGATGCCGACGATGAGATATGGGCAGAAAGATAGGCGTAATTTGTGGAATTATACCTGTAAGAAAGACCGGTATCGTGGCGGTATGATTGTCTTGCCTGAATCCTTGTGTTATCAAAGCTAGTGCTGCATCCTTTGGACCTCAGGTAAGTCGTGACAGACTGATATTAATGGATTCGTTTGTCAGTGTTCATAGCTGATTTGATACCGAGTCACTCTAGCTTGACGGATTGGATCGGTGTCCACTATATCAGGAACTACAATTAACGTCGCTTTGAGCAGTATGCCAGCTGTATCATTGCCTGTTGTTTGAATGTGGGAGGGAATCCCGATGTCGCTCCTGCTCCTGGAAATCACAACGACTGAAGTGGTGACGATGAACTAAGGACAATGATATGACACAAGTTCAGTTGTGTGCTCTATATTAAGTCCTGTCTCATATTTAGACAGTTCCAGAATGTACTACTACTATAGGGGCGTTTGGATGTTTTTGACGAGGAGCTAATTCTTGCATCGCATCTCTTGTACTCTCAGGTCACAGCAGACGACCGTCGTGTATTTCAGTGGGGATCATTCTTGCCCACAAGACCAGGCCTAGACCCATTGGAAACTTGACCATTGTTGCAGTGAGCTGAATACAACTAAATTGTCCTTATTTCTATTACAGTGTTTTGTAGTATTTTGTAAAATTAGATAGGTTTAAATATGTTATTTAGACAATTTCGTATGCGGACTATTGATATGTTTAAGCGGGAATGATATTTCACTAAATAAATAATGAAAGTTCTAGATGTGATTCATATCGCCAATTTTAGGCGTTACTTGAGCCAGAGTGTTATCTTGTTCACTTTCGCTACAGAAATGTTTGCAAAGGTTTTATACGTTTTAGATTAGGACTTAATGATTTATTAATTAACCGTGACAGACATGTTTCTATGGATTAAAAACTCAAAGATTATGCCCATTCTTTTACGAAGACCATTTTATGTTCATTTGTCCTGTATATGAAAATCGAAGAAATATATATTTACCACTGTTACTATCTCTAATCAATGTTAAACTATTGTCTTCCTTACTTTCCTGCAAAGAACCTCTGAAACAACGCAAAGTAGACCTGTGTATTTACAGTTTTGTTAAGAAAAGAATTGATGTATCTCCTTTGTAAATGGACTTATGGCCTTTCATACAATAAACAGTTGAATTGACGATTGTACTTGAAAGATGTTATAAGGAAAGCAGGATACAAAATAAGGAAATATTTATTCGCCAAAAGGTAAAACTTCATGGCATTTTTTAAGCGTACTGTTTTTATACCATGCATCAATAAAAGCACAACAACTTGATCTCTCATGCTCTCAACCTATTCACCGGACAAAGAAAAAGTGCCCCTGCCGTAATGTCATAAATGTGTGGTTACAGATTCAGTTATTTCGCTCAAGGAGCGAAGATGGCTCGGAACAAAGTATGACGTCCTTTGCCAAGCTTAATGTTTCACACTAACCCCAATTACCGTGTCATGTTGGGAATCGTTTTGAAAACATACATCGGCGGCGGTTTGGTTGTGCCTCAAGCAGGCAATGTGGGCTCCATTAATGGAAGTATTTTCAGGAAAGTGTGAAAAAGTAGTCATTGACAAGAGATGGGACACGTTGCTCTTCGCCTGAAGTGTCATCGTCCAACCCAAACAACAGCCTTCCCGTAATTCCACTTTCAGACAGCTGCTTGAAAGCAGGACCAAAGGAAATCGGATGTTGTTTGGATAGGTGTATTTCTTTTCCTTTTTGGTAAATTAGACCTGAAGAAGAATCGATTTCAGGACGTGGTCTTGCCATCGTAATGTTCCAGTGTTGATTGGTAAGTCCCGACCCTTCCATGGAAGGAACTGCGAGGCTTCTGTCCTGGAAGACGTGTCACGGTAGCAAAACCAGAACTGGTCCAGAAGCAGATGATGTAAGAAAGCCTGGCCGACGAACGTTATTACTGTTTTGAAATTTCACTTACCCCTCCTTTATTCTACTTATGTTTCTCGCCGTATCAGTTTCACTCAAGAGTTTGTAATTAAAACTGTATGGCATTATGCTGAGTCCTGAGTTTGCATTATTCCTTCTATCGGATGGTGAGAACGTATGTTTAAACCTTTGTATTCCATAATAGATTTATCATTCAGTCAGGCATGTATGACATGTCTTCACATAATCTGATGCTGTCTATTTTTATACTTATGCTATAGTGTCTACTTCAGGACAGCCCTGTCCAAATATTTCTACAGACCAAAAACTATGTAGCCAGGCTATATGATATTTAGATAGTATTATTCAATCTGCAATCTTGATCTTTATCACTACCGCAGAATACATTGTTTTGTCAGCTACTTTGTTCCTCTTCGTCACTTCCATTAATCACTGTATATGACATTTATGGCCTTTATTGGTCCTCCCTCTAGGCTGTGCCTGTCATCACATCAACTGTAGGAGGAAGTGCTATTGTTTCTCTATCTGTCCATTGTTGTATCTTTGCCTGTCTATTGTTGTTAAAAACTATATATATGTATGCTCACATCCATAGTGCAGGCGATATGTGAGTGTGGAGGCCGGCATTCCGACTGTCTTTGTAGGGACGACCGCGAGCAGGACTATGCCGCTCGCATGTGAGATCCCTGGGGTTGAGCTGCTTGTCCGCTCACCTCATTCATGTATACATGTTTGTCATGTCTTATGAAACCAACTAAAGAAGCTTGAACAACTAAACTATGCCTTCGTCTTCATCAACGCATTCATTTGTCTTCGTCAACGTAATGTTCATCAAAATCATGAGCTAATTCACCCCGAGCCGATGACTCAGGTCCGCGTTGACACTTATGAAATTTAACATATGCAGATATTCTTACTGCAAACGTTTCTTCCGAGAAGGAAAGAACAAAATTTAATTTTTAGACGTTAAAACGTGTTCTTAAGGGCGCTTTGTGCCACTTTCCATCCGTTTTATTGGAGTTGACCAAACAGTGATCGGTACGTACGATACGTTTGGGGGATAAAACATTAGATTTTGACAGATTATTTTAAACACTCGACTAGCTTCGACACGTCGCTTGGAAAGTATGAAGAAAATGGAAATTATTTCTCAGTATGTTGTAACATTACAAATAAATCCATGTATACTTGTTGATACAGAAATTATGGCGAAAATATATTGTACGTAGATTGTTTCCAATGCGAAGTAACGATGATGTGAAGATGTGATGGGTTTTATTGTTATCCAAATGTCAAATTATAATGATTTTGTACATGGGTAGAATGTAACAGAAGCAGGGAAAAGTGGCACAACCTTAGCTGTGTTATTCCCCCAAATTTTCAAGGCAAATAGTTGAGCCATTATCAGACGTCGCCTCAAGCAAACTTGAAGCCATTCCTTATGACATGTTTAAGTTTGTCCGACAGAAAACACATCAACAAAAAGTTATGGCCATAACACAGCGTGAAGAAAAATAACCCCTAAATATGTGTTTCCTCGGCAGTCTACATCCATATCTCCTATATCTTGTTTTATCCCCCATATGCACTATACGATGCCATTTGTATTGCTCACATATAGTTATTATTTGTGTATGACTGTCATTTACTGTTAGTTCATTTGACACATACTGCTGCTTGAACTTATTAGAAACGAGTGACTTTTTAAAGTCACATGTGGAATGCGTACATTGCAATATTCTGGTTAAACCACGACGGACTTAAATGAACGCGTGTGGACATGCTCAACCTGTGATTGATAACTTGAGCAACAACCTCTGTCGTCAGGACACCATGGTACGTATTAAACTGCGTTATTCCAGGCAATCAGTCGGCACAGACAACTATGGACCCTTCGTAATCCGGATTCAAGGTGGAACCCCTATCGGATATAAGACGAGTTGACCAACAGACATGACTTCAATCCCTTGATCAGTGAATGTGTGACAATCCTTGTATGACTCTCACAGATAAGGTTCGGCTCACCAGTCAGTCAGATTTATGACTGTGTCGTATCAAGAGCTAACTGCATTTGGGAACAATATGTTGACCATTATGGCTAATATTGTGACAGTTAATAATTTGCCGTGACAAATCCCCTCATAAGCAGGAAAATATACCACTGACAAGCCTAAAATATCCAGTATTATGTTTTGACCAAAGGACAAGATACAAAGAAACACAATAGAGGTTTCTAGTACAAGGCATAGAGTCAAATCTAAAGTAATGGATTACATGTATGATATCAACTCACCAAAGTTATGGTTTTCAGTTCTACAAAATCTTTCACGGCGAGCGGTCAGATGTAGGTCGATATTGATAATCAGACGATATAGGCAGACAGACGTAGATTGGCCGAATGACGCAACTCCAATATTACTCTGTGTGTAAGTCGGTGTGTGTGTGTGTGTGTGAGTGAGTGAGTGAGTGTGTGTGTGTGTGTGTATATATATATATATGTGTGTGTGTGTGTGTAGTCAACACAGCTACCAACATTATATATACACAGTCACTGATTCTTGAGAATTCAGGCGACGTATGGAACCTTCGCGATCAGTCTCGTTTACCAACACTCAAAACACACCAAAGGGAGGCAACTCTAAAGCCATTCCGTAACATTCATTAAATTTAAATGATAATTTATTACATTATAATGGCGATGCTATCCGAGAAATATCTTTCTGGTTGCTGTCTATCTACATATTTTCTTCCGGTGAAATGTCAAACAGTAACATCATCAAGCGTTTTGAGACCCGCCCACATTCTAAAGGATATTATCTTTCAAAGAGCGTGACGTCAGTAACTGTGAAACATATCCGCGACAGGATCGACTGAAGCTTTTACTAACATATCAGTGTCAAAAAACACATATTAGGTGATAAACCCATGACAACAAACTGGTGTACTCTACAGGACGTCACTGATTCACTGTATTGCTGAACAACAGAATTCGCGTGACGGGTGATATTTCCACTTAAGTCACAGGCGAAAGTAAGTGATTATGTTAATATAGTACTCATCTTATTTTCACTGTTACAAAGCTCTAATCGAACCCATCGACTGCCTTGAGGGCATTATTGTTTAAATTAGCCTTTATAAACTTGGTTGTATTTTCATATTTGTCTGGAAAGACCTGGTTCTTTTTGTTGTCACTGAGTATTTCTTAAATTACAGTTTAATTATAATGTAGAGGGCATGTAGCCAGTGTACTTATGTGAACAGTCATTCCTCCCTTTGAGCATATTCTACATGATACGGACCAGCATTGCATTTATATTTGCAATGTATTTCATTTTTATGTGTACGACGGAAGTATTTTGCTGTGCGTAAATATCAAAAGTCATAGCGGTTAAAAGGAAAGGTTATTCAGATCTGCTCAAGTCATTAGAAAGGCAGGTTTTGTCTGATGTGATATAGTAGCTTATATTATGGGGATGAGCTTTAGAAGCCTGACTATGACAGACTTTTTATTGTCTTCTAAGTATTCAGTATATCAGTTCGACAAAGAGGACTAGCTGTGTTCTCCAAAGCGATAAGGTGCTATAAAAGTGCAAGAATATTATTCCAGCAAAACAACATTGAAACAGCATTTAGCCATTGAACAGATGCATAGATTTCCCCATACATATCAACGTTTATTGAGAATTTGTTACAAGTCGCCGGGTGAAAAAGTCATGATCTATCCGAAATCTCCGCTATCAAAGTGTAATATAGTAGCTATTTTCCATACCCCTTTTGTCTATTATATTTCGAATTTTGACAAAATGACGAACAACAGAAATCAGTGTTTGGCTTATTCAACAAAAAGGAACACTTACCATATTAACAGTCATTTGAGATGTTACATATCAGTGTTAAGACAAATAAATTTACTTTCGAATCGTAAGCGTGTATAGCAAGGATATCAATTCAACCAGCTAAGCAAGACGATGCTGTTAAAACAGTTTGTGAATAGGTTGCGAATGGCATTCACGGATAATGTATACAGACTAATAAAGCCGTGTTGCTAGTATGTACATATAACTGGATCAACATGTGATGAATTCAAACAACACGCCACACTCTACTTGAAATGGAATATGAACCGATCTCAATCACGCTAACACTATGCAGACTGTTGGCTCTGAAGCGTATGGTTCATAATGAACATTTCTAACTGTCTTGTTTTGAACTAAGGGCATCCAAAAACATTTATACTTTATCAGTTGGATAAACATACAGTGTCTTTCAGTACTGGTCATATTGTATGCTTATTATAAAATGAATTGAAAATCAAGTTTACCCGTGACACTGCATCCCTGTGTTCTGTAAGATCCAATTACCACAATCTACAAAGTAGGACTTCTTCGCCCTTTAAGGATGTTCGTGGTGAGTCCAGGAGTTTCCCTCCAGTCCTAAATGACCCAGAATTCCTGGTAAGTCACTGCGGGCAATATGTTCATTATACAACGATTACGCATCCCCGTGCAATTACATGAACGGGTTTCTATCACGAATAGATGTTAAGAACATAGTGAAGTGGAATGCCAAAAGGTCATTTAAATTTCACTAGTTGGTCGTTACATCTGGCAGAGTTCTTGTTCTTGTATTACTGAAAGGAATATTTCCATTTCTTAACTTTGTTTCCATCAGTCTAGTCGTAGCGTTGCTATAGTAAGCTGGTTCATTGATGAACATTTACACGCACCTAATCACATGAGAATTTTACATTAAAATATGTACAACCCTGTGATCTCCCTAGACATGGTATTTTCAGAGGCGGAACAATAGACAATAGACCACTAGCGTCTTTGATGTCAACGTAGCTGGTGACTGGGTATCAAAATAGTCTCTCAATATTCACTCGCTATTCTGGAACTTGAAGAATTTGCTTTGGGGCTTCCACATAAAATGTCACGACCGACAAGGTGTTGAAGGCCAGGTCTTATATAACACACCCTGTAGGATAGTGCCGTATCAGAAACACACTAATTGTTTTCATGTAAAAGGTCATCTTCAGTAATGCTATTAAATCGATCGACGTCTATGTGAAGCGTTAATTATATTTGCAACACATATTTGGGGGGATCACGCAGGTTGTATAGCGATCGAATAATACTCCCCAAGATGCCTTAAAGGTCACATATACTCCAATCGGTTACAAATGCATAATTACTTGCTTACATCGTCATTAAAACTGCTCATTTCTATCTTTAATTACCTTAAATCGACCTTTTTGTCAACAGTGCACAATTCTCAGCCGCAAACGAAATTTCAACCAATCAGAGCGGCGCGTCTCCGTGACGTAATAGTGGGTATAGAAATGAAGGTCTGTGCAGTATTCATCTACATTTCAGGGGTTAAACTAGTTCGTTTACAGGTTTGTGCAAACCTGAAATCGCGAAATCTGTTGAGAAAAATGAAAGCTATATGTTCTCACAATCTACCATCATTTAGTTTTGTCTCCTGCTTTGTCTCGTTTTCGAGTTACAACCCTTGTTTTCATAGACGATTCTGTCAAAATCACTTGATGTCGTTAGGTTGTAATCCGTGTTATACACGTTATTTGTCATCATTCACTTGATGCTCAGTTAATGAATTTATAACAGGTATAATTAGTGGTAACGCCACTTAGATTACCCGACAAAGGCCCCCATTTGGCATTTCTTTTGTCTGGATCGATCAAAGGATTAACCGATAACACGCTGATTGATTAATTAGTTTTATGGGGATTTAAATAAGGGATTTGTCAAAAGGAAGTGTTTATGTATGTACATTTACTAATCTATACTGAATACGCTCTGTCGTGTCTGTGTCTATGTAAAACAACACCCTTCTTTCAAAGGATTAACCGCCAATACATTGATTGATTGATTGCTCATTATTGGCGAACTAAATAACTTTTTAAAAAGAATGACGCACATTATGCAATTAGTTGCCAGATGTGTGCTATCTTGGGTAACCAATAAAACTATACAGCAATGTGAAAAACCTGCAACGATACATCACGTTTTCTTATATTAGACTGTTAAAGGACACATCATTTGGGATATCTGCAGATGAATTATATATCACTCGTTTTTGTGGATATTGATGGATACATTCCTCGAAGAAGGTAATAGCCTGACATTGCTCCTATAACTTTAATTTTAATATTTGCATTTTTGTTTTTGATAAGTTGTTGTAGCTTTCAACAGAATCATTGTTTTCGTCGTGAAGTGTAATGATGCAGACGACATACACTAGGGCGTGCGTGCGAATTATGATTCATACAGGAAAACTATGAAATGTCAACATATTACATTCCTGTTATCCATTCGCAGATCGCTTCTTTTTATTAAGTTTCAAAATGCATACAAGTATGATTATAAAGTAATTAGGATTATGAGACCAAGTATAAAGACGTATACTGACAAGTGTCTACATACTGGTGAGTGAACGTTACAAACCAAGTACATTTAGCAAGTGAAGACATTTATCGAGCAGTATTTTCACCTCGACCCCGACCTCGCTTAGGTTATGTTACAGGTTGTGTCATGCAAACTCCTTTTGGTAATGATTCAAATACATATTTATGTAGTTTTGATTTTCTAACTTGACGAGAACAAACCATACATAATCTCATTAATTCAAATGGATTTGTCTTCACGATTTTCAAAAGTGGCGGCGCCCTGTCTTGGGATGAATGCTATCAGGGAGCCTATATAGAGAGGGGAGGGGAAACTCCTCGAAAAACCGCTGAACGTATGTCTCGCTTTGTCACGTGACCAGTGGAGACAATATGGCGGCAGCTTAGTATTAAAGATTGAGCTCGGTTCATTTTCAACAGCTGATTACATTCGCTGAGTGTTGTGACAACTCGGATCCTACACGTAGAACATAAGTAACCTGCTCTGTTACTTCAGTTCTAGTCACATATTTGTAATTAGTGTCAGTATAAGAAAATATGTTTGCAGTAAAGTTTCAAGTCGGCATCTTGTAACTCTCTGGCTTCAATTATCGGTACACAGCGAAGATAGACTGAGTTTCGTCAATAAAAGCTTCTTTCACACATTCCTTTATGTTTTAGCAGGAATTATACCTTTAGTTGAAAGGTATCTGCAAGCAATAGTGATAGTTTTGTGACTTAAAAACATGTTGGGGTTTAATTGGGGTGTGTGAAAAATGTGGCAGATCGCCGATCTGATCTGATGCGCCATTGAAATACTACACGCCGTTGTTTGAAGTGTGTCTAGATATTGCTCAACACCGTCTTTCACATATACCTTTAATTTTTATGAGGGGAATTTACCATTAGGCGAAAGGTGTTTGCTGGTAATAGTGATAGTTTCATAATCTAAAATAAATTGTTAGGACGTACTTGAGGTGTGAAATATGTGCCATCTCGCCGACCTGATCCGATCCGCCATTGAAATATTGCACGGCGTTTTTTGAGTGCCTTTGTTTCAGCTTCAAAAACTTCATTCACATACACCTTTAATTTCCATTAGGGGAACATACCATCTAGTGAAAGGTGTTTGGAAGTAATAGTGCTAATTTTATAATTTAAAAAAAAATCGGTAGGGTGTTTTTGAGGTGTTGAAAAATGTGCCATCTCGCGGATCTGTTCTGATCCGCCATTGAAATAGTATAACTTTGAGTGTTTCTAGTTATTGCTCCAAAACCTCTTTCACATGCACCTTAAATATTTATGAGGGGAATATACTATGACCCGAAAGGTGTTTGCAGGTAATATTTATAATTTGATAATCTAAACATATTGTTAGGATTTATTTGAGGTGTGTGAAAAACGTGCCATCTCGCTGATCTGTTCTGATCCGCTGTTCTGATACTACACAGCATTTTTTGAGTGTTTCTAGTTATTGCTCAAAAAACTTCTTTCACACACACCTTTAATTTCTGTTAGGGAAAAAAGTTCCATCTGGTGAGAGGTGTTTGGAAGTAATAGTGATGATTTTATGAATTAAAAAAATAATTGGTAGGGTGTATACACTCACAAGTATTTCATGTGTGTGAAAAATATGACATATCGTTGATCTGATCTGATCACTCATTACTACAAGCCAATATTTGAATGTGTTTAGTCGTCCTAAAATTCATTTCTTTCAAATACACATCTAAGTATTGAGGGGAATATTCTATCTGGTGAAAGTGTGAGGTATGACATATCTGATCTGTTCTAATCTGCCATGGATGCATTTGATGCTTGAATGTTTTAGTTCTGAAACTATTGTTGATATTTGAAAAAACTGCAAAGGACTTTTTAACGCTTTGTGATGGTTTTAAACTTTCTGTTTTTTTAGGGGGGAGTGACTGTGTCAGTTGACATTCTGTCAGTATCCATGCAATTGCGCACATGCAGGAAGACATCTGGTCATCTTCATTAACTGCCCTCTTAAAAAAATAATTTCGACTTTGCCACGACCGTCCATTTGTCCATTATAGACTGAGTGTCTGTAAGAATGAGAGTGACTGAATCTACAACTCATTAACATGTGCTTAACTTTCCAAACTGTATTCCTGAAGGAAAAAGAAATAAAAATGTGTTTCTCCCTCGTCACATTTTTTCTATCAAAAATTAAAAATGAAAGTCTTACTCGTCACATTTGAAAAGAATGTGCCTGAGAAACATATGTTTATGCAGCCTAAGCATTCCACACAAACAGAAAACCACTGAAACATAATGAGACATTTTAATTGTGTAACAGATCATTTCAAATACATATAATAACATAATAACCTTTAGTTTGCCATTTGGCCATCAGGGCTTGCTGCCACTTGCAGTCTTTAAAGTCTGCATACCCATTTTGTTGAAATCAAACCAATAAAAACAAAATAGTCTTCATTGTAGAGAGTTTCACAGTCCCTACAAAATCCATTAGTGAAGTGTATGGAGCACAGAGAAGTTTACATTAGTTATAGACTGCTGACATTCCTATGCGGCACTGAATATATAATACTATGAAGTGAAACTGGAAGTTATCCTAACATGAGGGATCAAGGATAATTCCTGAACATTAATACAAATTATGGGCAAGATGCTAGTTGAAAAGAAATGAGATCTAATTGACAGAAGACCACAAGGGCCTGCAGATAACTGAAACTGTTGGCCTGATACATTAACAACCGACGCTGGGCCTCTGGGCTGGCGATCGTTTCGAACACTGTATCAAAATTGTCACATAAACAGAGAGTCTTTGAACAAGGCAATGTGTAAACACATTCTCAAGTCCTCTCATTAATCCACACATGCATCATTCGGCGACAGGAAGTGTAACCAGCTTCAGAACATTCAGGGGAGCCTACTCCAATTTACCGAGTATTACTCCGGGAGATGCCGATAGTTTCCGACAGTAAACCGGTTGAAATACTGTTAAGCGCAGCCGATTTGCGCTGAGAACAAACCAAGTCGACGTGTGCAGTGGAGCATGACGAGGCACACGTTAATTAGTACAAATGGTAAGGAAAGCAAGCGAGTGACCAATCCCTGTTATAGAGTATCCCTGATGCTATTTAAGTTTGTTTTCACCGACTTACAAAAGGACAATTACTTTCTACTGGTAGTAAAATATGTATTTTATTGATGGACAATAGGATTTTGCATGACATTGCTTATAACATAACAATTTCACTATTGGAAGTGAGGTCGAGGTCAATATAACATTGCTTGCAATATAAATGTAACTTCGACCCCCACCTTGCTTCCTTGGAAGAAGTCCTTGTGTTAAAAGTTGTGTAATGCAAAATACTTTTGGCTATGATTCAAATGCATATTTAACTACCAGTAAAAAGTAGTTTTGATTTACGAACTTGATGAGAACAAATCATAATCTCAATAATTCTAACGGACTTTAGCCCGTGACTTCAGGATTTTCAAAAAATGGCGGCGCCCTGTCTGAGGATGAATGCCATTTAAGTTTGTTTTCACCGACTTACAAAATCAAAATTAATTTCTACTGGTAGTAAAATATGTATTTTATCGATGGACATTAGGATGTTACATGACATTGCTTATAACAAAACAATTTCACTCTAGGAATCGGTCAATATAAGGGGTCAATATAAGGTTACTTACGATAATATTGTCACTTCGACCACAACCTCGTTTCCGAGGAAGGAAGCGATATATCCATGCAAAATCCTTTTGGTCAGCAGTGTGTAGTAAGCAGTCTTCATTTTATAAACTAGATGAAACTTAAACTCCATTTTCTATCCTGGAAGCGTGGTAGGGGGCGAACCATCCGATTTAGTATACACCACAGGCTTCCACAAAGCTCACTTCGCACACACTACCAGCCAATTTAAGCACAAATTACGGAGTCTGCTGGAAATCTGTGCATAGTGACACCATCACCCGACCCCAAGGAACAATTGACGGCAACACAACAATTCGGCATGTCTTTGGTGACGTCGAGAAATCAGCAAAATGACGTGCTTCCTAGACATTTTCTATACATTTAACTGGAAACCGTTCCTTCTATGACGTCACTGTAGGACTCTGGCGACTGAGTTACCTTACCTGTCTGCGGTTTCGTTTGCGGACGAGAGAGAAGCAGACGGCTTTTTAGCAACTTTTAAGCGCTTGGTATTAACTAACCACAAGTTTTTTAAAAAAATAAATGCTGTTTCGTTATGACTAACCAAAAGTCTTTCATATGCAGTGATAAAAAGAGCACCAAAAATTGAGTTTAGTGGTCCTTTAACAACCCACATTAAACACCATCCTAGATGTTGACACTGGGGATAGAAAACGGAGGATCGTCGCCTGTCAGGAGAGTGTATCTGCTGTGTCCAGTACAGCATCGTCATAAACTGACCTATGGACAGACAGCATAAGTAAATTTAATCTATAGTTGGCTTTGTACTAGTACCCCTATCAAGCAAGTGATCATAAAGGTGTTAGTACCTACACCAAAACATTGCACTCATTGCAGCAAAGCTGACGATCAATAAATAATTGTTTTTCCCTGATATTTGTTTGTGTTGTTGATAGTATGTTGACATTCCAGTCATATGCCGACAAATGCCGAGATAAGGTTGATATGATGAGTCACGTCCCATGATTGTAAAACTTGCGTAGCGTGGAGAAAGATCTGAACAGTTCAGTATCTGGCCATGTGTCTCCGAATATAATACTCATTTTAGAGTGAGTGAGTTTAGTTTTACGCCACACTCAGCAATATTCCAGCTATATGGCGGCGGCCTGTAAATAATCGAGTCTGGACCAGACAATCCAGTGATCAACAACATGAGCATCGATATGCGCAATTGGCAACCGATGACATGTGTCAACCAAGTCAACGAGCCTGCATAGTCGCCCCTTAAGCTTTATGGCAAGCATGGGTTGCTGAAGGCCTATTCTACCCCGGGACTTTCACGAGTCTACGCACTTTTGAGTCATAATACCTATTAGGAATATGAATAATGAACGCAATTAGAATGCAAAATATAAAATTATGGCTAAGAATTATTCCCAAACAGTCTTTTGTTAGTCATACCATGGATTTGTAATACTTATAAGGTATATCCTGTGGCTTGAGGTTATTGAAGATTTTCTAGACGTGACTGTGTCAAATAACCCTGTCTTTCCGTTGTTTAGTATGTAACAGTACTCTGTAATGAACAGACTATCTGAAGGATCATGGCCCTAAACTAAATGTGTCTGAACAATATAGGCTATAGTCATATCCGTGGGCGTGTAATGATTTGCATTCAAGATTCCAATCACAGTTGTTGGGGATCGAGTTTAGCTCATAGACCCCATGGCGTAACACACTGTGCTAAATTTATCCTAAATAATAATTATTGGATATGTTTACTTTGTACTGATATTTTGTTAACATCCTGTCAGATATACTTTTTCCTGTCATATACACTATATATTAATAACAATAATATCCTTCACCTTGCACTTTATAAATTTAGTGATACTTCAGTTGTAACTTCGCCACGAAATGGACATTAACTGATTGACAAAACAAACTTTCTGCAACTTTGACGCCTAGTCAGCTCTTCAAAACATGACTCTACATGTTTCATGCTTAATACATATTTTCTTTACGCTTTAAAAGCCTTTACAGTCAATGCACGGTAGCTTACATGCATGCATGCCCTGAAAATCACACTTAATTCAATTTTCTGTTACATAAAGCACATTCTACATTCACAGTATGCGTATGTTTGCCGTCATGTGCTATATGAGTTAATGCCGGACAGCCTCTATAGAATAACGATTGAGTAATAGCATCGTCCTACAGTAGTGTTCATGTGAGATATATTGCCACATTACATATGTCACACGACGGAAAAAAATCACAGTTTTTCCGTACATATTAGTTTCAGGGATTTGGTCGAAATGTGGAAGGGACATTTTACATGCACATTATGGCAGCTGATGTGGTTTCCCTTTACAAAGAAGGCCATCTATACGTTAACATGTATTTCGGCCATTCCAAAACCGACTTGGAAAAGTTAGGTGAGCATGCATGTACTATAAAGAGAGTGAGTGAGTGAGTGAGTTTAGTTTTACACCGCACTCAGCAATATTACAGCTATATGGCGGCGGTCTGTAAATAATCGAGTCTGGACCAGACAATCCAGTGATCAACAACATGAGCATCGATATGCGCAATTGGGAACCGATGACATGTGTCAACCAAGTCAGCGAGCCTGACCACCTGACTCGTACGACAAGCTGAGTCGCCTTTTATGGCAAGCATGGGTTGCTGAAGGCCTTTTCTACCCCGGGACCTTCACGGGTCACTATAAAGAGAAGGATAATGAGGAGATTTCATACGTTGGAGATGGGTTGCACATATAGTAATATTTTGATAGGTATTTAGTATGTTAGAAAGAAATACACGAAAAAGCGAATCAAGTAATCCCCGAAACAAATTGGATGATTCAAGCCCAAAACCTGTGTCTGTCAATATTTTGAAAATGACCGGCGCTTGTCCACAAAACCAACCGTTTGGTGTTGTGCATGTCAGAAAATCACATAAATGTATGTCCTGATTAAAGTAACCGTAGCCATGTCGTCAAAGTTGTCGGACTGGAAGAAACAGGTATGATATACGAATCCATCTAACATAACCACTTTAATTTAGCATCAACACATTCAGTCATAATTATAGCATGTCAATATCTCGGGTTTTGGCTAAGTTGAATAATGTGTCGACAATGTATCTATCATGTATGAAGACCATTGCTCAAGCGAAGGACCTAACCTATCGATAACCGACCAATCGTGGCACTGTTCATGTCATCCATATTGTAGATGAACAGAGCCCAATTCGAAAACTGGCATCAACACAAGCAGCGGCAGAATAACAGAGTAAAAAACTATGAATGTCGGGAATGATTTCCGATGTCTAACCTTATAAACGAACCCCGTATTTATAATCTGGAAGGTGACTGGGCGACCTTCTGTGTGTATATATATTCTCCAGTGTTTTGATGGATACTGGCATGGCCTAAAAAACCCGGTCCAAAGTGCAATAACAATACCCTCACAGGCTCGTAATTGATTTTATTCCAGTTACATCCCACGCAGTTTACTACACTTAATGAAAAGGCTACCGAGATTTCTGTTAACTGAACTAAAACACCCTTTAGTGCAGAGCAGGATCAGCTAGTTTATCTTTATTTAGGTCGTATATGTCTACGTGTTCGTGTGGCAGGTGCAGTTATGTGCACGTGTTGTAATTGTTGTGCATCCTTATATTTGTGTTTATGTGTATATAAAATCATGACCATGATTGTCTATGATCACACGAGGCAACTAAGTGTATCAGATGGACTGGTTCAGTGACTATTGAGATTGAATGTCGTCATTTGTTTCAAGCAAACAAATCAACCTGAACCAGATAAACCAGTGATTAACATTATGAGCAAGTTACCATGAAGTATAATACAGGAAGCCAACGCCGGAGATTAGTTCCCCTGTGATTTTCTCACGAATCAGATTCCATGTAGCATACGTGGGAAAAATTGCTGTAAAATGCTATGAATGGATATGCAGTGAAAACACTAGACACAAAGGGTAATGATGCCCTGCCACGCGCACAGAGCGGCCCACTCACTCCAGTTGTTTATTCATAAATGTATGTACGTGGTGTAATTCTGTCTGCCGTCGTACAGCAATAGTTATGATGCTAATGCCACGGTGTACGTAAGTTTCTTTTTAGCAGGCAGTAAAGGACATTATATTAGACATTTATTAGAGTTGTTAGCAACAATTTCGAGCCCGTTCTTCCCAATAAATATTCGTACTATAATACCTGTATCATGGGGCTGTGACCCACAGAGGAAATAAACACTATATCAATATCAGTATCAGTAACTATGAAAGGACTCTCAAAATTACTTGCCTAAACCCTTTCCATTGTTACGTCAGCTTCTTAACATTGCCGAAGATCAACTATGATATATCACAGACGTCACAATAGGCCTCTGAAATTGATGGTTGCGTCATCAGCCGAACTGTAGTGACACATCGGTGATGTTCAACACACACGTTCTGGCAATCATATCCACTGTGACAGAAATATGAGATACACCAGAGATTGGTCCTCACAAGACTACATAAGCTGACCCGAATAAGTGGTCCTGTATTGGCAATACAATAACACGGCACATCAGGACACGGCAACGTATACAACACGGCCACGTATACAATACGACCACGTATACAACACGGCCACGTACACAACTCGGCCACGTATACAACACGGCCACATATACAACACGGCCACGTACACAACACAGCGACGTATATAACACGGCCACATATACGACACGGCCACGTATAAAACACGGCCACGTATAAAACACGGCCACATATACGACGCGGCCACGTACACAACACGGCCACGTATACAACACGGCCACGTATACAACACGACCACGCATACAACACGGCCACGTATACAACACGACCACGTATACAACATGGCCACGTACACAACTCGGCCACGTATACAACACGGCCACATATACGACACGGCCACAAATACGACACGGCCACGTATACAACACGGCCACGTATACAACACGACCACATATACGACACGGCCACATATACGACACGGCAACGTATACAACACGGCCACGTATACAACACGGCCACATATACGACACGGCAACGTATACAACACGGCCACGTATACAACACGGCCACATATACGACACGGCCACGTATACAACACGGCCACGTATACAACACGACCACGTATACAACACGGCCACGTACACAACTCGGCCACGTATACAACACGGCCACATATACGACACGGCCACGTACACAACACGGCCACGTATACAACACGACCACGTATACAACACGGCCACGTATACAACTCGGCCACATATACGACACGGCCACATATACGACACGGCCACGTATACAACACGACCACGTATACAACACGACCACGTATACAACCCGACCACGTACACAACTCGGCCACGTGTACAACACGGCCACGTACACAACACGGCCACGTATACAACACGACCACGTATACAACACGGCCACGAACAATACTCGGCCACGTATACAACACGGCGACATATACGACACGGCCACATATACGACACGGCCACGTATACAACACGGCCACGTATACAACACGACCACGTATACGACACGGCCACGTACACAACACGGCCACGTACACAACTCGGCCACGTACACGACACGGCCACATATACGACACGGCCACATATACGACACGGCAACGTATACAACACGGCCACGAACACAACTCGGCCACGTATACAACACGGCCACATATACGACACGGCCACATATACGACACGGCAACGTATACGACACGACCACGTATACAACACGGCCACGAACACAACTCGGCCACGTATACAACACGGCCACATATACGACACGGCCACATATACGACACGGCAACGTATACAACACGGCCACGTATACAACACGGCCACATATACGACACGGCCACGTACACAACACGGCCACGTATACAACACGACCACGTATACAACACGGCCACGAACACAACTCGGCCACGTATACAACACGGCCACATATACGACACGGTCACATATACGACACGGCCACGTATACAACACGGCCACGTATACAACTTGACCACGTATACAGCACGACCACATATACGACACGGCCACATATACGACACGGCAACGTATACAACACGGCCACGTATACAACACGGCCACATATACGACACGGCCACGTATACAACACGGCCACGTATACAACACGACCACGTATACAACACGGCCACGTACACAACTCGGCCACGTATACAACACGGCCACGTACACAACACAGCGACGTATATAACACGGCCACATATACGACACGGCCACGTATAAAACACGGCCACGTATAAAACACGGCCACATATACGACGCGGCCACGTACACAACACGGCCACGTATACAACACGGCCACGTATACAACACGACCACGCATACAACACGGCCACGTATACAACACGACCACGTATACAACATGGCCACGTACACAACTCGGCCACGTATACAACACGGCCACGTATACAACACGGCGACATATACGACACGGCCACATATACGACACGGCCACGTATACTACACGGCCACGTATACAACACGACCACGTATACGACACGGCCACGTACACAACACGGCCACGTACACAACTCGGCCACGTACACGACACGGCCACATATACGACACGGCCACGTACACAACACGGCCACGTATACAACACGACCGCGTTTACAACACGGCCACGTATACAACTCGGCCACATATACGACACGGCCACGTACAGAACACGGCCACGTACAGAACACGGCCACGTATACAACACGGCCACGTATACAACTCGGCCACGTATACAACACGGCCACGTATACGACACGGCCACGTATACAACACGGCCACGTATACAACACGGCCACATATTCGACACGGCCACGTACACAACATGGCCACGTATACAACACGACCACGTACACAACACGGCCACGTACACAACTCGGCCACGTATACAAAACGGCCACGTATACAACACGGCCACATATACGACACGGCCACGTACACAACACGGCCACGTATACAACACGACCACGTATACAACACGACCACGTATACAACACGGCCACATATACGACACGGCCACGTACACAACACGGCCACGTATACAACACGACCGCGCATACAACACGGCCACGTATACAACTCGGCCACATATACGACACGGCCACGTACAGAACACGGCCACGTACACAACACGGCCACGTATACAACACGGCCACGTATACAACTCGGCCACGTATACAACACGGCCACGTATACGACACGGCCACGTATACAACACGGCCACGTATACAACACGGCCACGTATACAACTCGGCCACGTATACAACACGGCCACGTATACGACACGGCCACGTATACAACACGGCCACATATACAACACGGCCACGTACACAACACAGCGACGTATACAACACGGCCACGTATACAACACGACCACGTATACAAGACGGCCACGTACACAACTCGGCCACGTATACAAAACGGCCACGTATACAACACGGCCACATATACGACACGGCCACGTACACAACACGGCCACGTATACAACACGACCACGTATACAACACGGCCACATATACGACACGGCCACGTACACAACTCGGCCACGTATACAACACGGCCACATATACGACACGGCCACGTACACAACACGGCCACGTATACAACAAGGCCACATACACGACACGGCCACGTACACAACTCGGCCACGTTTACAACACGACCACATACACGACACGGCCACGTATACAACACGGCCACGTATACAACACGGCCACGTATTCAACACGGCCACGTACACAACTCGGCCACGTATACAACTCGTGTTACTAACTTTCATCACTCAGTAAAGTTGGAGCCTTTTGAAACATGCCATGCGTCAGGATACACAATAAGAAATGTTTGTTCTTTGATGGGACAAAACAAAATCCATGACAATTTTTCTGTTTATTGGTTTTAAAACTTGCATCAATAAATGTCCATCAGTACAGAACTCTCAAACTCTCATCCCGTTAGCAGAACTATGAAAAAGTGCCCCTTGGGTATTGTAATTAATTTGTCGCTACTGCTTTAGTGATTTCATTGTAGAAGCGAAGATGGCTAGGAACAAACTAAGACGTCCTTCGCCAAGCTTGATGTTTCAGATTAACGCTGCATGCATGTAAATAGTTTGGAATCTTGTGAAAAAGGGATAAAATTTGTGGGTGTTTTGGTTGTGCTCCGAGGAGGCAATATGAATTTCATGAATGGAGGTATTTCGCTGTAATCAAGACAGTGTGATTGACGTGAGATGGGTTACTCTGCTGAAATGTCACCGTCCAACCCAAACAACATGAACATCCACTTCCGTCCGATCATCCAACTATTCAAATGTCCATTGATAAGTCCCGATCTTTACATGGATTTGGGAGGCTTCAGCTCTGGAGCCTGTCACGTAGCAAAATCTGAAACACTAGTGCCATTGGTACTGGCAGTGTTTTTACATTAGTCGTAGACGGAAGTAGTATATGATCATGTTAATATATGCCATTGCCGTTTTGCACAGCACAGTGTGTCTCATCGAGGTGATTGAAGTGTTTCCATTGTCAAAGATGTGGTGTATTCTCATATTTTGAGGAATATATACTTATTGCTGCTTTAATTGAGAATACAAGACAGGCGTTAAGAAAAGTGCAGGAGTGGGTTTGTTTTTGATCTTTTAAACTCAATATGCAAGTGGCCAATATAATTTAGGTATGTGAACATTTATTTCTCTGTTCGAATATATTTCCCTTGATATGGAATTGATTTATTAATGTTTTCATGTTTACGACGGCAGATGCTGCTGTGTGATGTCAGAGGGCACAAATGTCAAAAACAAAAGATGTTTAGATCGATTCTTGAACATGCTATTGATCATGACATGAATCAGCAACTCAATGTCCAGGTATGAAATCATGAAACAACGACAAGTCGTCTTTGAGTTCAAAATATGTTGATCAGCTACTGCAGCGTGTGTATTTTGACCTCGATATGCCACTGATAGGAATAGCTTTAGTAGATCTTGTCTCAGATACATTTCACAACTATGGACATCACGCTCCGTGACAAGTGATACGCTCCTCTCTTGGATGTGGGCGTGTCATCATTAACGGTCTCAGAGGGTTTGTTGATTTTGCTCTTTGACATTTCAACAGAACGGAGGACGTTCTACGCTTAGTGAGATCTCTCCCGCACAGGGTGGACATTGAAATATAGTAACTTCAATTGAAATATCATAAGTGGAAGTCAGTCCGTTTACATCATACGTCAGGGTATAACTCATAAATGTGACCAGTGACCGATTACAGTTAGATGTTAGCTAAAGTCATACCTTACGTTATGATATCATAGGATAGAGTTCATTTAATATTTTACCGCTCTCCCCAACTCCGATGTGTTTTGCACAACGGACATCAAGTTAATATCATATATCAACGTATAATATATAAATAAGCTAAGCCACCAGCAGTGCTAATTAACAGTCACTTCTTATGCAAGCTTGGGGCCTACGTTACTTTAATATTTATAGCCGTACCTTCAACATGTAACGTTCCAAAGCTCAATTTCCTACTGTCATGGAGACCCCGACACAGACATAAATTTGACTGTGATTGGTGAGCCGAACGTTGTGTGTGAGAGTTGTACAAGAAGTAGTGTTACACTTACTCTGATCTAAACACCTTGAGGTTGACGTCATGTCTGGCGGTCAACTCGTATCTCCACACTGTACTTTATCAGATAAGGATTCCATCTTGAACCCGGATTGCGATAGGTTCAGACTAGTCTGTGCTCGGCGTACATGTCGACTAACTGGCGGGAATAACGAGGTTTATTTTGTATCATCGTGTACTGTGGACAGATGCTGTTGCTCAATTGTTCACTGGCACCAGACACGTTCATTAAAGGCCGCCATGGTGTGGCTGAAATATTGCAATGTAGATATGCCACATTAGACAGACAGCACGGTGACTTTTCCAGAATATGTTTTTCAGCAGATGTTTCTAAAAATACCTTTGACGAACACCGTTAGTTGTGTAGGAGGCTATGCAAAAGGATATGCAGTCTCGGTTACCGAAACTTCATTGGGCTTAAAGGACAAAGCAGCGCCATAAGTTACGTGAACTGATCACAGCATGTTATTGACAGAAGGCACTCTTGAAAAGACTAAAGAAGTCTTGCCATTTCTCGGAACTCGCCACACAACCTGTGTACAAACAGTTATTATGTTATATCTGGCAAAGTAACCAGCATAATAATAGCGTGTCGTGCATTTGTTGGGCTAAATCAAGATGATTATTTGGCAAATGTTGATGTCGTCTGCTGGGAATATTTTTTAGATATTTTTGTACTCCCGTTTTTGTAATAGTTGTGTAGGTGAATGTGCTTTCTGTCATATACAACTTTGTAAAAGGAAATGTGTCATAAGTGGTTATTTCCGAGTGCGACGTCTGATAATGTCAGATAATGTTTACTTATTTTCTTGGGAAAATGTGTGGTACTATCGCTGCTGGGGCTTTTCTGTCTCATACTTCAGCCCATGTTAATTCTTCCCATGTGAAATTCTTAGATCTTGATAGTACAATCTATCAACAGTACACATGAGAAAACCATGTTTATACACTGCCAATGTATCCATCATGTTACTGAATTCCTTAATGTGTTGCCATATACTGACTGTGTAATGCTTTTTCGTTACGTTCTTCATTTGCAAGAGTAAATATAAAGTCAACGACATGGGATGGTGTGTAAAGAGATACAAATGCGAGATTGAGTGATGAGTTACTTTAAAGTACAACCCAACGAGCTGACACTCTCTTCCTTTCAGAATTCTTTCATATCAGAAAGTTCTTTCTCAAGGAAAACGGCCTCCTGATTGCATGACAATACTTCCATTTATGGAGTCCATATTGCCTCCTCGGGGCAGAGCCCCTCGAGACCTGTTTCCAAACATTACACGTTAATGGAGAGTTGGTGCGAAACTTAAGCTTGGCAAAAGACGTGTTAGTTTGTTCCAAGCTATATTCGGCTCTAGAGTGGAATCACTAAATCTCTAGCGGCGAATTTATTATATTACGGCTGGAGCGTTTTTCCCTGTCCGGGGAACTGAGTCACAGCTTGAGAGATCACCCCTTTGAACATAATATTGGTGCAAAGGTAAAACCGATTTATGGAACAATTGCTAAGGATTTTGTCCCTTTAGCGGACACATATTTCCTGATTTCGTATCCTGACAAATAACATGTTTCAAATGCTCCTTTTTACTGGGTACTGCAAGGAGTAACACGAAGTGTTTATATGGTTGTGTCATGGTGTAACGTGTTTATTCCGCGGTCCATACACCAGAGTCAGAAACTATTTTAATTTCAGTCAGCTTAGGTAGGATTACCGTATATTGATGGTCGACCTTTCACGCTCATATTTGATCTAACTCACTTCGGGGATATGACTTACGTTTATAGAGAATATTACTGTATCGTTAGAAGAAGAAGCCATGAATTCATTTAGTATTTTTAGGTATGTGGCATTTCACAGTATGATCTTTGGTTTAGAAGCTGATGTTTGAAATAATGTAGTTTCGTTGATCTTTCGTATTTACTTCTTTATTTTTTCGACTGGATCGGAGACACAGTGTTTGGTCACAAGCATAGACCAGTTATCAGTTTTGATGAGTCAAGAACAAAAGAACGTTTTGAGCAGTGACATTAGAAACAGAAGTACTCATGTACGGTGTCAGACCAAAGCGCCCAACATTTCTGTGTTTGAACATTTTGTGCGAATGGTTGCTGCGACTGGTATAAGAGAACATCCTTATTCTTTGTGCAGTCAACCACTAATTTCCATTTATGCCAAATGGAATCTGTTTTGGCAGTCCAACAGGGTTATTGACATTTTTTTTGCTTTACATGGTTTAGGTTGATTTGTGTTCTGGCAAACAGGTTATGACCCCGATTTCACACAGATAAGCATGTGATTCCATATGGACAATATCAGAAATATACCGCACCAATAAAAAATGACTCCTTTCAAAACCAAGTGCAAAATCGTGTAGTTACAAGGTGTTTTTATTATGACTGTACCGGTTTGTTAACATTAGTGTGTTTTCTGATGAAAAAGATATCGACCTAACGCATTGAAAAAGGCAGATATGGTAAAAGATTCAGCATGGTATTCGTAGAAATGAAAATGCACGTGCACGTTATGAGAACCCTACCAATGAATGCGAGTCCTAAACTCATTTCTGTTTTGACGCAATCGTTATGACACGACCTACGAGAGATCATGGGAACCAAGTCTTTGGACCATTACAAATTGTCTAGACTGCATGGAGGGTAGTCAATAATAGTAATGTTCATGTTAGGACAATCTGCCGACTGCAGGAGTGGTGTCAGATCACTAACAGCACGCAAGAGCGTTCAAGAAGTGGGCAACCTCCAGTAACATCACAGCATCAAAACCGAAAGATCATCTGCAACCACCTGCAGGTTCACCTCGACACGGCGACGGAAACAGAACGCCAGACCATTGGGACTCACAATAAACCCATCAGTACCTATACAGAGCGTCGACTTTTGCGCGGAAGAAACCTCTGCTGTCACAGACCATATCGTAATCCTGTCCTTACCGCTCATAACCGTTAAGACCCACGCCAGTGGGCAACTCAGCATCGAAATTGGCGTTATCGGCAATTGAGAACTGTGTTTTTATCTCATGAAAGCCGATATTGTTTTTTGACAGTCGATGGCAAGAGTGAGAGTATGGTGAAGGCACGGGAGCTGTCTTTTGTTGAAAGAGACTCGTGGTATGGTCCAAACATCAAGGCGAGGGTGCAATCGGTCTGAACCAGCTAATGTGGATTACGATATGATCAGTGACAGCAGAGATTTAGTTCCAGGATCTTGGTCCAGGATGAGGAAATGATGTGAACGCAGCTCTCTGTATTGACCAAGCCACAAGACCCCACGTTGTACCACATTTTGGACAGTACAGAAGTCACAGCCTCAGCAAGGCAACGCTCGTTCCCACACTGCCAGAGCAACACTGAAATCCGGAGACCACATGGCGACCACATGCTACAACAGCCTACTCTCACTCCAGACTTAAGTCTAATAGAACATCTTTAAGACGATATTCAAAGACGACTGAGCGACCTCCAGCCAAATCCTACAACTGCGACTGGACTCGATCAGGCATTTTTCCTGAGTATGGATCTAGATGTCCATGTTCACGAACCGGCTAATTCATTCCATGTACAGACGATGCAACGCATACTTGAGGAATCTCAATGATACAGGTTTTGGTGATTTTGTTCGTGTGAAATCTTTGCTGTTATTGATTTAACCAGAATGAAAAAATGCTCACAGCTACAAACACACATAACAAAGAACACAACCACATTACTGTTATTTACGGTAAGATATGAATAAAACACCAAATAAAACTGCTCACAGCTACAAACACACATAACAAAGAACACAACCACATTACTGTTATTTACGGTAAGATATGAATAAAACACCAAATAAAACTGCTCACAGCTACAAACACACATAATAAAGAACACAACCACATTACTGTTATTTACGGTAAGATATGAATAAAACACCAAATAAAACTGCTCACAGCTACAAACACACATAACAAAGAACACAACCACATTACTGTTATTTACGGTAAGATATGAATAAAACACCAAATAAAACTGCTCACAGCTACAAACACACATAATAAAGAACACAACCACATTACTGTTATTTACGGTAAGATACGAATAAAACACCAAATAAAACTGCTCACAGCTACAAACACACAAAACAAAGAACACAACCACATTACTGTTATTTACGGTAAGATATGAATAAAACACCAAATAAAACTGCTCACAGCTACAAACACACATAACAAAGAACACAACCACATTACTGTTATTTACGGTAAGATACGAATCAAACACCAAATAAAACTGCTCACAGCTACAAACACACATAACAAAGAACACAACCACATTACTGTTATTTACGGTAAGATATGAATAAAACACCAAATAAAACTGCTCACAGCTACAAACACACATAACAAAGAACACAACCACATTACTTTTATTTACGGTAAGATACGAATCAAACACCAAATAAAACTGCTCACAGCTACAAACACACATAACAAAGAACACAACCACATTACTGTTATTTACGGTAAGATATGAATAAAACACCAAATAAAACTGCTCACAGCTACAAACACACATAACAAAGAACACAACCACATTACTGTTATTTACGGTAAGATACGAATCAAACACCAAATAAAACTGCTCACAGCTACAAACACACATAACAAAGAACACAACCACATTACTGTTATTTACGGTAAGATACGAATCAAACACCAAATAAAACTGCACATCAGCTGCACTAAGCTCATTTACGAGTTTGCGAGGCAATTACCATTATGATGTCACGACCGGTCAGTTATCGATCATCTTGTGACCACTAGGGTAAGATTATCATAGGTAAAATGTGGACACAATATTCCCCTAATTCGTTAGTGGAAGAGACTGATACTTGATTTTATATAAATGTGTTTATTGTTGTCAACATTAAGCAGGGTAGATTTCAACATATGTCATATTTGGGATTTCACTTTCTTAGTAAAGTACAAATTCTAGTACTTTTTTCGGTTGAGCCGGGCTGGTGGAAGTCGCGGTGGCTGAGCGGGCTAGGCGGCTGACTTTGTGTGCTGGCGATTAGGTGCCTGACTCTGAGGGTGCGGGTTCGAATCCCGGATGGGACTCAACCAAAAAAGTACTAGAATTTGTACTTTACTAAGAGAGTGAAATCCCAAATATGACATATGTTGCATTTGACCACTTTCTAAATGGCATCGTGTAATCACAGGGTAGATTTATTGTGCCATCCTTGCTCAGTCCCACAACACTGACGTAATGCTTGCGGTGGAATTAGAAGGCCTCATGTGCGGAGGCGGACTCGACTTCCATATTGATGAAGAATTAGTTATTGAAGAGATGGATATTCGATTTTATATAATCGAGATTAAGATAGATTTATTGTGCTTTTCGTGCCTGTTCCGTGTGTTTATTAATCATTGACGTGATGCTTGCCAGGGGTTGACCATCTCAATGAAAGTGGGTGTGAGCAATGCTGTAGTCACGACTGATGCAAGGGACTGGAATTTTAGTCGTCACTGCTACATTGGAGAGTTGAACCAGCAACTATGTTTATGATTTTTACAGCTATCTTATAAATCTGTTTTCAGACATCAATGAACACCATACTCTTACCTGTTGCTGGGACATCTTCCAATGCATTCATTACTGAAGCACTCAACAATTTTATGCTTGTCTGGCGGACACTACTTTCAAGATTTAACGCGCCTGTTAGACGTGATCCCGCTTTTGTTCAGGTGATCACTAGACTTGCTTTTACATATGTCTGTGAGGGGTACTCTAATATACTAAATAGTCAAATATGTGTAAACAATCTCAAATATCTGACATCTTCCACTTATCGGCATATGCATCGTCTGTCGTCTCCAAGTCTTATTTTGCTAATCAGTTTGTAAAGGCTAAAGTACATTATAGCATATAGATGGACTTCTCACTAATGGGAGACCCCAGCATCACCTGCCATGATGTGCATGTCAGTGTCCCTTCCTTATTCAAAACAAACCCCGGGAACTAATACGTATGGAAATACTGCAAATGAGAGCTGTGTGACATGTAATATTGCAATATATCTGATATCATCGCTTATATAAGACCGGGGATATTTTTCAATTCCATTGACGCTGCACGGTATAATCCATATAGCAGAAACTGAGGGCAGTACGGAAGTGTTCTAATGAAGCACATAAAAGACTATCTGGCCCTTTCAAACCATCTCCACTGGCCGACATCTCTATACCCGACACTTCGCCCTGTACTTGTATGCTGGTGTGCAATGTTCAAGACGTGCGATAAAATTAATGTTGTTTTGGAAAGGCTTATAAGGCATTGTTAGATACAGACTTCCTACTGATGGGAAACTAGAGCACCACCTGCTATATATGCAAGTAATTCACTCTTACACATGTCGGACTGTACGTTTCATGCAGGTTGTAAATCGATGATGGTCCTGTTTACATTTTGTTAGAATGCCAAAATTTATCAAATTTTGCCCTTTAGAGTAATTGTCAAAATCCAATTTCGAAACTAAACATTTCACAATATTTAGATCAACCAAGTTTAACGAAGTTTAATGTAGTAAAACTAAATTCATCTCCCGGTCAAATTTATAACCTATTATCGTATTTTACAATCTACCGACCGCGATGTCACGCCATAGGCTACACAGCCTAGGGCTATTACGAACAGGTTATCCCCGAACTACAGCCGGTCTTGTTGTTCAACATTACCTCAAACGCAGATAGATAAAGCCACTATCTGTATTTATTATATAATTTACTGACATTGATACAGTGAATTGCCGACATACCTGTCTTTATAAGCAGCCTAGTCCCAGACCCAAATCTGTGAATATCTGGGACTGGTAGTAAACGCAGTGAAACTCTGCTTCAGGTATGTTGGCCAATATTTCTATTTCTTTGACATCTAAGTTATTTTCGAGACTGAAGTTCTGTGTCACTCCATATTCAGGTGGAGTTTAAGTTGTATGTATGATGTATTATGTATTATATATTATTATTTCTTTGACATCTAAGTTATTTTTAAGACTGAAGTTCTGTGTCACTCCATATTCTGACGGAGTTTAAGTTGTATGTATTATGTATTATGTATGATGTATTATACATTATGTATTATGTATTATGTATTATGTATTATGTATTATGTATTATGTATTATGTATTATACTTTATGTATTATACTTTATGTATTATACTTTATGTATTATGTAAGAGAATATCTGGGACTGCTAGTAAACACATCGAAGCTCTGCTTCAGGTCTTATGTATGTTGTGTAGTGTTGGTGTGAGTAGCCATCCTCTACCCCGAGTTATTCCCCACTGACAGCCACAGAAATACTAGTACCGTTAGGCGTTCAAGAAAAGCTAGTTAATACGGCGTATGTAATATGCCGTGCTGCTTATAAAGGCAGGTATGTCGGCAATTCACTGTATCAATGTCAGTAAATTATATAATAAATACAGATAGTGGCTTTCTCTATCTGCGTTTGAGGTAATGTTGAACAACAAGACCGGCTGTAGTTCGGGGATAACCTGTTCGTATAGCCCTAGGCTGTGTAGCCTACACCGCGGTCGGTAGATTGTAAAATACGATAATAGGTTATAAATTTGACCGGGAGATGAATTTAGTTTTACTACATTAAACTTCGTTAAACATGGTTGATCTAAATATTGTGAAATGTTTAGTTTCGAAACTGGATTTTGACAATTACTCTAATGGGCAAAATTTGATAAATTTTGGCATGCTAACGGTACTCTCCGATCCTCTTTTAATTTTGGTCCTCCAAAATTTACGATTTAAAATCTAAACAAGGATAAACCGACTGAGGTGTCTGACAGGCATCCATTGACGGCGACGTTGGTGGCAAAAGATAACCTTGATGTTCAATAACGAGGAAAGCACAGAATGGTTGATGTAATAATTGTCGTACACGTACAGCCTGAGTAATTGATATACAAAGTGATGGATGTATTGGAATGTTCTTGTTAAAAGTCTTATCAGTAATGGATAATCCGCGTAAATCGACAAACAATCGTGGTCTTAGAAGACCAAGTAATTGAAAATTGGCAATATCATACGGTGGTGCAATGGTATAATGGGTTACACACTTTTTTAAGACAGTAAGAGGAATAAATACACATTCAGATCCAGAAGTAATTTCTAACAATACTGTACAAGATTGGCGATAATGCCCTCTGCAATGGGTAATAACTATGTACAAAATCAAAATAGATACAATAACAGTTTGAATAGCTAAGGCAACGGCCAGGGTGTGTTCCAAGGAAAACTCAATTGACTTAAAAATCTGAAATGGGTTATAAGGAGTTGTTGTTGGTACATTACACTTAAACTGCGGAAATTCAGTGTCTGCTTTCACATGGGAGGCTTGCATAACTAGAAGCATGGAGCTTACTGATCGTAAGCGTATAAAGGTATAAATAAATGCAATGGTGGATATGGTACTAAGGATAAGGGAAGCTAGGGTGAGATACGAATCAAATGAAGGCCATGAGGATTCTGGAACTGCCGAACCATCTAATAATGGGTCAGCTAAACTGGTAAAAATAACTTCTCGTTGCTTGGCCCTTTGTACCAATCGAGAAAGACTTAAATGAGCTTTTTGATCTTGAGCGAGGGTTGTAGCTAAAGAATGATTAAACAAATGAAAGTGAGGAATTTCGATATCAAGTGGTTTGGAAAAGGTTGTGTCACCAGTAATGGAATCATATTGAGAATCCGAAAAGAAGGACTGTATCAAAGCTAAATTAATTGGATGCTGAACGGAAACAGAGGTTGCGAGATTGGTACACGAGGCAAGTCGAGGGGGAAAGTACAAATCTTTAGTGGAAAATGAACACTGACATGGGACAGTTAAAATGTAAAATTTACAACCCTTCATTACTTGCTGATGTGACTTACAATCAACAACAAGAAAATTCAAATCATACGCCAGAACGGAAGAAGGGGATAGTTCCAGAAGTTGTGGTCTAATGACGTCTAACCTAAATCTAAAGTTACATTGCTGAAACACATTGGATTTTTTATTCAAAAATAAAGATAAAACACATGACATAGAAGTAGCTGGATGAAAAGCGCTACTAAATGGGCACATGAGATCGTCTTGCTTAGAGCAAACAGTCCAATCGGATGCAGACAAGGAACTGTAATAATCTTTTGATTCTGTAATGAGGAAATAAGCTGGAAGATCTAAAATTTGGGAAGTGTGGGCAGATGTTTGATTAATGGGTACAGGGTACGAATGGACTTTATACAGAAAAAGCTGAGATCTGAAGGACATAAGAGGAATTTTGATTGTAATGTATAAATTTGAAGCATTTCGAGTATACAAAAAGTTTCCAGATTGGCAATATGAACTGAGATCAAATGTGGAAAAGCAAAAATTTGGATACTGTTTATTCGATGTGGTTTGAATCTTGTCAAGAGTATGAGTTAAAACTGAAGGGTGAATAAAATATGGGGATAATTTACCATTTACTAATTCCTGTGTAGCAATGAGTAAATCGTCCAGATTATGTTCCAAATTATTTGTATGTGTTATTTGTTTTGCCAAAAGATTTAACATTCTAATATAAAAATGGTGCACTTGTTTTTGAGACTTCAATAAATCACTTTCTAAAGTTACAATATCGTTATGGTTTTCTCTTACAGCATGAAAGACATTTGAAATTCTATTTTTTTCAGTTTTCATAAAAGAGGACAAATCGCCTTCGTGCTGGCTAAAAACTTTGGATAGACTGGCTGTTTGCTTGCTAAGCTTAACCATGTGTTGTGCCAACACACGGACGTCCCGGACAGTAGCCGTGCCGAAGAGGGACCTCGAAAATGTGCCGATGAACCCTAATAAGGCCCTTTTAGACCTAGAAGTTGGAAGTTTATTTTCTGGCAGCAGAGAATGTAACTTGCTTATAGTGTGGTTTAAGCGGTGGGCAAATTGAGCCTTAAACGAGAACATGGGCGTGAAAACTCTATGGATAATGTGACATCTAGCTTCACTGGACATACATTTAACTTTGAACTCTGGCAGACTGTTTTCTGGCAAAGGAATTTGGAAAGAATGCAACCAAAAATCACCGGATAGTTGGATCGTCATTCTGGATGTAAAGGCCACACCATAATTTGGTCTGAGAATGTCGTGACTTGGATTGACTGTAGCCAAAACCAACTGCGGAATTATGAGTACCAGCATGAGGATTCGGTATATGTGTCCAGTACCTACAATGTAAAGGGAACTGTTATTGGCACCACAACAGGGCAACACAAGGGTTTGGGTTTGAAGCAGGAGCGCTCATTTGCTTCTAGCACTATAATACTGTGAAGCATCTGCATGACTGACAATGACTGGATATTGGACACATCTACCTCACCTCGTACTGATAGGACTACTTACCTATTAATGCCTACTTATCATCAGTAACTTTCAAAAAGCGGTAGGGACGGCGTCGTACCTTACCTGATCTGGTGAATCTCTCATGGAAAGCAGTAATTGCATCTGGTGAAACATTCTCTTCTGGTTCCCATGAGGTTTGTGAATAGCCTACCCATTTCACTAGATAGTGGCGCTTACCATTTTTCATTTGTTGACGCAGCAATTTTTCAACTGGGTAGTATTGGTCAGCACTGTTACTATCTTTTCCACTTACCTTTGTTTGGGGAGGAGCTTCCGTAGAATTATTAGCTTCCTTTTGAGAAGACGGTTCCTTGGAATCATTGGTTTTCTTTGGATGAGGTTCCTTAGACTGATTAGTCTCTTCATTAGCACCTTTCTGCTGTGAGTCCTGTTGTGAGTCAGATGGGGGTTCATCTGGATTAGGCTCTGGTGCATTTCTGGGTGCTATACCTAGAGGGTCAGGTAGTCCTGCTACTGGTTCATAGTAGAATGGTTTCATCCTGTTCGCATGGGTTTTAGAGGGCAAATCTTTGCCTGTTTCTCTATCACGGAGTCTGTAAGTGCTCTTCGAACAAATCTCACTTACTACATACGGTCCTATGAACTTGGGGTTTAGTTTGGGAGACTTACCTTTCGTAACAACATGGTTGGTAATCCACACTAAATCACCTACGTCATAGTGGGGTTCCTTGCTTCCTCTGTCATAGCGTTCTTTCATTTTCTCTTGAACGACTTTGAGATTCTCAGAAGCTATCTTCTTTACCATTTGCAGGTTATTCATTACCTGGGTGACATGTTCAGTAGCCGTTTTACCCATACTTTCTTTTGGTAAAATAGCTGTGTCGAAGGGGATATTCATTACCTTGCCAAACACCATGTGGAATGGAGACAATCCTGTTGACTGGGTGCATGGTGACATCCGGAATGCCATCATGATTCCAGGGACTAGAGAGGGCCAGATGGAGTGATTAGTATCACAATAAGTACGTAAGGATTGTAAAATAGTACTATTGGACCTCTCACACGCACTATTGCTGGATGGTACGAGGAGCAGTACTTGAACAGTACGTGTCTTGTGACTTGAAAGATTTCACATATAGCTCCTACAAGCTTTGAGACAAAGTTCCCGCCTCGGTCTGAAACGATGGATTTGGGCGCTCCATAGTGGCAGAAGATTTCTTCATATAAGACTCTTGCTACCTCTGTGGTTTCTTGAGTTTTCAAAGGGAAGGCTCCTGACCAACGGCTATAGGAGTCTACTATCAGTAGAATATGTTTGAAGCCATCTGGAGTCTCTGTCAAGGGTCCCAGGAAGTCCATGTGGAATCTATCAAAGACATCAGTGATTGGCAAAGGGTGCAAGGGTGCCTTAGGCGGATGTCTTGAAACCTTTGAAGCTTGACATTTTTTGCATGACTTAATGTACTCGTGGATATTTTGGTACATACCAGGTCAGTAGAATTTAAGACAAAGGGCTCCATAGACCCGGTCGGCGCCAAGGTGTCCACAACCTGCCTTGGAATCATGGTAAGGCAATAGAGCATCTTTACGAAGGATTTTGGGAAGAGCTAACCGACGAATCAGTTTTTCAGCATCTTCATTCCGGCGTGCTCGTGGCTGGTAAAATGATACAATATTCCATTGAGAAGCTGATATTCATGTGCAGTATTTTGTACCTTCTTTCGGAGCCTTTCACCATCTGGCAAGGTTGAGTCTTCAATCTACTGAATGATTCCACTAAAGTCAGGACATTCTCTTTGTAGATCACTAACATTCTGTAGATCCAGAGGCTGGGGGTCATGATGCTCTGCAGCTTCATCTAGTTGAGCTATGATAGGTGGGATAGAGTCATAAAAGAACTCAACTTCAAGATGTTCCTTGTCCTCTTGTGGTGCTGTGACCTCATTGATGGCTGTGGATTGTTCTTCATGATAGTCTCGTCTTGACAAGGCATCAGCATTAGCATTGGATTTTCCTGGTCTATGGACAATTTCATATTTCGTATTCTTGTAATTCTTGTAATTCTTGTAATTCCAATCCCCACCTATGTAATCGACTGGTGGTATGCTTGATGTTCTGCAACGAAACAAGGGCCTTATGGTCTGTAACAATTTTAAATGGTTTTCTAGTGAGAATTATCCGATTGGCCTTAACTGCCTCCACAACTGCTAAACATTCTTGTTCACTAACTGTCCAATTCTTCTCACGACCTTTATCATCAAGCTGACCTAAAATATAACCGATTGCTGATCCAGAGGCATCAGTCGTCAGATTTGGATTTTAATGTTTCAAATGCAGTTTGACAATCAGGTGACCATTTAAAGATTGTGTCTTGTTGCAAAAGGTTATTCAGTGGATGGGCAATTTTGGAGAAACCCTCTATGAATTTTCGATAGTAATTGCAAAGGCCTAAAAAGCTACGGAGATCATTTACGTTTTTAGGAGTTGGGAATGTTCTTACAGCCTCTGTTTTTAAAGGATCTGTTCTGACACCATGTTTTGACAAAATGTGACCCAGATACATGAACAAGCAAAATGGCACTTGTTTGGCTGCAGTTTAAGATTGGCCGATCGAAACTGCTTGTAAGTGTGACAGATGTTCCTCAAAGTTTTTGCTGTATATGAGAATATCATCTACATATACTAAGCAAAATGACCATGTTAAGCCTTGTAGCGCTCTCGCCATGACCATTTGGAAGGTAGAGGGCGCATTTTTCAGACCGAATGGCATTATTTTCCAGAATATAGGCCACTTTGGGAAACAAATGCTGCTTTGTGGGCTGTTTCTGGATCCATAGGAATCTGCCAGAAGCCAGACGCCAAATCCAGAGTGGAGAAGACTAGCTTGTGAGTCTCCAATTGCATCAAGGACATCTTCCAGGCGAGGTAAAGGGTATGAAGCAGGGGTCGTTATCCTGTTGAGGGCGTGATAGTCACCTGACTTCTTTACAAGAACCACTGGGCTTTGCCACGGGGAATTAGAACGTTCAATCAAACCCAGCTTGAGGAGTTCCTGTGTCTGGCGATCAGTTTCAGCTTTAGCTTCCGGGTTCTTCCGATAAAAGGGTAGATGAACTGGCTTGGTTCCAGGGGTGGTTTCAAGTTTGTGCTGGTACAGGTTTGTAACAGTAAGTTGAGACTTATCAGATGCAAAGATTTCATTATTTGCATGCAATACTTGATAAAGCCTTGATTTCTGTCTGTTATCAAGATCAGCCTTACCAAGATCAAATGATATTTTTGATTTGGTTTGAGAATGTGGTGGCTTCTCTGTTTACTTGATAGGTTGAATAGATGCTACCTCAACTGAATGAGCTACAGCAATGACCTTATTCGAGGGTATAGTTACTGGGTCACTACAAGGATTTAACAATGTGTAATATGTCTCACCTTGGTTTGGGTTGATGACACATTTGGCACCTGCCAAGTTCATGTATGACAGCTGCGGCACATGTTCAAGGATTAAGGTCTGAGACTTACCTTGGTGACGTTTCAAAGTTACTGGAATAATCATTTGACTATTGGGTGGTATAGTAACTGCAGTTGTTGTACGGATTAAATCAGAACCAACTGTGGTGAGGGGCACTACTATCAGACCATGATGGAAGGAGATAGAATGTGAAGCATAGTCAATAATTGCTTGATTTACCTGAAGAAAATCTTGTCCTAGAATAATTGAATGCTGTACTGCTTCTAAGACAAGAAATTCATGCTCCATGGCTACGCCACCTATTGATACTGCAATAGTTATTGAGGGATGAATGGAATGCTTTTCACCCCCTACTCCTGTAACATGTGTAAGAGAGCATTTCTGTACCCTGTTTAAATTGACACTAGCCCTTTTTAATGTAATATGGGAGACAACTGACAAAGATGCACCTGTATCTACTAAAGTATGACACTGACGCATTCCAATTTTGACATTAACAGTATTCATGACCTTTCTGTTGCCTGTGCTCGTTACATTTGTATGCCTGTCCACAAGAGGATTCTCATGAACAGGCGGAAATTGCTATTGTTTCTGTAACCTATTCCGATAAACCATAGCATAATGACCTACAATTCCACAATAGTTACAAGTCTGGTCACCAGCATAACATTGTAATCTAGAATTGCCAGAATACCCGCATCCATTGCATTTACCTTGATTATAGGACCGTTGATGCTGAGGCTGCAGGTTGTTGGGTTTCTGGTGCCACTGCTGTCGATGTTGAGACTGTGGCTTCTGCTCCTGCCTCTTGGTATGAGCCCTAGTCTCTTCCAGCTGACCAGCTAGGTTGTTCAGCTTCTTCTGCTGGTCTGTGAGCCTCTCAATGAAGGCCACGCCTGACTCATCAGGTCTCTGCTGATCTCCCAGGAAGGCCGTCTGTGATGCTGAATCCTGGACGTATCTCTGCTTGAATGCTGTTTCAAACGCTGCTCTGGTTGTTGGAGGTGGCTGAAGAGAATCCAGCCATGTGATGGTGGGACCTTCCAAATAGAGAGGTAGTAGATTAAGATATACCTCATCTGTCATCTTCTGGTGTTGGCGAAGGCACTCTACTTTTCTGAGCCATTGCCTGGCATTGCCAGTGCCGTTGAATCTTGGTACCAGGTTTGACAGGCTTGCCATTGCTGTTGGAAGTTGGTCACTGGGTGGGGTTGGCACACCTGTTGTTCCAACAACTGGGCCTGGTTGGGACTGGCTGGGTGGGGGTGGTAATCCAGGCTCCTTGCTGATCTGGGGTTCTGTCTGGGTGCCTGTCTCACTCTGCTGCTGGGTCTGGCTTCGGGTCTGGACTCCGTAGTTGGTATGTTGATGATAAGTAGCCATGTACCGGAACGAGATTCTCTACGCCGTAGTAACTAGCTTTTCTTGAACGCCTAACGGCACTAGTATTTCTGTGGCTGTCAGTGGGGAATACCTCGGGGTAGAGGATCGCTACTCACACCAACACTACACAACATACATAAGACCTGAAGCAGAGTTTCGATGTGTTTGCTACCAGTCCCAGATATTCTCTTACATAATACATAAAGTATAATACATAAAGTATAATACATAAAGTATAATACATAATACATAATACATAATACATAATACATACAACTTAAACTCCGTCAGAATATGGAGTGACACAGAACTTCAGTCTTAAAAATGACTTAGATGTCAAAGAAATAATAATATATAATACATAATACATCATACATACAACTTAAACTCCACCTGAATATGGAGTGACACAGAACTTCAGTCTTAAAAATAACTTAGATGTCAAAGAAATAGAAATATTGGCAACTCTGAAGCAGAGTTTCACTGCGTTTACTACCAGTCCCAGATATTCACAGATTTGGGTCTGGGACTGGGCTGCTTATAAAGGCAGGTATGTCGGCAATTCACTGTATCAATGTCAGTAAATTATATGATAAATACAGATAGTGGCTTTATCTATCTGCGTTTGAGGTAATGTTGAACAACAAGACCGGCTGTAGTTCGGGGATAACCTGTTCGTATAGCCCTAGGCGTGACACCGCGGTCGGTAGATTGTGAAATACGATAATAGGTTATAAATTTGACCGGGAGATAATTTAGTTTTACTACATTAAACTTCGTTAAACTTAGTTGATCTAAATATTGTGAAATGTTTAGTTTCGAAACTGGATTTTGACAATTACTCTAAAGGGCAAAATTTGATAAATTTTGGCATGCTAACAATATATTGACTGATATCACGATACCCCGACTGAAGTGTGGGAGGTGCGTTTATAATAGCCTGTTGTTGTGCTGGGGATAAATATGGAGCTATTTCTGGTGTGTAGATCTTTCAGACATAGTCATTGTGACGTAAAGAATGTGACGATAAAGTCGCTGGGTTATTGAAATGACATAAGACAATGAAGATAGTTGTTACAGAGCTGCACATTAAGAACAGACACTGAATAATAAGTGTATGGTTGAGATGAAGGAGGTTTAGACAGAAACATGTTCAGTTTTGTTATGAAGCGAAAAAGACAGTTCTAATTGAGCGAGTGGATGAGTATGGCTATATCATAGTGGAGATCACCAGAAAAAGGTTTGATTGTACCCAGGTTAGCAATCGAATCCGGACTTTCAGTGTGACGACGGATGATTTAACAAATCAGGTACTCCATCACAATTGGGAAGAATTTCAATAACATTCATGGCAGTCATGCTATATTCCATATGTGCCAGATATTGTGTGCCAGATAGGTCTGGCCAGCCCACAGCAGTCTACTGTGGCTAGGTCCCAATCACATTTCGATTGCAAGTAAACGTTCCCCGATGTCATGGGAAAGGGCTCGTGACATCAACAGTATCAGTGCATATGACGAAATATTCCTGAATGTTGGCATTAAATCACAGAACGACATTAAACGACGGAAATCATCACCATTAAGAGGTGATATACAGCAAAGTACTACGTCTGAGTCACAAAGAAGACAACATGAAGACGGTGTTGTGTTTTTCAAAAGTCTGAAAGCCGAAAAGTTACTAAACCTTCTGCACTGTGGCCAGATCCTGACAAAGGATTTAACACAACCCACCATGTTGCCACCATCATAACCCACCATCATAATTGCATCATAAAGACAACACGAAAAATCCCTCTTAGTCACGATATGGATAAAATACTGTGACTTTAAATTTCAACCCACTCGCTTGTCAACGCCAACATAGTCAACACCACTTCTTAACTATTACCCTGGAGACTGATGCATTCATCGCTTCATGTCTATTCAAAATGAGGAACAAAATGCATGCAATTGGTTCCCAGGTTTTTTAGCACCACCCGAGTCATCGTCATTTCCACCGAGGTGACAGGAGTCACTCCAGGATTCCGTCCCACATTCAGACAACAGGCAACGATACAGCTGGAATGCTCCTCAAAGCGACGTCAGTTGTAGTTCCTGATGTTGTAGACACCGATCCGATCCATCAAGCTACTGTGACTCGGTATCGACTTAGCTATGAATGCTGACAAACGAATCCGTTTAGCAGCCTGTCACGACTTACCAGAAGTCCAGAGGATGTAGCACTAACGTTGATGACACAAGATGTAAGGCAAGGCAATCATGCAGAGCCGATACCAGTCTTTCTTACAGGCATAACTCCACCAATTACGACTACCTTCCCCCCCCCCCCCCCCCCCCCCCCCCCCCATATTTCATCGTCGGCATCTGATCGGTGTGGCGTTGTGATTGCCTTAGGATTTGATGCATAAGACATAGTCTCTCACGTGATTATATGGTTTTTAATCGTTGCTAGTTTCAGGTTAATGAAGCAGATAACCCAAAACCCATCACTAATGTAGAAAGGCCCTCTGGAGCCATTGGTAGAGAGAAAATGCAGACATATGGACATCGTATTTTTGAGTGTAGCATTTGCTAATCTCAGTTACTGCAAGCAATATTTGGCTCGAGTCAGTTTGATCAACAATAGTGATTTCGTTGACATCCTAGTTTCTACGAACGAAGATGCGATTTGAAAGCAATAAAACACGAACAGTTCTCTCAGGTCGTTGTATAATTACAAACTGCATAAAAGCGTAATCGTCGCTGCTTTCAGGAGACTTGTGGAAGATTTCAAGGTCACCATCTGCCGAAGCTTCTGTAACGTGTTGAAAGAAAGACTTTGAGGAATTTCAGTTATCTCCCGGCCCTGCCGAGATAGATGATTATGATATGGGGGAGGTCGTGTTCAGTGTGGTCTCCTGTTTGGATTTTGTCATGTTCACGTTTACACACACATCTCGACAAATCTGTGACACACTCTGATAATAAAGCTAACGTAACAAAAAAAGCTTTCTTTTATAGCTGTGATTCTGATGCAAAAGAAATGGGACATCAATTTGATTTCCAGTCCAGATTTTAAGAGGTCATCACTCGACGATGTCGTAGTGGCCACTCAACATATACACAATGTCATGAATATTTGCTTAAAGGTGAAGATCCTTCATTTTGTCCTTTGCTGTGAGGTAAATGATCATTTAATACTTGAATTTTTCAACAAAAAAATAGAATTATTAGATAAATTCTGATTACTATGTTCTGTAAATAGATGCAATGGATACTGCGTAAACCGGCACTCATTGGGACTGAAGAAATAATCTCTTTTAGGCAATGTGCCGGATTGTAGAGCTGATGGTAATGTGCAAGCCATGGATGGTGCTGAGCTTTTATGCCGGTGTTGACAACTTGCCGGATCGGACAGATGCCGGTTTTGATAGCTTCCACTGCACATGATATTTTAAACATACTTAGTCATATAAATTAACAACTGCAGTTGTTAGTGGCTGTATCCTAGAAGGGGGTAAAAGTATCATGATATTATTTACTTCTTGAGATGGTACGTAAGTCCAAAAACTTTCAAAGTGAGCCTCAGGCTTACTAGATTTTAAAAACGTAGTATATTTTTTCTTTTTTTTCTGAAGAGCAGAGAGAGATGAGTGTCTCAACTCGCCGGTATCATCGGCTGTGGAACGGCAGCAAATATTGTTATAATGAAATGCTTTTGCATTTGACGTCAAGGCGATTTGGGCTTAATGTCATAGCAGAAGAGGGCCTCTTTGTGCAATGACAGAAGCTGAACTCCTAGTACATCATTCCCCAATATCATGCATCAAATGGTAGATCTGTGTTTGTATGTACTGTTCACATGCTATTCGGAGTTGGATCAAGGTTAACCACGGGAAGGCGGAAATGGAGACCGCCGGGTGGTGTGTGATGAAACAAGCCAGAGAAATAATGGAAAATGATTTGGTTTTTTTTTCAAATTTACTCAAACTTGGCGTCACACATCGTACCTATTTGCGGAATCGAACCGTGGTCTTGACGCGTGACGCTTCAGTCACAGGGACAACGACACGGCCATCTGGGGGGTATGTGATAAGATTCTCCAGAAAAAAACTAATAACGAAGGAAAAGGTGCTAACTATGCAGATAACGGAGATACCAAGAGCATCCATGGTCGATGGTTTGGTGACTTCACCATCTAGCCCCATACAAATATGGTACAGTTATCAAATACTCATACATAATGTGAAATACAAGTAAAACATGCAGACGTTAACACATTCTGTGATTTTTTTATAAATCAAATGGCAACTTTCATGTCAATACTAATTGACAGAAAGCAACACCTGATGCAAACATGACAAACGAAAAAGTAAATTCATTAGATCTATAACTATTTATGTGATAAAACCAAATGATGGAAAAAAAGGAAATAAAGGAAACAACCAAAACGAATAACATAATAGCATTGGATCGAACGGGCTGTATTTCAGGAGATAACATTTCACGTGGAATGAGTCCAAGTATTTCTGACTCGACACAGTCCCACTGGGCATGTTATATAAGACCTGACCTTCAACGCTTTGCGGCCATGACCATTTGGGCTGGGTACCTCGAAGCCATTTTTACCATGTCCAGAATAGTAAGTTACCAGTTACTTTGACATTCAAGGTATTCGTGGCGTCTAATGATTTGTCTGTCTCTGAAACGCCTGAAGAAGAGACTAGGATCTGTCTCGAAACGTTGTGACCTAGTATAATAAAGAAGTTGAACCATAAAGCATTTTTGGTTTGATTCCTCCAACTTCTAAATGCCTTTGAAACAACTGAAACACCGTGTCTGAGGAGTGTTGTACAACATTCAGTGTAAATTCCAAATGAACATGATGTCCATTTCAAACCGTGTATTCTAATACATATAGCCAAATTAATACAGTCACTGAATCAAATGCAGTCACAGAGGTATCGCCAAATATATATATGATTTAAATGACCTTTCAGCATTCCACTTCAGTATGTTGTTAACACCCATCCGTGATTGAAACTCAGTCATTTAACAGTTCGGGGATGCGTAATACATTTATAATGACAGCATTGCTTGTGGCATCTTACCAAGATGACTATTAGATCATTGAGTCATTTTGGGAATGCAGGAAAATTCGTACAGACATAAGAAATAAGTGTAAAGGTTCAAGAAGACCTCCTGTTGTGGTTGTGGTATTTGAGTCATAGAACGCAGGGGTGCAGTCGCACTGACAAACTGGAATAAAAAAACAGTTTCTTTTTCGAAATGATTTAAATGAGTAATGCTGAATGTTATTTTCAATAACAATAAGAGCACGTTATTGAAATGATAAATATATTAAAATATATTGTGCAAGGCTTTTTGCTTTCGGTTGTTTTTGCTATAGGTAAATTTATGACCCGTCCTCCTAAGAGGGTATGTAAGTCCCCAAAGGTCCATATTTATTCGTAGTATATGTGTACTTTTAATGTATGGCTAGATGTGTCAATATTTTATAAAATTTACAATTTATGACCCGTCCTCCTGAGAGGGTACGTAAGTCGATCCACGTTTATCGTAGTATATGTGTACATTTAATGTATGGCTAGATGTGGCTACATTTTAACGGCTGGACGGATGGTGTAAATCCCGTTTGGGTTCAAGAAGGAAGCAAATGTACTTACGTTCCTATGACCCCTAGTATGGTGATCTGCCTTTACTTGTTGGCAATATATAGACCCTTTTTACCTGGTATTGTGATCTATTTTACCTTGTATTGTCATCTGTTTTCGATGGAAATCTGCGATAATCTGGTTATTTTACTGTCCTTTATTTACGTGTGTTTTACAAATTACTATCACTTAATATGTATAAATATTAATTGTTCTCGTCACGATATGGGTAAAATATTGCCGATGTGACGGTAAATCTTAACTCACTCACTCACCCAATGTATGATCTAATCAGTCGTGCGTGTTTCCCGTGATCTGTTCACATACGTCTGTGAGAGCAAGGTTCAAACTGATGCAGGGCTATAGTAATGACAAACTGACGTATAGAAATCTGCAATAATCAGCATAGTATTACGATGTCAGGTTATGGCGTTTGACACGAAACCCGTGACATTTGCTAATAAACTGTCCAATACGTTCAGTGCTGGAATGAATGCCTGTCATCACGAAACAAAACCAAAGTCAAGCACATCATGGAATTACACCAAACTTTCAGGATGATCGTTCGAATCCAGCACAAGCTGTTTACATAATAACCAGGTGGTTTTCGTTTCCTTAGCTTGATGAATTTTGCAGAAGTCTGTCGTTCTGTATCCTTGATATACGTTTTAAACATTCGGAAGTCTTTGTCGTGTTAACAGACTCAGAGGCACTAGATATTAAATGTCTGTAATCTAGTTACTTTAGCAGACATTACGGAAACTGTCACTTACCAGTTGTTTTATTTCCACGAAGTATTACAATGTGTGCTGCTTTGCTCAGTGTTATCTGCCATCTAGTGTTAATGACATGTTATTTACCATCGTACACGCACCTGAAACGGAAACACAGTTCAGACGTCGAAATAAAGCAGGTCCATATCAAGGGAAACATACTCAAAGACAGGAGTGTACTGGCCACTTGCATATTATATTTCAAGAGGAAACACGCCTGTAATCATTTCAATAATAATAGCCCGATGCAGTTGATGGATTAGACGAGAGTTGTGTTATAAGGGAAACGAGGATGGAATATATTAATTTACATATTCCACTTAACATGATCAGTTATTTTAAATTGGTTCCGTGTAGGTATCGACCATTACCTTATTCCTGTCATTCAGTAAGTATTGGTCCACAATGTTTTTCTCATTGGTTCACCAGCTCCTATAACGTCTGTCTTTTGACATAGATATGCTTGTAACAGCTTCAATAGTTCGCATCGGGGATACATCGCAATTACTGACGTCACGGTCCTTCAGTGATAACACGCTGTTCTTTTAGATGTGGGCGAATCATTATCAACGTTCTCAAACCGTTTGTTGATTTTGCTCTTTGTCATCTGAACGGAAGGAATGATGTTATGACAGCAATACGGGACCTTTTTTCTTCCGTCTGATGAAAGTTGTCTTTAAAATGTAATAAGCTGCCATTGTAACTAAATGAATAATTCTCAGTGAAGACAACAAGTAAATATCATATATCATATATCAACGTATAACATATAAATTAGCTATGCGGTCAGTAAATGATAACAGAATCTGCATTTGCAAACTTGAGTCGTACCTTACTTTAATATATATTAATCGACCATTCAACATACATTGTTCCTGACATGAAGACACCGACACAGACATAAATCTGACTGACTGGTGAGCTGTGATAGTCGTACAGTGTGAATCGTCCATTCAACATACATTGTTCCCAAACTCTGTTTGTTCCTGACATGAAGACACCGACACAGACATAAATCTGACTGACTGGTGAGCTGGGTGTCCTCTGTGATAGTCGCACAGTGTGAATCTGTGTTACACATTCACTTATCTAAACACCTAGAGGTTGAAGTTATGTCTGGCAACGCGACCTCAATATTATACAGTATGGGATAGGGGTTCCATCTTGAACAAGGATTGCACAAGAATAAGTACAGAGTAGTCTTTGTTTTGAGTACATGTCGACTAACTGGCTGGAATAATGTAGTTTATTACGTAACATCGTGACCTGATGACAGGGATTGTTGCCCAAATTATTCACTGGGTAATCTTCTCCAGACGCCTTCATTGAAAGACCACCGAGATTTGGGTCAAATACTGTGATGTGGTATGCCGCATTAGACAGACCTAAAGAAGTGCAATTTCCTCTTGAACAACGGTTTCTTTCACGTAGCTTTGACGATAGATAGTAGCTGTGTAAGAAGATTACTGGATGCACAGTTAATACCGACACCCAAAGCCAGTTGATGTACTGAAATTCCATTCCAGCAGTGAACCAGTTAACTAACGGATCAAAGGACATCTGAACAACCGCTCTAATTCTTATTCTGGGGAGATAAAACAATAGTTATTAAAGCAGCACAAATGATTATATATCGTGCAATTGTGGTGCCACATCAAGAAGACATCTTAATGGGCTGTCTGTGGTTTGTTCAATACATTTCTTTTGTGATTGTGTTTTCATCTGGGTGCTACCGTATCAAAAGAAAACGGATCATAAGGAATTATGTTTGTTTTGCTCGTGGTGCTGTCTGATAATATCAAATATTTCCATGTCCATCAAAATTTGTGGTAATAACGCAGCTGAGATTATTTATTACTTTCATTTGTGTCAGTCGATGCCACACAACACTTGCAGAATAAAACAGAACTTTTAGATTTGGATAGTACTATAATCCATCATATCTTTACAAGTGATCTTTCTATGAGGAAATAATATATTTATCATATGACATATTTTCGCCACGATCACTACATCAATCACGTACATATATTTATTTGTAATGTTACAACATATTGAGAAATGTTTTCCATTTCGTTCATAATTTCGATGATAGTGTACCGGTTGAAATACAACGTCATCAGGCCAAACCGTCCCGTTTCGTTCTCCTAACCACATTTTCTTCAACTCCCGTAACAATCGGGAATGTCGCACAAGGCACCGTGAAGCATACTCTCTCCCCTCTCTAACGTTAGAAATCACTTGTGACGTTTCCATTATCGAACGTAACCGTTACAGTAAGAATATATGGAGCATATGATGGATGCATAGAACTATTGTTTGTTTCTTGTTTAATATTCCATATTCTATATCAAGTAATCCACCAGTCTACAGAGATACGATGATATGTGTCAGTCAAGTCAACGAACCTGATCATCGATAAAGTGCTTTGCTCAAGACGAATTTTCATGGGTATCAGACAAAGAGAGGAGAGGGAAGTGACGTTTTTTAACTTGAGGTACCTGTCGCAGATTAGGCTTTGGATTGAGGCAGGGGTGAGTGCGTTAATATATATCGTCACATCGGCAACAATGCAGCCATATCGTGAAGAGAACAATTAGTAATTACATTGTATATCAACAATGTTAGAATGAGTGAGTGAGTGAGTTACTATTTAACGTCACATGGCGAGAATATTTAATATTGAAATGAACGATTTGAGCATCATAAAAAGTCGTCAACAAAGGACAGTAAAACGACTAGAATATCACAGTTACAATTTAAAACTAGAGTGGAAAGTTAAAACTGTTATCACTATTTGGACAAGACAGTATAAAGTACGGCCTATATATCACCACTGTTCACCATGCTAGGGACCATGGGGACTTACAGTACATTTGCTTCCTGCATGGACCCTAGCTGGATTTACATCATCCCTTCAGCCGTTAGTGGTTTTGGAAATCTAGCCATACATTAAAAAGACATATATTCTACGATTAAAAATGTGGAAAATTGTAATTTACTTTGAATGTTTGTGGACTTACATACCCTCTTAGGAGGACAATAATTTTACAGTGCTTCAAGCCCCTTCGAGGGTACAACCACTAGCAGGAACAGTTACGAATTTAAACTTCTAATAATAAAATATTTATCTATTTACAAATCATTTAACAAATCAAATTCCTTCAAAATTGCAATGATTAAATGAAAACTTACATTATTAAAAAGATCTTTCATAGTTCGGGATTTGAAATATGTATCCCTTCTGATGGAATATTCAACACAGTCAAGCAGGACATGCTTGACTGTGATTCTTTCATTGGAAGGAATACAAAACGGAGGATCTTCGCCTTTAAGCAAATATTCATGTGTATATCTTGTGTGGCCAACGCGACATCGTCGCATGGTGACCTCTTCAAATCTGGACTGACAATCCAAGTAGGTGTAGCCAATATAGGGTTTTATAGCTTGTCATTTTTTAATTCCTACTTGAGTGTCCCACTTCTTCTGCATCTGATCACGGATGTAAGTTCTAATGCTGGCTTTGTAATCAGTGTATGGAATAAGAAGTGGTGTTACAGATTTGTTGAGTGCTGCCCTGGCAGCAAGATCGGCCACTGTATTCCCAGAAATGCCAACGTGGCTGGGTAACCAACAAAATACGATGTCGCATTGACCAGTAGTAGGATCATTATACAATTCAATAATTTCTATTAAAAGTGGATGTTTACATGATGTTTACAAGTTTTTAATTAGTTCTAAGAGAGAGAGAGAGTATGAATAGTGTATATATTGTTTTTGTTTAGGGTGTCTTTGAATACATTTTAGGGCTGTTAACATGGCGTTCACGTCCGCTGTAAAAATTGAGCTGTTATCAGGCAATCGGAAAGATACAACAATGTTAGAAACTAAAACCCTGTTGACGAAGAACAGTAAAACCACTAGTATATCACAGATATCCATTTAAAACTATTAATTAAATCTAAAACAGTTTACAGCTCAATACACTATCAAAACGGGCTATAGATTACCCACAACCGAAGGCACATCACCATACGAGGAACCGTAGGGACGTGTTTTCTATTTGCTTCCTGCGTGGACGGATGGAGGCTGGACATCATACATCCTTGAAATCCTTTTTATTTATTTTTATAACAAAACCATTGACATTATTCTACGATGTCATAAGCTTGGAATCCATCGGGCTGAATCTGTATTTTCTTCCCTGCCAGACTTCTCTCATTCTCTTCTGAATTACCAATGTTACACTCAGTAATAACATTCGCCAGACATGTCTCGTTTTATCGTCTATGTTCAGGACCAGTTCTGGTTTTGCAATCGTGACGGGACAGAAGCTTAGCAATTCCTTCCATGTAAGACCCAGGACTTACAAATCAACCCTCCAACAGTGCGAGGATAAAACTACACTCTGTAATGGATTCTTCTTCAAATCCAATTTACCAAAAAAGGGAAAGATACACACGTTTCCAAACAATCTCCGATTTCCTTTAGTCATTCTTTGGAACATCTAACAGAAAGAAGAATTACCGGAAGGCCGACGGAATCCCAGTTGCTTAGGTTGGACGGTGACACCACAGGCAATGAGTAACCAGTCTCACGTCACGTCCATGACTATGTTTTTCACACTTTCCTGATTGCATGAAAATACTTCCAATTATGGAGCATATATTGCCTCCTTGAGGCACAACCAAAGTCTCAACGATGTATCGTTTCAAAGAGATTCCAAACATTAGACGGTAATGGAGGATTAAGTTTGGCGAAAGACGTCATAGTTTGTTCCGACCCAACTTCGCTCCTCCAGCGAAATCACTCAGTCTATATACAAATTTATTACATTACAGCTGGGGCACTTTTTCTCTGTTCAAGGAATAGGATGAGAGCTTGAGAGATCAAATTGTTCTATATTTGTTGATGCAAGGTTTAAACACAATAAAAAGCAAAATGTACTTTTACCTCTTTGCGAAGAAATGTTACCTTATTCTGTATCCAGGATCGAAATATGTTCAAAACCTTCCGTCTTCACTTAGTTACGAAAGTAGTGACACGAGGTGTTCACATGTCCGTGTCCTGGTGTAACGTGTTTATTATACGCTCAATACCTGTACGTCAAAGCCAGTTATTCAATCAGCATTGGTTGTCTTACCATACACTGCGGTCATTTACTCTTATATTTAGTGAACATTGTTTCTCTGACATCTCCTATATGATTGCCATTTCGTGTGTGGGGAATATCACCGTCTCTTTCAACACCGTTCGATCAATATTGTTCCAAGTCATATCGTCTGTGATAGTTCTTCGCTAATATAAGGAGCTGATGTGGAAACAGGATTTGGGCAAGTAGCCTTAATGCTGCACCGACGTTCAAAAGTTACTTGAGCACTAACATTAGAAGTGCTACTGTACGGCGGATACATATGCTCTATTTATATATGAATAAATGAATTAGAGACTTTTTTTGTTATATTTGATAGTATATCACCGAGATAGTTTGTAAGATTTATTTTCTGTTCCGCCTGGTCAGACAGCACTGACGTAATGCTTGTCAGGTATTGACTATCTCAAAGAGAAAGGTTGTAGGCAATGCTGTAGTCACTGCTGATGGAGAGATTTGGATTATCAGACACCTCCTCTACTACAGAAAGCTGAAACAGCAACCATGTTTGTGATATACACAATTGTCATATCTGTTTTCAGACATCAAAGAAGGTCATACCACTTTTACTTGTTGGAACAATTTTCAATGCATTTCTAAGCAAATTCATTCAACATTCAACACATTTTATGGTGACCACACGGAGGACTGTCTCCGAATTTGATGCATCAATGACCAACATGATGGACGATATAATTCTCCATTTGACGTGATCCATCTCTTTGTGTAGATGGTTACCCGACAAGCCTTTACATGTGTCCGTGAGTGGTACTACAATTATCAACATATGTACTGTATGTAAAGAGAAAACTGTTTTACTTTCACTTTGTCAAGCCTTCTCCGAAGTCAGACATCTTCATCCTCCAGTTTGTGGGTCCATGCATGCTGGTATATCACCCTCCCGCAGCTAATATATAGATTCCCCTGTGATGGGAAACCAGACTAACTGCCGTTATATTATAATTTTACTCTTGTACATGCAGGTTGTAAATCGATGATGATCCAGTTTACATATACTGAGTGAAAGATCACATGAAAATACACATTTTCAGATGTTTTAACAAACTGTTCGAGACAATGCTTGTATTACAATGATCTGACTGATGCGTGAGAGGTATGACTATGGCAGTCCGTCGTTGTGGCGGAGATCAATATGTTGTGAGCTATTTCTGATGTGCAGATACACAACTTTCAAACATGGTAATAGGCTTAGAGAATGTGACGACACAGTCGCTGTGTTATTGCAGTGGTATAAGGCAATGAAGACAGTTGTCAAGAGCTCAATACCTCAACGAGACCTCAATACCTCAAGAATATGACGTAAGAGTCGCTGTGTTATTGCAGTGACAGCTGTTACAGAGCTCATGATTAAGAACAGATACTGAGTCCTCCACTGATTATATGGCTGTGAAGGAAGTGGGATGAAGTGTGAACATTTTTTCGGCAATACACTAGATATGTGTGTCATATCACTGTTTGATGATAAATAATGTTGTTTGCACATAAATATGATCATTTTAAGAGTGTCAGCGTACGACTGTAAAGAACATCATATTTATATTTTCTCTGTCGTAACCTCCAGAATTAATCTGTTGACATCCTAATTTCTACGAAAGGAGATTTTGAACTGAAATCTCATCCATGATTACAAAAATAGATCCATTATAAGGTTACTTAAAACACGGAAAGTTCTCGCAGGCCTTAGTGTAATTAAAAATTGCATCACAGCATAATCCTCACCGGTGCTTTCAGTAGACTTGACATAAGACGTGCAATACTTTAGTGAAACACATCTTGGTGCTGGCAAACCTTTAATCGAATCCTGCAATGAAAATGGCGACTGATTAAGCGACCTGCCTACCACAATACATGAAAGTCTATTCGCAGAAAACAGATTTTTTTTTGGTTTTTTTTCTTTTGTTTTTTTTTTTTTTTAATTATTTTTTCACAGAATTTTGTTTTTTAAAGCCGGCGCCGTGCTTAATCTGTAAGCAGTTATCAGAAGCTTTTAATGCTTGTCACCTCTCTTGATGATTCGCTTCACTCCTGATATATGCCCGTTATAGACATGACCATGTTAAAGTCTATGCTGTCTCGTTGAACCTGGCCATGTTATAGATAGAAATAAGAAGCCGCAGATTAAACCTGATGAAAGTGCTACATGAAAGGTTTCACTTGGACAGTACGGTAACCAGTGTTTCATTAGATCAGAAATAGATTACATCAGGTTGCCTTTTACAGTGCTTAACGCACCATGATATATCAGATGCTCTTCTCTCACAGTCAAGCCTTGTTTCAGAAGCGAGTGTTGAATGTCATTGTGTCAGGTTTGTGACGGTACTTGTGCTGGTGGAATCAAGGAGCCTGAGTCAGAAGGATTTCACGCCCCTTTGAACAGTCTTCCAGTCATGTGACGGCGTGTCAGTCTGAAGTCTGATATGGTGCAGGCCCTAGACATTAACCACTCTAGTACACCCACAAGCACAGGTGAGATGCTGATACACACTTAAGACTCGTCGGGGTTCAAACCATCAACGGATTCTGGACTGCCGAAGGGACGCAACTCAGTGACAGCGCTCACGACAGCTTGAAACTCTTGAGATGTGCGCTGAAAGCACTCGTCAGAGGTAGGAACAGGAATGTAAATTTCAGTTTAATAAAATACGAATAACATGTTGGTCGTCGGCCTTTGCTCGCCAACGCAAATATCCCCGGACAACTGTTGATATGGACATGTCATGTTTTTTGTTTGTTTTTTTTTTGTTGTCATTTTTATTTTCTTTGGATGCAATATATTTTGGGGGGAAAAAGTAGATAATGTATTTACTGAATGCCTTTAAACAGAAAAAAAATTAATTATAAGCATACAAAATAAATATTTTTTTCTGATATTTTGAACACCTTAGGATTTATTCTAGGCATGCTAATTTCATTTGATGGGCATGCGCAAAAATGAAGAAATATTAAATGCCTCCTTGTCTTAAAGTAATCATCTGCACAATTCTTAAGAAATGTCGAGCTTAGCAGCCTAACTATAATGCGCATTTATTAGCCCATTCCTTAAGATGCGCGCACACGCGTTTGTGTACTTCATGGAGATGTATGATACAACAAACTGATATGTATCGTTGCCTTGGAATTTAAATGGAATACGACTGTATACTATGCGTGCGATGACCGTCTGCTCATATATGGCGGTTACACATGGTAAACTTACTTTCATGGTGAAAATATTAGTCTGCATGTTCACGTCACTGACATTGTGAAATACTCGTGGCCCTGTATCTGGTAAAATAACACATAGGATCCAGAATATGGGGCACAGGTCACAGAAAGAGCAGACAGAGATGAGTGTCTCAACTCGATGGTATCCTCGACTGCGGATCGGCGGCAAATTATTTCATAATGAATGCTTTTGCATTTGACGTCAAGGCGATTTAGAATTAATGTCACTGCAAAAGAAGACCTATTTTCACTATGACAGAAGTGCCTCAATCACCAATTTCAGACGTCAAATGAGTTTGTAGATATCTGTGTATGTGCGTACTGCTCAAGTGGAATGCTCGGGTTTGTGTGGGATTAAGCGGACCACGAGAAGGAGAAAATAACGACCATCAGGGTGGTCTGTGGTGAAATTCACTAGAGAAACAATGAATTTTTTTTCAAACAATGCACTAAATTTGGGCACACATTGTAGTTGTGTGGGGAATCAAATCGGGTCTTTGGTGAGAGAACAGTTCAACCACTAGGCTACCCCGGGTATTATTTCTTGTTTGTAACGGATATGATTGCCATCAGGTGCATGTATGTGTGTTTGTGAGCGCTTGTGTGTGTGTGCGCGCATGCATGCATGCATGTGTGTGTTATTTAGTGAGTTTGTGTGCTTATGCTGGTCCGAGCTGGAATTGTAACGGTGGACTAGTTAGCGTAAGATACTATACCCCGGTATTATCTCATCGCACCGAGACATAATGCTCACACTCCCAGCCGATCCTTCAATGCCGAGCGCCTGTCCGGGACAGACGAAATACCACATTTCAACGTCCATTCTCAATACCCGGCCTACAACACCACACAGGCATCCTGCACACGTCAATTACATCTTTGCAAAATTCACAATGTACCAATTATATAAAAACAGGCCTATGATATGTAACCTAGAGATAGATGTCCCTCTGACACATCACGATCAAGTGGCCATGACTAACATATTACTGAATATGTGTCTAGGATAAAGGATTCAAGATATGTACAAGATATGTACAAATCGCAATCAAACGCGACGTTATGTGTAATAGTAACGCCACCTGCCAGAATGAATGACGGCATGCTGAAATCCTCCCACGCCTGCCGTTTCTGCCGCTGCAGTCTCTTCACCATCGCCGTGATCAACGCAGGAGAGCCATTAAGCCGAGGTCAAGTGACGCTTACATTGTACTTCGCATCACCTGATAATGACGTCATTAGCGCCAAACAGACCCTGCATGTAGATCACAAGGACTTCGTCGTCAATGACTCATGTGATTTAATCCCTGAGCATCAAGTCAGGATGCACGCCGATAAACCAATGACCGGCAACAACTTGTCATCTACGTCCTTACAATAAAAAGTGGACATGATGGCGGGCATGAGGTTGGCCAGGAAGCCCTGTATGTACGACTCAAAATGCACTATTACAAATCGAATGGTGGCCCCGATAATTTTGTGACCAACTGACTTAAAACATTAATGCTTAAGACATTTCCGGCCTAAGTGATTAAATATACTGATATTTGATATTTCATATCTTAATTAAAAGTTGATGCCATTGAATTTAATAGGATCGACATTATGAACTCTACAATCACAAGAATGTCATATAAGACATGAGACTATGAGACGGTTCCGACTGTATCATCATTTATTAATCACTCGAAAATATCGATAATGCCAGACTGCCAAAATGGTGAGCGTATGCTGCAAGTGGTACACAGTCATGATTTGATAATATTAAACAAGGGTCATGACGGTCAGGTTGCTTCATTGCTTAGAAGTCGTGTGGAATTGCGTTCATACATTTCCGATACATCTGTACCTATTACCAAGTAAACGTCTGAACGCGTCTGCTGCAGGAGCGCCCTCCTCCCTCGGGTTGTTTCCTTGAAGCGAAATGGTTTTATATTATTTCCCTTATTGTTAAACTTATACGTTCTACTTTGTCCGCGTCAACATGACTGAGGGGATTCTATTAAATGTTCTGTTTACTGGAACGTTCCTTGAAATCACAGTGTACATCTATACATATATCTCAGACGAGCGCATGAAGATTCGTCGCATTATTTGTATAAATCAGTTGCTGTTTTGACTGTACTACACTCCTTTTTATGATGACTCGTGACACTGCTGAATATGTTTGTCCCAACAGAAGGCACTCCCGTATATACATATATTATGTATACACAGAAAGTCGAGACAAATCATTCTTGCAAGCTTTCTGATGACATCAGACTGTCACAGTTCATTCCTATTTCTTTAATATAGGACTTTGAACAGTTCACCTATTCTCTGTAAAGTGGAGCCAATAGTCAAGTATATTTTGGAAAATAAAGTGTTGACATTCTGCGAAATTTTAGTAGGTTTTAACAACTCATGGAACACGGTATGAAAAACTAGCAAAGAATAAGGAACACTTCCTTTTCCCGTTACAGTCTTCTGACAATGCAGGCATCGTTTTTGTTTTGTAATCTACTTGATTTCTATGACAAATCGAATAACATAGATTAAGATAACATAAATGTAATTACAGTAATTTGAATATTCCCTTTTAAGAAGTGCAACTCTCTCCATCAAAAGCAATGACATTTGGTGGAAACAATATTTCTCTAAGAGGTAACGTAGGAAACAAATCATATAATCTACGCTATCACCATATGTAATCTACCTGACCATTTTGTTTCAATCATTATAATTTAACATGAAACAAATCTAGAATCAAATTGTGTCTTGTGCATAATATCATCCACTTCGAAATCAATGTAATATTCTTGCTTGGAATAGGCAGAATATGAGAAAACTGAAGAAGTACGAGAAACATAACATTTTGGGTAATCTGTGTTACCCATCATTGTATAGTAGCTCTGTAACTTACGCTACCTTTATTATTATAAATCATTACAAAACATTGAGTCATAAATTAGATGCTATGGAAAAGTAACGAATCATAGCATTATTAGAGGGTGTCCGATAATGTTAAGAATGTTCACTTTAGTGAAATTACGCTACCAAGGCCAAGACGGCTTTGAAACATAGCCTAGCAAATGCACTGATTTTAGCATTAACTGGATTTTGCATAGTAAGTATTGTATTATTGATCAGTATTAGATGCATATTAAAAGAATGTATTGTAGTTGCCAGGTGGATCACATCACTTCACATCACATGACATATATCACATCACATCACATCACATCACATCACATCACATCACATCACATCACATCACATCACATCACATCACATCACATCACATCACATCACTTCACATCACATGACATATATCACATCACATCAGATCACATCACATCACATCACATCACATCACATCACATCACATCACATCACATCACATCACATCACATCACATCACATCACATCACATCACATCACATCACATCACCGAGATTACGTTTGCATATATTGTATATTGCGTATATCTCTGTTTATCATCTGTGCCATATTACTGCAATTTGCTGTATCCTCTAGAAGAACCTGCCTCGATATTGTCGGTTATTTCCAGCCCTTTTATGCTGTATATTGATATATGTACGTCACGTAGATTACATCCTCAATAACCTTAATGATATAAACTCTAATTATGCTTTCATTGTAAAGGCATCTGGAGGAATCGGCTGTTTAGCTTTAACACATGTTCCTAATTACTTCTTCAGCTATTTCACATCATTTTCGGAATTTTGACAAGGTATTTGCGTGTTCTAGATACTGTTAATTCAACAGTAACGTAAATTACTAATATACTGGGGATATTATAAAAAAGGTCAAAAATTGTAAAAAAAACCGTATATTCAAATGCCTTTCTATATTTTCTCTTGAGAGAACATCATAGAATATTTATACATGCTATTTCAAAAACGTTTCCAAGATTCTCTAGCGTGGGTTACATTGTACAGATAGGTAATACAATCAACCCATATGAACATCCGTGGATGGTCAGACAAACATGAAGGTGGGTTATTTAACTTTGTCTGTGATGCCTTTGGGTTGATATTTAACGGCAAACATATTTTTACCCAAATCCCAACTCCTGAGGCTACAGTTTAAGTGAGACAGCAATATTGATATATGGCTCCGCTTTACGTAGAAATGGTGAGTTACATTAGAGAATGAAAACCATACAGGTAGCTCAAGTACTGTCTCCAGGGTCCCTAGTACGGTAAACCCTCAGTTGCTACCGTGATGACATCTAACCCTTTTATAATTGTAAAATCCTCTTGTGTTGTAAAAGTATCAAAGCTTAAAACAGTTTAATTTGATCTGTGCTGTTTTCCTTGATAGATTTCATGGAATAACTTTATTTAGCATAAGAGCATATATATTTTGTTCTCGTCACGATATGGCTGAAATATTGCCGATGTGACTCGTAACTCCTTCACTCACTCACTCACTAACATGTCCACAACCAAGAACTAATTTTACGAAACACAGAGCCTGTACGGTGGCAACGGTATCATAATTTATATGTTACTCTCACATATTGATAACGTTGGCGAAATTGCGGGCGTGTCCTGTCACTTGTTAGTAGTTATGAAATTGTATGATTTTCAAGAACAATGTCTGTGTCCGCATGCGCCTGTAAGCGTAAATTCGTGACGATATATATGTACGGCCTCCTTTAGTAAATGGCCAGAACTGACGTCAGTGTGAAGGGGATTTGTTGAACCCATATGTGCAGCGGTCAGACTAAGACCACTTATCGATAATCGGTAATCGATTTGCATGTATTTAGTGCTTTAAAACACGATAGTCTGTACATGCGTGCAATCTACATCTTCAGCAGACATTGTCCGGAAAAAATGACACAGGTTACAGGATACTGACTATAATAAGCATATCTACACAACTCCACTGTTATACCGTGCTCGGGGATGGTGTATGGTTGCAGAAGACATCCAGATTTGCCTCTCCCCTGCTAACGCAACACGATTACAGTGGCGTTACGAGTAAGGCACGTAGATCATTTCAGCCTGCCCCCGTCATTGGCAGCATGAAACAAACCCGTGTGTTCGTCATAGATACGGGAATAATACTCCGGTTAAATTTGCATACCCCAGAGAAGTGTATGTCTATAAATATTGCACAAAGAATATATCTGGTTTAATTTGGAGATTCATGAAGTAGTTCCCACAACTAAGGAAGCGTCAGACGCTCCAACGGATGTGTTTTCTTTTTGGAAAAGCTTTTTTGAAATGCCAAAGGGACACAGGCTATAACGTTCTTACACATTTTTTTATGATCAAACTTACCCAAAGTACGTCACTGCTCAAGAAGCTGATATGTCAGTGACCAGGAGATATGCTTGGTAATTCACCACACGGGTTCTCTGCTTTCAAACTGTGACTATTGATCTATTCTCTGGACCCCGATGATAATGGAATCATGTTTTCAAAGATTACCCAAACGTGCCATTTGCAATCGGTAGGACAGGACACACGTTTGTGACCTTTACTGCCATTATTCAATGGACTCGGAGTTTTTTAATATTATGACTTCTGTATACTTTATAGTGAAGATCCAGCGAGGGTCCCTAATATGGTGAACTACCTTCAGTTGTTGGCGATCTATAACCCTCTAAAATAGAATAGTTTTAGATGTACACGCTTGTTTTAAACACCATCTGTGATACTCCAGTTATTGTACACTGTCAGTCATTCGATCTCTGGATTATTTAAGAACTTGTATAATAATACTATGTATGTAATTCCTTTCTTATCACGATATGGTTGAAACATTGGCGAGGTGACGTTAAACCACTCACTCACTCGCTATAAGGCGAAAGAGAATAACGCGAATATACATATGACCGTGCATCAAAAGTACAAGAACTCCGTGAGACACTCCGTGCCTTCAATGTGTATTTATGCGGTCATTCATTTATACATTCAATACATAATACATAATTCACAACAGGATTCAGCGACAAGATGGTTTATTGAAAAATCGAAAACGAGGCAGAATGTACACCGGGCAACTAACTGTTTTGGTATTAAAAGCCTCGATGTAAAACTCGATCCAGACCACAACTACTGGAATATACGTCTAAAGGTCATCTGCGATGTATCTCATTTACTGAAAAGACGTCCTACTTCTAAAAGTTGCTAATCAGTGTTTCTGTCGGAAAGCTTGGAGGCAACTGGAACCAGACATATGACATTCGAAATGCAATACCATTAGATACCAGAATGTCTGTGGTATAATAATGTGGATTAATACCATTAGGTACCAGAATGTCTGTGGTATAATAACATAATAACCGCGTCAAGATATAATTTTATCGGAGCATATAGAAGACAAAACCCGAAATGGTACTATTCTGGGAACACGGAAACTTTCAATATTGATAATTCAAGGACAATTTACTCACGTGGGACAAGAGTGACAATCGGCTCATGTGCCATGGTTCCGTGTGCATAGCTAGGCCACTTACGCGCCTTACACTCTAGTTCGACTCCGCGTCTTGCACTGATGATGGGGCTCGGTCAGTGGTGCTCGTGGGTTTCACTGTTCTGTCAGCCAGACCCTGTAACGTCAGGGAGTGCAACTTTAGACTGGGCTGCACTGCGTCTTGATTGCCACAGTCTGAAAATGCAGAAGTGTCTCTTGTCTCCTTTCTATTGAAGATAATTCGGATGTAATACTGCTGAAACAAAATATCTGCTCATGATATAGTGCCAACTTTACAAACGTCTCTTTTTGTGGCAGAGACTGATCATGATATAGTGACAACTGTGCAAATGGCTCTTCTTTTAGCAGCGACTGATCATGAATGCGGGTTTTGTTGCTTCCATTAAAATATTTTTTCTATAAAATCAGTTCATTACTGGGGCTCAATGTTAGTCTAGGGTTCTACAGAAAATGTTGACCTACTGCAGTTTGCGAACAATATGACTTTTTAAAACTTTTGTACCTGATATGACGTATACACTTCCTGACAGTGTTGTGCGGCAGTGTTATTCATTGTGTAACAATGTTCAAAATGTAATTTACTTATGGATAGTCAGTGGTGGGCATTGGTGTGCTGTACTCAGACAGAATACAGAGCATTAAAATCCCACAAGGTTTTCCACTTCATTCTGATCTAGAGAGAATTTTCATTAATACACTGATTTAGAAAAATCAATAGATATGCAGCCTGTTAGGGAACTTGCGTGGTGCCCTATTTGGCTTTATTGCCTCTGCCTTTTGATCCATAACGTGTCACTCCACTGTACAAGATACTGCCTCTGTCATACGATGTGGTGATTTGTATTTATTAATAAACATAGTTAATATTAGAATATAACTGTTGATTGCTATTGCTTTGTTGTCGGCTTCACGCCGAGTTCTTTTCCGGACTGATATGACGAGCGTGAAGTTGGAAATCTAAACGTTCAACACAGTCACCTTGGGGACCAATTAAAAAAGTCATAATTTTCATCACTTTTCAGCAATAAAAAGTTTCCGTTGTACAAAGCAAAATAAGTTGGTAAGTCTATTTTATTGTGTAGAACTTACGTTGTCTTTACTGCTAAGACCGCTTTGTACAACTACATTGTGTGTCCGTTGACGATATAGCTGGAATGATACAATGATACAATGGGCAAAATCTTTCTTCAATAAGAATTATAATTTGAATAATATGATGTGTCAGTTTCACGTATGTGATAATATTATGGAGTAATACTAAAACTGAGCGGACGCCGCTTTCGGGAATGGAAATACAGAATTGTTGGATTCACCACGGTTCTTCTGTTGACAGCTCTAATAGGAGAACATTTGTAACCATCTGGCTCGCTGAATGATGATCAGTGTTCCGAAAGTGTTCTTTGAGTGTTCTACCTGGCAACACTTTCTGGAAGAACTCTCAGGACCTGTAAAGGATTGCTTCTTACACAAGGTCTGTATGTCTGTACATATATATGTTTTCACACACAGTGAGGATTTGGTCGCCAGCAAGAGTGCCAGCAAACGGGCCCGGTAATGGAAGGCTACTCTCTGGATATATCAGTTCTTTATGCATAACACTTTGGTGTAAATCGAGTTCTTAGGCGCTGAAAAAACCTTCGATTGCTGATTGTGGCAAGCAAATTGGCTCCCAGGAATTCGGTCCAAGCTCTGAGCTAGTAACTCCTGTAAGTGACTTTGTCAGAAATGAGTCTGCCTACCAGAACTGAATTGGTTCTAAGTGAGATGAGTTGGTATTAGGACAGCTACAGTTCAGTCCCCACGGCAATGAAATCCCACTGAATGCGTTGCTCATGCAATCAGTGCATTGCTATGGTTTGGATACTAGCACATCCACTTTTAAATCAGCGCTAAACCTAGAAGCATAGCTCTAGCGAACAGAAATTCTATCCAAAAAGCAGAGGTTTCTGGCGTGCCGAAGGGACGTCTTAGACTGCAACGTGGGCGACTGGTTCACCCGTAACCCAGGCGTTCCTAGCTATCAGCTAACTTTAATACATTTACGTTGGAAGCTGGAGAGATAATTATTAAGCAAAAGTCAACACCTCAACATCAAAGGTTCTAATGCTATTTGTGCTAATGTATTAAGCCAGATCAGCGTATATACGTTACGTAAAGATTAACAAAACACGTTAAGCCTATTTCGGCGAGAATATATTTAAGTTTGCTCCTAGATGACATTTGTCATTCGAACCCGTTCGTTCGGCATGATTGATATAAACAGAAGGGTAATATTTTGTAGGATCATTTTGGGATGGTAACTTGATCAACGTTTCATCAGAAATGATACTACAGCATGTTTTCTCACAAAGCACGAAACTTGCATAGTGATGTGTAAAATTTCAAAACTGCCATCGAGAATACGCATATTACTCAGTGTTTTAGTCACAGTTCTCCAAACTGGGGTCAAAATGGATATGCTATTGTTTAATGAATACTTGTCTGTGAGCATGGTGGTGGGTGGGTGTTCGTCTGGCGCCGTCGAGATTTCAGCCATTCACTCGTGATAGAGCCTACCAGTTATTTCCTGTTCAGACATCGGGTTTATTGTCAGAAACGCATTATAACGGGATATATTAATCATTTTTGGTTCAAATGTTTGTCTGAGGCCTATAATCAACCGTAAGAAACAGCTGCGTAAATATTTACCCTGAAAAATACCAAGTCTCCCCCTAGAAAGGGCTTCCGATATCCGATATGATTCCTTTTTTCGATATTTGGTGCGTCTGTAAAAACATAAAAATAGAAATAAACCATGATGTCAGTTGTAATTCTCTTTACGTGAAACATCACTCGGTTGCGCCTAACTATTTTAACGTGACTTCATCATAATGAAGCTATGGGTTGCCTATACTAAACAGCACGATTTGTCTTCATTCCAATATCTTTCTGCCAAATGTTCCGTAAAATGTTACACCGTTCATTGACTACTCACCTACTGCACAGGGAAACGGAAGTGTTGGAATTCAGCCACTGTGTCGGCTCACACATGCAGTGGATTGGACGTTAACCCCGCTGGATACTGAATCATGTTTGTATTGATTCATTTGATATGGATTCTGAATACATATCCGCTCTGGTGTTTCAAATGTCTTCCGTTTGGACAATGATCCTGGTACTGCTATACTGATACCGTTATATAGTTGGCCACATCTGGACATTTAGTGTATACTTATGTGAACATCGTGAAGATATCATCTGGCGTGCATCTGGATTTTGTACTTGAGGAATGTGAACATCATGAAGATATCATCTGGCGTGCATCTGAATTTTGTACTTGAGGAATCCTTAGTCTTAATATTAAACAAACAGTGGAACATCTCGACTTAAACCTGTTCACATCAATCCAGTGTGATTTCCAAAACAGTTAACAGCTCGGCTCTGAACACGTCTTTGTTGGAAACTCTGACATCTTTTGGAAGTGCGTGATATGGACCTTCACATCTGCACACCTTTACGCCCATCACAAGGGATGGGCCTTTCTACATGTTCTAGATCCCCACCTGAACTTCTCTGTATGTGACACTCAATGTGCATCAGGGGGATTGTAAATGAGCTACTGATAACATCACAAGATGATTTTATCTTGGACAAAGCGTAAATTTCCAGTTTAAACTTTTCGAGAAAGTTGTTTTGAGGCAGTATGATTTTCTTTATTCTTTTCCTCCTGGAATATTTTTGTAAGATATGAGACAGATTTTCGCCACTTTTAGCAATATTTCAGCAATATCACGGCAGAAATGGGTTTCACGTGTGTACCCATGTTGGGAATCGAACCGGGATCTTCGATGTAACGAGCGAACACTGTCCGATACACACTGAAATGAGTAGGAATATGCATAGGGAAGAATTGATTATTATTCTCACAATTCCATTTTTACTGATTTATTCTTATAGCCATAAATTATGTTAAACTATGAAACAATCTAACAAGAAGCCATTCACCATCTTTTCTGGTTTGGGTTTCCGCCCTTACCTTTAATTGTATAATGTTCTAACAGCTGGCAAACATTTCGTAATTGCTCGTTGGTTGCCCAGCCGTTCAAGCTTGACTGGCAATACAAAGCGGACAGTTTCCTTGACTCATTGTAGCTATCCTTGACAATAAATCTCTCGCATGGTATTCCTTGCGGTAAACTGTAAACCTATCATTAGATGTGATGTTCGGAATCTTATGCAAGACTTATGAAACCCAAGTAGATATTACCAAACTTCATGAATTGAAACCAGAAATGTGATATCCTTGCTTAGGATGCCAGTCAAGACGCGAGGAGGTCATATTACAGCGGGGGCGTGTTGACATTTTGGATACTCATAAATATTTATTGAATGTTGATCAGGAACATCCGATGTCTCGCTCTCGGGATGGAAGAATTACAGACAAACGTATAGTGCTTGCCTCTGTTGATTTTCCAATCGTATGGGAAAGCAAGGTGAAGATATTTCAAAGTAACAACAATCAAGCATTTGGTTTTAAACAGAAATAAGATTTTCTACTCAATTTTGATGTACACAACGGGGATTTTCATTGGTGCTGTAAATAAAGATTTCAGGACAATGTAAAATCTCGATGTGTTGTTTAGTATACTGTTTGTTCTATTTTTACTTTACAAACTACATTTTAAACCACACCAGGGATATATTCCATAGTAATTTGAACTATCCTTTTCATACGATATCATTATACATTGCGTACGACATGATGTGTTGCCAACTGACGTTTAATTTTATTTGAATTAGTCATGAGAGGAACGTTATGTTATTCTATTCTTCATTCATTCACCGAAAATATTTCACTCTTGTATTTCAGTAGTGCATTCATTCCTTTTTAATCATTCATTTACTAACTTCAGTATATTCCTTCATCCATTCACTCTCGATAATGTGTAATATTCCCTGTCAATAATTCATTCTTTCAATTTCACGAATCAATATTCTGTACATTCATTATCAGCTTCTATCATCCATTTTCAATATGTCCAAACTGGGAAAAATATAGAGAGGACGGAAATACCCAAGGGTAAGCATCAAACATTCATTCAAAGAGCTTCTTTATCCCGTCCGATGTTATATGATGTGTGGGATAACATGCCACAAAAGTGGTGAATGGTTTCAGTGGATGTATAGGGGGTGTAGATGGCGAAGAAAGACATGCATTGTCGAAACTACGTCATCTCTACGTCATCCCGCATAACATCCGATGCAGTCAATATGCAAATCAGAAATGTAAACGTTTAAACATATTCTTACGGAATGACGTGGATAAAAAAGACACCAGTTCTTTTCATTGTCTGTCGTGACAACACGCATAACATGATGTTTTTCATTCTATTGTCATAATGATGTTTCAGCTTCCATCAGAAACGATGAAGATTTTGTAGGAAACAGTTGCAAAACCTGTAATAGATTCCAATTTGTGAAAGCCCATTCAGAAGATGTACCGAGATAAGTTTTTATTTTCAATCCATTCACAAAACGAAGACAATGCTGACGTCCAGGTAAATCAAGCTGAGGAGGATCTTAATGTGGCGTCATTGTTGACTTTGGTTTGTCAGCGTCAGTGTTTGTGCCTTATCCAATATGAAACGACGTGTCGTTTAACACCCACACACCAATCCGATCACATTCACACCCACCCCACCCCTCCCCACACACACACGCCCCCACCCCCCTCACACACCAACACACCAACACACACTAACACACACAACACTCAGACATACACTCACACACCAACACACACTAACACACACACACACTCAGACATACACTCACATACTCGTGCATTCATTTTGTCAGTTACTCATCCAGTCATTCCCTCCTTCCTCACACGCCGTCTCGCTCATGTCATTTGTCCTTGTATTTCATGATTCCTTGAGACATTAGGTTACTACTCTCAGTTTATTCTCTGTGCAATATTCACTGTATCTACAGAACAACATTGTGTTGACCATTTCGGGTTTACGTTCAAAATCATTAAGTTGTCATTCTCAATTCGGTCGCTTGTCCGTTCCAGTGACTTCCATAGATTTGGAAGTAGATCTAGCAGAATAATAAGGGCAGTATCAGGGTGCAATGTATACGTCATGGATTGAATCTGGAGGGCCTAGATTCATTTCGATGTAATCTTTGAGTGATGAGGTCGTATTTTGAATTAGTCAGTCCTCACTTGCCCTCCTGGCTATATCTGCCGAGTCCATCATATGTATTTGACGATACCAACATGCATGCACATTGTCTGGGACGAACAATATTCTATTACGTGTATTTGCTTGGGTGATGTGTTTTCCAACACACACAGAGGAAAAGTGAACCTTCAACACAGAATGTTTGGCCGATGAGAGGTTATTAGCTAGAACATAAAAAACATTCCGAGTTCCACAACACCTCAAAAAGAGTAAAATTATACAACTGTTCATGCATTTTCCAGCATTTATATCTACACTCCTATCTTGTGCTACAGATACATTATCCATCAGTCTACGTAATACGGATGATAAAAAAACAGTATCTGGCGAATGTTTCAATATGTAATCTGTCCTAAAAACGTACACCTCCCAGGGAGTACATGATAAAGTTGACAAGATACTGACTGCACAGTCATGCAAGGATGTCTCTCTCAAGAGGGCTTCACTTCAAGTCATGGGTGGCTTCATATCATGTTGCATGCCATGGACTCATCTTCACTGTACATGAATTTGAGTCTGTTAAAACACTTCACAGTATCATACGATGTTTGTATATCAGCATATTCTGCCTTCTAGGTTTTGCAACTTAATAGACTCATTTACACAAAACATTTACCAATGTTTTTCCTTGTAGATTTTAATTGTGTCTGTGTATCATGTGTACAAGGAAAGGTGACTTGGCATATATGTCAATACGATTCGGCGTTTCTATTACCTTACTGAAGTATGTGAGAGAGTGGTAAGGAGATTAGTTTGTTTGTAACGTCTCGAAGGTAACCTTCGTGCAATGTTAAAAAATGGAACTTTAAGGTTCGCCTTAGTAAAGGCTGCTTCTTAAAAGGAGTCCCAGGTTTAAAACATATTCCATGGTGCATAACAGATAAACTCGCGGTGAAAAGTATAGCTGCTTTGATCATGAATTCAAGCAGATGTGGAAACTCAACAATACAGTTCTTGTGTGTTGGTGGACATAATGCTGTAAAGTTGATGTGAAGACACATTTTTCTCAAAATAGTCTTGGAATGAACTTCATCTCAGTGTAGATGTTGCAGTCAAGTTGTGAATTCCTCATTATAAATATGGAATCCTTTATAAAGTCAGAAATCGAAAATCATTCCAGATATTAACAGTTATTATGCCGCCGCTTGTGTTCAAGCCGATTTACGAATTGGGCTCTGTTCATCTACAATGTGAAACGTGTGTGGCGAAACATGGTATGCATAACAACGAAGACCATCACTTTTAGGTCAGATCTGACTCCTCAGTACCACTATGAAAATCCCCTTATTCGATTTTATTGCGACTGCATAAACGATGCCTATCAGAACAGATCATAATCATTAAGTGGATTTTCTGATTTAGAATTCTTAACTGACCATAATACGACATTTCTGGACTGACAAATATGAAGTAAGAACGAACTCCTGCCCACTATCTAGCTTAGATTCCCAATATGATGTTATTTCCATGAAGCAATTCATCATTTTCAGTCTCGCAAGTAAAGACTTCGAATTACATGTCAGAGCAAGACGACGCAAGAGCATAATTCAGAATTGATCTTAGAAACGCACACGATATAGCTTCATGAAAACGTTTCTTAACAGATAAATATTTATGCTATTGAACCATGAATCTCAACAGTCTTTTATACGTATTCATCTCTGAGTCATGTTTTAAGTTTTTGACGGATCGCTACTAAGAAGGAGCACTCTTATCTTTCGCAATGCTGTAGAAAATTAGATAACGACCTCTTTATCAATTACTACCTGATGCCGCAATCAAATAGTACGTCTGTAACAAAGTCCCTCTCTGATCTGAAGGTAACAAAGTATCTCTTTGTAATGTCATGGATATTATAAGAGTCTGGCCGTCAAAAAATACAAGAGCAAAAACAAAACAATAAAAAAAAAACACGTCAACATTTTCCTTGCTGTTGTAATTTTGAAATAGCCACATCGAGTCCCTGAACCTGTACTACTTCATGACCAGTCCTACTGTCGTACATTTATAGCCAGGTCCGATATCATTCATTTCGAGTTCAAACTTGCAACCGTCGAGAAGGTATCTGATATGAATGATTATGTATTCCTGACCTTGAAATTGGTAAGGTGCCATAATCTGCAAAGTGTTTCATTAATTACACTGTAAGAGTAAAATGGTTATTTAACAGAATATGTTTATGGGTGAATGATAGCTTTAACTCAATGGTAGTTCATCTATCTGCCAGTGTGTGTGTATTTCAATCCCTTTCGGGATTCCGTTATGCATTAGTGCTACGGGAAACACATAAATTAACTGACAGATTCTGAAATAAAAAGGCCAAAAGCGTCCATCAAAAGAATATTCAAGAGAATGCATGACATAACTGGTCGTCAGTAATCTAGTCGTGTCGTTAGGCTTGATTGACACTTTCTGGTAGGGTCAGGCTAGGTGGCACAGTTGGCTGATGGGGCCCTGCACATTACATCACCAGTTTGGTAAAATAAAGATTGGGTAATTTGCAATCATTCGTGATCAACTAGAAGGTTGACGTCTTCTGATTGCCATAAAAAATAACAAACTCCTTTTTAGTTTACCTATTTAAGGTGTTGAATAAAGAGAGAACATCGCGTAATCTAGCAATAACACCCACAATGCATCAGTGAGGAAGAGACGTATTTATATTTAAAGCCGTTTTGAGCAGTATTCCTGTTATATCACGGTCTGTCAGTCTGATGCGAGAAGAACGTCCAATTTGTTTCAGGATCTTGTTGTTTTACACTTTAGTGAAACTCACCGTCACAGGTACGATGCTGACAAGCGTAGGAACACAATCAAGGTGGACCGAGGGACGTTTTCGCACAATGCACTGCAGCGCCTTAGACAACTGTAGCCAGAACCATTAAGCTGAGTCTGCTGGTCTCCCGCGGACATACTCGCATGTATCATTGTTTGGTGGAATGAGAAATTGTTCTAAATGTTGTAGTGATTATATATGAGTGAATGGGTTTGGTTTTACGCAGCTTTTAGCAGCATTCCAGCAATATCAAGGCGGGAAACACCTGACATGGACTTCACACCTTGTGCCCATGTGGGGAATCGAACCCGGATATTCGGCATGCCGCGTGCGAGTGAACGCATTAGCCGCTAGGCTACCACTTGATTACATACGAAATACCAAAACGTCAAGATCATACGGTCAGAAGGTTAACATCAGCAAATGTCTCTATATTTGAGGATGAACCTATCACATGATGAAGCAATGTTCAAACATTTCTGAAGAGATTGTCAGAGATATTAAACACTCATTACCTCTCTTGATGATTCACTTCACTGCATACACCTGTTCGCTATAGACACGGCCGTTTGCTCTCGCCCATGTCTTCATCACCATCGCCAGGAAAAGCATGGCTATAAATAGTAACCTGCAGGTTAAGTGTTTTCACCATGGATGGTGCTAAATATAAAATGGTTTAATGTCGACAGTGTGGTTTTCTGTGCTACAGTAGATGGGGAACAGTGTTCGCCATTAGGTTGTCTTTTTAAAACGTTATGATGCTCGTGTTCACATTTAAAGAAATGTTCACATTTAAAGAAATGTTGTAGAGTGACGATCTAGCCTGTTTTTTTTGTATTGTAATGTCCTTGATAGTGCTATTATTTAAAAGTTAAATATTAGTCTTAATTCTGTCTGTGAAACTCTGATGTTTTGTTCTGTGTCTCTGGAAAGGAGCAAAGTAAACAATCTGATTATTCACCTAAAGAATGAAGAAAGCAAGTTCGTACATTTGTACATCTTAAATTCAGGAATATTGCTTGAGCATATCTACATACCTATAATATACACGTCGAATATGCAACATGTACCGAAATATATGTGTAGGCGTATCATTGATACATGTTTTCTCAGATGAATGACCATCAATACATAAAGCACCATATGCGGAACCCTCCCTCGGAAAGGCGTATAAAACACGAGGAGAGACCACATGTTTCAGCTTTCAGTTGCTATTAATGAATATAGATACGTATGGACGCATACAAAATCGCAATTTTATTTAAACCATATCACTGTACTACTGGCAGTAACGTTTCATCACTGGATTCCACTGAGCTGTTGCATCTTAAATCCAACCTTCAATTCGCAACGTCCGGACAAAGATACTGAGACACGTGTAGGCCGCCGCAAGTTTTATCCTACACTTCTAACGATGTTTGCGCTTGCACATTTCAAGCGTTCTTGTGGATATACTAATATGACATCCACAGCCCTTTTCACTTTCTGCATGGTAATAACATACGAAATATTAAACCTTTTTCATACCAAATTGGTAACATGTTTAAAGATACTTATTAATATATTCGGTTCCCTGTTCCTCCTCCTTCCTTTTCCTTCTTCTCCTCCTCCACGGATGTGAACAAAGCAGTATAGTTGATACACTGAGCTGCAATCCACGTCCTCAGGCTACGATGACAAGCCCACATCTACGTCACAGAGCCCGACAAGCCGATCCATTTAGTCGTTCATACAAGCAGCACCCTTTGTCGGTGCCTAACTGTGCTTCATAGTCTCCAGGGAGACTTGTATAAATCACATGACACAATCAACCAGTAGGTCGCATTTGACAAAAGACCGATCACACGCCCATTCAACAACCTTGTTTCCTTTTAAACACCTGCACTACGTCTAACTGTATATATCAAGAAACATATTTCTGTCATCAGGAAACGTTGCAAGTGCGTCATATGTAAGGATACATTGAATGTTACCGTTACCATTGACTTTGTCCTCTACAAAATATCACGCCTAAGGACTGACGGTTATAAAATATGTATGCAGCCTTCTTCTCATCTGTATGTCTCCGGAAAGAGCCACGTGTTAATGCGGAGACAAAGGTAAGACTGCGTGGGGCGCCCATCTGGTCTTTTGAAAGTAAGATACTCCATCAGTTTGTTCTCGCTTGTAAGGATCATTGGATGGTAATCGACTTGTCAACATGACGTGTCATTGGTAGTCGTGCATAAAATGAATTAGACAATATCTGATTCGTTGAATATATTGGGGGCGAAAACCAAATAGATTGTTCGTGAAAGTCATGTTTTTAACACGACGGTTATCTCTTCACAGCTGAAAAATAAACGCCAAGGAACCGTTTAGTTCAATCATTATATTGTTGCAATATGATATATTTAACCGTGGCATGGTTTCAGTGTTGATTTGAATTGATGAGATGTTCCAGATGAGTTCTGGAAATGACTGGAATTAACACAGATTAGATATTCAAATGTCAGGAAAAACAGGAATAGGCAGATATTTTTTTATTGATATCATTACAGTGCTACCAAAAGCGTATAACAGTCAATGGGTATGATTTCAGTATCTGAACAACAACAACAACAACAACAACAATCTGTAAGCCAGACAAGGACCCAGTACTATTAAAGATATATGGCCATGGTTTTACACTCTGAGCAATATCAATGTATGAAAAAAAAAGAAGTGAAAGTGTTTAGATATTTTATTCGTGACATGCAATGTGCTCGAGCACTAAACATTTCATAGGTTAGAGACTCGATAACGATATTGTGACGCAGGATATATCTTCATTAATGTTACTTTAAACATGATACCTTATCGTGTACCTTACGGTGTTGACAGCTGCAATCCCCAAAACAGATTCGCAAGTAGGATAGTTTGGATTCCAGTATTTCCAACATTAGAGGGATGAAATACAATGACCCAAGGTAAGGAGTCGGACCAGTATGGAATTACTGCGCATGTGTATTCATTGAGCAAGGAATCAAGGCGGGAACCATTTTTTAACCTAATCTGAAGAAACGGTGTTTAAAATTACATTAACTGAAAGGTAAAGTGGTGAGACCAGGTGTTCACAAAGAAGTGTGATCATACTCAGCCCCACAGGTAGCACCTGCATGGCTATCAGTACGACGGCAGTAATGGTTGAATGGATGGACTACAATGAGAATGTTTTAAAAGAACACGAAGAAAGGATAGTGCGTTTACACATGCACTTCGGCTCACAACTAAATAAATCATGATTGGCGTTGTTGGCAATTCAAGGATATGTAAATGTCAGGCACATTTTATTGAACAGGAAAGGAATGTAACGAGAAGTAAGTACCACTCATCTCTAATGTGTACACAACATCACGGGTAGTCATTGTGGATAATCATTGGCTTGGAGATCGCCTTGCAAGCATGAACCAAGGGAGCCATAACTCCTGAAAAGAAAACGAAACCTGTCTTTAGTGGAGTGTACTCTTGGGTAATGTCACTGTTTTCTTATGTCTATATGTGATATTAGTACATAGGGAGTCTTGTATTGTGGCACTTTTCCATACATTTACCATTTCCACATGATGCTGATTTAAGATGGCACCGGGATTCTCTGCACACTTATGCCATGGTTAAATGGTTCGTTTTTGATCAGTTTGATCAGTTTGATCAGCAGTTTGGCCAGAAGAAGAAAACTTCAAATTAAATACAGGTGTCTATGATTGATGATCTGAGGGAAATCATTTTCCTTTTCGTTGCTTCCTACACTGTTGTCGGGGAATACCTCAAAACTGATTATACTCTATAAAGCATATTTACATTACTAATGAGCAGACCATTGAATGTAAAACTATTTCCACTGGCTTAATAGGTGCTTTTGTTGAAATATGCAATGGATATGACTTAAATCCTTATGTCAAAATCAGCAAAGAGCGTCAATTTTTATTCATTAATCATAAACGTCTGTGTCGAATGTACGGTTTCACCACACCATGTTGTGCTTGTGATGGGTGCCACCGGCTGCCCAATGAGCCTGGTGGCCTGGGTGCTGTAGCTGAAAGAAGTCTTAGCGCTAAGACTACCTTAAGTCTGTGTTTAGGTACGGGAGCTGCCGTCACCTTAGACCTAAGACTGCTTTGTACAACGACACCCCGCCCCCATCTCCACTTGACAGAGGTTCATACACACATGCTCATGCTGCAGTCGACGCTTTTCACCAAATCTATTATAATGATGGAAATGGTGTCAGTTAATACTAACACATGTGAAACCCTCGTACTCCACAAGCACATGTATAAGCAAGTACAAACAGGGACATATAATCATACACCAGTGTTTTTAAAATGTGCTTTGTTTCCAGGCACATAATTCTCTGCACATTAATGCCTGTTAACTCTTTTGAAGTAAAGGTGTCTCACAAATTGGAAACATGTTTCATCACATTCATCGGTGTCTACATTCCGTCTTTAAAGGAACAAAACATAGTGCTATTGGGGCATTTATGCCATACATGTGCAACAGATCGCGCGATAGTTGGTTACAAGGATGGTTTTGCATGCACGTATATGCATGTATATCGGGATAACACAATCGTTATTATTTAGAGAACCAAATAAATCACTTGCCTCCGTTATTAATTACCCATTTTATTTTAAGAAAAATGAGGTTAGTTTTACGCCGCAAATAGCTATATGGATTTAAATAACCGAGTCTATGCCAGACAATCCAGTGACGAATAGCATGAGGAGCGATCTGCGGGATACGATGACGTGTCAGCCAGCGAGCTTAACCACCCAACGGTGTTAATCACGTCTTACAACAAACATGGGTTACTGAAGATCAATTCGAACCCGAATCTTGCAGTGACGAAACACATCTAGTACACTGCGGATGGGCAAGATACAAGGATCTTGTGCACTACAGCAGGGTTAGAAATATGTATCGTGTGTAACAGAGCAGAGGTAGAAATACGTACCTTGTGCAATACAGCAGATATAGAAATATGTTTTAAGTGTAATACAACAGAGGTAAATACGTACCTTGTACAACACAGCAGATATAGAAATATGTTTTAAGTGTAATACAGCAGGGGTAGAAATACGTACCTTGTACAATACAGCAGATATAGAAATATGGTTTAAGTGTAATACAGCAGAGGTAGAAGTACATGTCTAGTGCGTATATTCCACGGAAGAAAAAAGAAGTTCCTCATGCGCCGTAGAAGGGTCAGAAATACTCTTCTTATGCACAGAAAAAAGTGTGACGTTCGCCCAAATGGTGTAATACATATATCTCTTGAACAAGAGATGAAACAAAACATACCAAATGGTCAAATTACCAACACCAGAAAATACTTAGATTAATGAGATATCTCCTACATGTGGTACACGTGGCAGGTGTTTATCGTGTCTGCTTACAATAGGCCATTCAACAGTGTAACACGAGTGCCGCCCAGTGGTGTAGAGATGGAACTATGGGCACGATAATATGTCTGCCAGATAGTAATATATCGATACCTCCCACCATCTGCTCCTTTCGTAACAGGAACGCCTGCAGCGATGTAAATTGAACTGCAGTTTTCATGTATATAGTGGAACTGAACGTTATCAATGTTTGTGTAAACATAAGAATGTGATAATTTCTATGAAGGGTAACAGCTGCATCCGTTAACAGGAGTGGCATGTTTTATGTTAGTATACTGTACATGAGGATCTAATCATCACATCAATGCTGAGTGGACACAGTAAGTGTAGTCATATACTGTCGGCTAACATCGATATTGATAATCACAATATTAATCCAAACACAACGCTAGCACCTATACCAATGTGCTTTTCACAGATTGATATTGAATATAATTGCAGCAAAACTATTCTATACAACATATATAAGAAGTGCATGTATGGTTAAGTAGAGCCTCTGTCATCATTTAATGCTTCATATTCGTCACTGTGCTGTGTTTGTTTAGGTCCATCTATCACGCGTTGGTACTTTATGATATACACAATCTACCCCAAATGTATTGGGCTATTAAAATATAAACACAAAACAATTTCAGACACATCCACCTTTTCAGTATTAAAAAAGTAAATGCCGGTGTCTCTGATGTCATTTAACTCTGACGTCACAGTATTCTACAAAACCTTTTGCTGCAGTTTCCGTTGCAGCGATGTGGGGGAGGAAATATTTGTAAATAATCACAGGTCATGCATTACCAGAGACAGGCAGTCGTGAGTGTCTCTATTGCATTCCTTCATGCCAGTAGAATCTACCATAGGGCAGGCATTTAAAGGGACACAAAATACGATGTCGACTTAGACGAAAAGGCACCCTGTGCCCTCTGATATTTCAGAATAAGATATTTTCAAATATGTGACCTTTATCTCTCCTCAAACCTGACATGAGTAAATGCCAATTACACTAGAAGAAAAAGAAACGCCAGACTACGATTGTGAGTAGCGTTCATGCCTGGAGACAAATCCGTTCGAGAGACAAAACGTGCTATCAACGCGGTCTCCATGGAGTAGCAACGGTCACCAACGGCCTTGCATATCTTTATGTTGTGTAATCCTTGGTAGTAAATGGGGCATATTCCACATTCCATCAGTACTGCATTCTCCATGGTATTGTCTACAGTTGCAAGCGCCAGTAGCAGGAATCAAATCGTACACTGGGGATATGTAATGGCCTTAGGTGGATGTTTGTTACTCTGTGTTGGTCTACAGTCTACTGGGAATCAGGCACTGGGAAAGAAAACGATATATACTAACCATAAACGCAACTAATAGGCGAGAACTCTATTGCGAAGATATTGTATTTTCAAACAGGTATAACTCGTCCAGAAATGGACTTTAGTGCATGGAATTTTACCCACCTTAGGTAATGTCTATACACGCAAGTGGATACTTTTAGATAACGGAGACGTCGAGCGCGATTGTGACGACGTAGCACGACCTCGACGTTGGGTTTCCTAGATCTCAGACCAATCCCTTTCAACCTGCCTGCACGGGGACGGTCATATACCTGTTTGGTTGCCTTTAGTTGTAAGGCTTGTCTAGCTCGGACTGGCATTCAGACACCTGGCATCAGAAGATTAGTAATCTCCAGCATGCATTCCTTCAATGGCGATGTTCCGAGTTAAGACGTGACGTAGTGACTGGACCTTGAAACTCCTTCGAAACGAATATTGAATAAAAGTAGAGGTAGAGACGTAGCGTTGAAGTTTAATATAAGCTTTTCTGAATCGTCACTAACTGTTCGTCATTAACTAATGAATGACACATGAAAAAATGGCCATTTTAGCTCATCATCGATTGTAGGTATAATTGCAACACGTACCCATGACGTGCAGTCTCTCTCACTAGATGACCCTGATATCTCAACTGACTTAAATAGATTTGAAAGTTAAATATGACACCATTCCTCAGATAATAACCACGAAAACCTTTCAGCATCCATGCGAATTCTCTGCCAAATGTGGAATATCATACTGAGCACCTGTCGAAAAGTCGGTATATGACAGTTGTGACGCCAGTTCTAAGCGGAATGATGAGCTTATTCTACCCAGCCGATGGCACCCGTCACAAACGTACATGAAGGACCATTATGTATGTCAAAGAAGACCTGACCAAACATACATGAAGGCCCATTATGTATGTCAAAGAAGACGGGACCAAACATACACGAAGGCCCATTATGTATGTCAAAGAAGACCTGACCAAACATACACGAAGGACCATTATGTATGTCAAAGAAGACTTGACCAAACATACATGAAGGACCATTATGTATGTCAAAGAAGACCTGACCAAACATACACGAAGGCCCATTATGTATGTCAAAGAAGACCTGACCAAACATACATGAAGGACCATTATGTATGTCAAAGAAGACCTGACCAAACATACACGAAGGCCCATTATGTATGTCAAAGAAGACCTGACCAAACATACACGAAGGCCCATTATGTATGTCAAAGAAGACGGGACCAAACATACATGAAGGACCATTATGTATGTCAAAGAAGACGGGACCAAACATACACGAAGTCCCTTTATGTATCTTACAGAAGACAGGACCAAACATGCAGACCAGAGGTAATTTGCTTGAGACTCGTGTTGTTAGTGATATTTTAAAATTGGAAATGTCCTTGGCCTGTGAAAAGCTTTGCAAGCCTTACTTAAATGTTTCAAACTTGATCCATCACCTTCTGAGTAATAATCCTGTTTGGCATATTGGTAAAGGAACATGCTCAAATGTAACATTATCAAATGTTAAAACTAAAGGCTGACCCTGTTGAAACATTGTTCCACATTAATGGATTAACGATAACTGTTCTGTGGCATTCAAACATACTCTACATGACTCCATTAAATCCTTCCTTAACACTCCACAGCCCCACACCACAGATCTGTAATGCCCTTTTCTTTAACAGCAAGAAGGGTTTCAGTTTTAACATTTCTTTCACGGATATTGATTTATTACCTTTAAGACATGGATATGGCTGAAATTCCTCCTTTCCAGTCATTATCCCTATTGTTTCATCCTGACTTGATGATTTTTGTTTGGCACTTTGATGTGACATCAGCGCATGAGCACATGTGCTTGATGACGATTTCATTTTAATACGGACGGGTTTATTGATAACTTTTTCTACTTAATTATAAATATTATCTTACCTCACGTATAAATGTCGTTTTCTGATTAGCTAAGCGCCTTTATATTTTTTTCAATGTACCCCATTTAGAAGCGAGCTACATTTCAGTGTATCCCGCTGCCAATGGCAACCCAATCGGTACTTCGTGGTAGTACTTCTTTATCTCGAATGACACTGAATCAGGCTTGATGCACGGAAACTACCTGTGTTTTGCGAATGCAAATCGATGAAAGGTAGATAACTGTAAATGTGTTTTCTTGTGTCGTTTGCAAAACTTAGCGATGGCTACGAAAACCTTTGTCCACTTGTCCATCGGGGCCCTCGGGGCCAACGTAGTATAGACAAACATTGAGGGTACACCAACCAATGCCCGGCCTCGTGAGTAGTGAACAACTTGTGTTTTTCCCGAACAGTAGGTATTAATTCATAAGTCTTTCTTTTGCCAAAAGAACATACCATTAGAATGGTTCAAAATGTATGCAGAATGAGTAAACTAAACTGATGTGCACCAATCTGTAATCAAGTACTGACCTTAGCTATTAAACATCGAGGATGAGTACATGTTACTGACTGAACAGAGGGGTCATTTAGTAGTATTGATGCTACGTCAAGGTGGCTGCTCTAGTCCTTAAGGGAAATTCCAGAATAAGAACATTAAAGTTAACCTAGTTTAATTTGTTCTTTTCTAAAAGACATAATATGCAACTGTGTTACAAAGCAAAATAAATCTACTTATTTAAATCATGATTGCATTTTCGTTTGTTCCTTCTGTAAATTCTGTGTAAAAACCTTCTCTCGCATGAATTTATTATTCATTAATTGATAAACATATCGGAAGGCGGGGTAGCCTTGTTCTCAAAGCGTTCGTTCGTCTCGCTAACATGGGTACAATGTGTTGAGCTCTTTCCTGCTGTTCCCAACCATGATATCGTTGGAATGTTGTTAAAAGCAGTGTAAAACCATGCCCGGCCCGTTTCCACTACTGTGCATAATAGACATGTGTCAATCGCTAACTATACCCATGTTCCCCTCTGATTAGAAGAACCAGGAAAATGTATGTCCACAATGATAAAATAATTAAGCTTTCAAAAGCAAGAATCGAAAATGGGAAAATGGTTAACTTTTCTCGTAGCGTTTTTACTTCCTATGTTACAGTATAGGGGGTACGAATGCTACGAGAAAAGTTACGAGATCTTAGGCTCACGAGAGTTTTGTGAAATGGGTCCCTGAACGGTATTTAGATTTTGTCATACTGGTAACTGTTTTTCAGGGCATCCGAAACTTTTGTAAATTTTGGAAAAAACACCACAAGAGCACAGAATCGTCAGATCTCACAAAGTATGACCTATCAACGTGTACCGGAAATGGCTCAATCATCTGGATTGAAACACTGATTTGTCTTCTTTCACTTTGACGTCCGCAGAACACATGGGTGCCTGCGGCATGTGAACGAAAATATCTTAAAACAAAATTAGCTCAATTATTGTCATGTTCATTTTGCATTCTCATTCGCATAAGACAACAGTTTCTGTGAGTTGAGTTGTATTCAACAACCGACATGCCATATGTTGCACGAAGAATTTTGAATGTCCATTTTTTCTCTACACAATGGGACTGCATTGAACAAATCTACATTTAGTCACTTCCAAATGACATGATTTCAACGATATACTGGATAACACTGAATGACTTCCGGAAGAGATGTTTGAATATGCCCTAAAAACGTTTTATCCAGACGCTGTCGGCAAGTCAGTATGGCTTATATTACTTTTCATCAGGTATGGTGAGGAAGCCATAATGTTCGTATCCATAAATATTCCTAACTCATGTAAATTTATTATCATTCTACTAGAATATTTGAACACCTTTACGACAAATACACAGATCAATCAGTTGACGTCAGGGCACAGCATTTCATAATGTGCGATGTGTGTAGGGTCTATTTGCTTTACGGGTCTGTGTGGCGGATACCCGCTATATTCGTCCTCATATACGTAACTGCGACAGAAGAGTAAACACAGAAGAAGACGTGTTAATTGTTCCTCGATGACTTTAATGGATAAAATAGCTGGACTGGAAATAGACAACTAATAATAGATTGACACATGATACGTTTTATGGATAAGAACTTTCTATCTTTATACGACGTTTCAGAGCCAATTCGTGTTAAAGAATAAGTTGCTATCCATAAAGAGTGACAAATGTTCATGTTCGTCCTACTTCTAAGTGTCTTTCAAGAACTACAAAAGAACTTTCTGCAGAATATGAAAATAACTCATCACAAATACAGACAACGCGTTGGCGTTAAATATACGTTAACATGTAATTGCGAATATCATTGATCAAAGCTGACAATTCAAATGGATTTACCCTTTATCAAGTACACGGTTTGTTCTGTATTTGTCGCAAGTTTATAGTGTATGTGAGAGTCACACGACTGAGTCTCACAGTCACAACACTGTTATATTCAAATGCACATATAAATGTGTACCTGTACTGGGTTGTCTTAACTAAACCTGCTACACTGACATGATCACAACATCATTTCTGGTTAGCTGTAACCATAGCGTCCACGTCCAACTAATTCGACATCACGTCAGCCCAGCTTTTCATCATTCAACCGGTGTGCACGTATTGCATTCATGTTTCTTTAAGTAATGGTTAAACACGTCACATCTCTTCCACCCGCTGTTCCAGCACTTGCGACGTGAATAAACATGCCATAAGCAAACATACCCATTCTGAAGAAATACCACAGTCTTCATTATCTATACGGGAACACAAAACATAGTCTCCACCTTTCAGACTCCGAAGCAAGATACTGTCATCTTGCAGCACCTTCCTAGCAACTCTATTGTCGATATTCCCCCGTGTAGTATACGTCTTTTTCAGTGTTATAATATGCTGAAAAGAACGATATGTATATGCCCTTTTCTAGCATAGTCACTAATTGCATCTTGTGTCGTATTAAATTGCTAAGCATATTTAACATTACTTAAAACAAATCGTTTTCTCTTGTGTCGAGTTGAAACATCTTGAAATGACCTGACCCATTCGTTGTCAAAATCATATGGCCTTGGGTGTCTTCTGTCGTGTGAAGGTTCACAATGTTGCTCCGGATACGTGATTCCTCTTTTCGTCACTGCCTGTGTGAGGCCATTTTAGATTGTCGATGGTTTGCAGGCGACTGTAGAACTCACGATCTGAAGTGTCTGTATCAACAAGTGCCCTGACTGCGAGGTGCACTGGACACTACTTGAGCACTTTCAGCTACATCAGCGATTATTGGTGATCCTGTGTACTCCTCTTGTTGAATCGGTCCAACTTAGTACCCATGTCATTCGCCTTCCTTGAGACAACACTGGCTCGGACCACGTCTCTCATGAGATTAATCCAAACATCCTTGTCTTTCATTTGAAACACAGGGATCTCAGCGTCGCTTCGCAGCTTTAAATCAATGCCTATCGATCGCCCTTTTTCTCTCAATGAACAAGCTAGTTCATTACTCTTATTTTCAAGACTGCGTGGTATTTTTCTTAACATCAGACTCAAATTATGTTTACCTTTAACTGTAACTAATTGTTTCTTCATACAACTGCAGCAGCGTGACCTTTATCAGTTCAACAATGAAGACCAGTGAGACACATATCACTGCACACACACACACACACACACACACACACACACACACACACACATATGTATATGTGTGTGTATATATATATATGTGTGTGTGTGTGTGTGTGTATATATATATATATGTATATGTGTGTGTGTATATATATATATGGTGTTGATATATATATATACATATATTTATATACATATATATATATCTATTTCATACTGAGTTGTGTCTGTGATGATTCCGGTTATCCCGAAAGCTCTAAGAATCGGAAGTCTGAAGGCTTGAACCATCAGCCTCATATGACAGGTTTGGCTTGTTTATTGTTTGCACCCAGCAGCGTTCCAACTACATTTCACCAATATGTAAATCGAATCTAGATCAGACAATCCTAGATCAACACCATGAGCATCGAACTACGCAACTGGGAAACGATGACATCTGTCAACAAGACACCAAACTGGTCTTCGTAATGGTGAGAGGAGCGGTGACATACCTAGCGGTTAAAGCGTTCGCCTACTTCCGGTGTCCCCCGCCGTGATATTGCTGGAATGTTGTTAATAGCCAAATGTTTATTCATTTTCTTAAACCCCGGACATACCGACTTCTCATTCACTTGCCTACCTCGTGTGTCAGCACTTGGATGAAGGTAGCAGGTAACGGACAAGTGTAAATTCACAGGATGGCTAAGCGCACGGCGTTATGGCTAGTTTTATTTTCGGGTCAGCGACCAATTTACAGTGAGAAAACACAGAAATATAAACATACGTTGCCGTTGCAAAGACAAACTTGAAACACTGCTACACAATGAATAATACTTCCAACGCACGTCTCAATAGATCCAGGATACACTGGTAAGAAAGCTAAAGGTGAGATATAATTTCTCGATATCCGCAAATTGTCCCAAATTCTGGTCGGAAATCTCAGTGATATCAACTAATTCGTCAATGTAAGTTCATTGGAGTTTTACAAAAGCCGCCCAAGGTTATGCTGTCCAAAACTGCGCAAACAGAACGTTCTGTTGGATGATGAGGAAGGCTGTCTTGAAGAACTGTAGCAGAGTAACCCTCGTTCGTTTATGAATCGTTACGTTTTGTTACTTCTGGCAGTAGTGTATACCACTTCGACATTCGCACAATGCGTCAATGCCTACCACATCCTGAGAACTGTGATGAACTTGAATATTTAGCGACTACTTAACCATTAGGTACAGTGATCAATAAAGTGACCTATTGATTTTACTAAAGCCTTGAAATTTATTTCCAGCAACCCTGCGTGTCATTGTACGTACCGAGTCAAACTTGACACAGTTAATTTATATTTCGTCAATAGTTTGACTGTAAAAGGGAACAAAACTGAACTGTCGTATTTTGTAATGATTTGGTAACTGTGATAACTGTGACATGTAGGTGTTTTGTTAGACGAAATCATAGACAATAAAAACCCCAAGCAAACCTATGATTTAATAAAATTAATTCGGAATGACATATGTCTGCAATGTGTGGATGTTTAAATTGTAGAACGATCGGGAAAAGGCCGGGGGAGTTGTCCGAAGGTTTACAATAACGCCACATCAATATCTGTCAAATGTGCTAAATACTAGCTTCTTAGAATGTTAGCAAATGATTGAAAAAATATTATTTTCTAGGACGCAAGACGTGAGTGTAAATAACTGAATTAGACCCGTCATGTCCCAAACGTGTTGACAAAAGGATAGTAGAATAAAGCTGCTGAAGTCATAGTTAGGGGTCTTACAAAGATGCCACACGTGTTAGCATTGTGCTTTTGTATACATAGTCTTAGTTCTGATTGTCAGTAGTTAACATTACAGTAATTCCATGCTGGTCCATGAAATGTGCCACACATATTGTACCCTTGCTGAGACTCGAACACGGGGCTTGGTGTGAACAACAAACGCTTTAACCGCAGGGCTTCCGCGCTGTAGTTATACATGTACATGGACTCGAATGCTATGGAGGCAAAGTAGTGCGAGTATACTGTCCTACATGTGCCAGGATCCAATCACTGCGGATGTGAATTTCACAATCGACCTGATTAAGGATCGCTTTTCAGACCTACTCCCTGCCCTACATTTGACAGTGAAAGACTGACGTAGTACAGTCAGACTGATGTTCTCGATTTAGACCAGAAGCAGTCAAGTATTTCTATCTAATTGAAGGCCACCTTGTATGTTTTGCATTCAATCTACGAAAAGACTTTGTGGGAATTTCCATCCTGATGAACTTGGCTCGTGAGTGACACCTTCAATTGACTGTGACTTACAATCTCCGTCCACCTACACAGTATTTGGTCTTTTGGGGACTGAAATGACAGAACTGATATGAACATTGGAATCCTTAATAATGCAACTGATAGTCCTGGAATGGAATGAGGATGTGAAAGGAAGGAAAAGTCATCTTACTAATATGAATTCACATTAAACTTCGGTAACTTTAACGAATCGTATGAATACAAAACTCAAAGTTTACGTCCGCGGGAGACCTACTGACGATTTATGATTGTCATGTCCTCGATCTGTTGTGGGTACGCAAGACCCAACACAATTATAGTCAATTTAAAAGTACTACTTTCTTTTGAACTGAAGCAAATAAATCTTTTTTAATTGATGGCCTGATTGTCGTCATCAGTTGCTAACATCTGAAGAAAATTAAACGATTGTAGTCTCTGAAGGAATGGTGTAAATCAAACTCGGGTACATGAATAAAGAAAATGTAGTGTCAGTCCCCATGGTCCTTGGTGTGGTGATCTACCAACAATCGTTTGCAGTCTAAAACCTGTTTTTATATTCTATTGTCATTTGTAGTTAAAACATTTTAGATTTATTGACTGGTTTTAAACTTATATCGGCGATAATCTAGTTCTTTTACTGTTATTCGTTAACAAGATTTTAATATCTATTTTCAATTACTATAAATCTATAATTTGATTTTGGCACGATGTTGCTGAAGTATTCCTGTTGTGACTTAAAATATTAACTCACTCACTCATTATACTTGTCAGAGGGGTACAGTATCCATGATCAAGACTACTGGTTGTCCAACGTCATTTTCGTGGGAACTGGGGTGGCTGAGTGGGTTAGACGGCTGACTGTGTTCTGACGATTGCGTGCCTGACTCCCAGAGTGGTGGTTCAAATCAAGACTCGACCCAATGAAAGTACTCTGTGTAATCCCAAAAGGAGCATGTGTTACATGTGACGAATCGTTATTCTGAAGTAGTACATATCATATCGCATATATTTATTTAAGCTTTATGATGTCAAGTGTCTTCAGTGTGACGAGCGGACGCATCAGCCATTTTTCTACCCAACCGCTGCAGCGAGAAAAAGATGCGCTCACATCGGCGGACAACACAGAAGGATCCAATCCTACACGCTTTCGAAAAGGTTTGATCGGTTAAATAGTTGACCCACCTAAACTCATTGTGTTTCATATGATTTTGATCTTTACGTGATATTTCCAAATTGAATAAAGACAACTGAATGATGAGTTTACAGTATAAAATTATCTCCGAATCCTTGTACACTCGTAAATTCCATCTGCTTACAAACACGCTTTTCAATGAAGGTTCGTCCATTGAGTCCTGATCACACCGAGAAAGCTGTAACGACAACGTAAGGCTTTTGTTCATCCAAAATACGCTGAGTTGGATGAAGATCAGTTTAATCGGTAACGTTTTCATGTAAAAAGACACAATAAATCCCGATACCTCAGAAAAGCATGCCTGTTTTGCTCACTCCTTGTGTGAAAAAAACATTCAACGGGTCACGGTGGCCCCCTGCCTTTATCAGTGATGTGAATCCTCTGGCCGATAGGCAAACTTTTTATAGCTATCTTTGACTGCTTGGATGAACCCCCACGGTCAATCAGGCGACGATAACGCCAATCCCAGCATTCTCTGATCGATCCGGGGCCAACAGTTTCCACCAGCTAACACAGGCATGTTCACCGCATGATATACCAGTGGAACGTGTGAATCTTGTCACTGACAACATCAAAACAACTCTTCCTCCAACAGGTTTAAATCACCGTGATCTGATTGATTCTCCCGGTGCGTGGATGTTCTTCATGCGCAAGTTTTCCGGGATTTTTCAAGTGTTGGCTGAAGTTACTACACTGCTCGCCACACTCCCCAGCCGCCACCGTGTCTGAAATCATAGAAGTAAAGAAGATGGAGACACACATAATGAAAGACTCAGGATGATGTTGACAAGTAATTGAAAGTTGATAGCCTCATTAGAGGGGAATCTCGGATCAGTCTAGATGTTTACTGTGTCTGTACACGAAGAAGACTGCAAGAGATGTCCCTATGAAAGGATATGCATTATGTGTTTTACTATAAGTCTCGGAGTTACGCTAGTATTCGTTGTTCCCTCTCTGACTATACTGCAGAGCAAGCAAGCTGGTCAGGTAAGAGGTTTTTTTTATCCATGTGATTTATGTCATCTGTAGTTCGTGGGTGAACTATAGAAGTGTTCCAGTCTCTTATCCTATATTCATCATCTTAATTGATCCATGAAGATCCGGTTTGGTTGGCTTCTTCAGCAACCCCGTCTGGTTGTAAAATGCTACTAACGGGTGGTCAGGCTCGCTGACTTGGTTCATACATACCATGGAATTCTTTTGGAGCAGATCAATGCTTACATACAGACGGAATCTCGCTGGGAGGGGCGTCAAAAACATTACACACCACATAACCTGTATGCCGGGATATCATTTCACTGTACATTTAGGATTATTGTACATGGATTTAAATCATTATGCTAAATCAACGTGTTTGAGTGTATAACCTACCCCCGATGTTTATCATAGTTTGTTTGGCGTTATCAACGTGTACTTGTCTGTCACTGTGTTACAAAAGTCACCCCAAGTTCATTGAACTGTTGAGAACAAGTCTTGTCTAATAACCTCTTCTTCGTCAATACCCCCGATAACTCTTGTGTCACCTCGTTCCCAAGTAAGACGTTCTGTGGACTATCTTTGTTTCTTTGGCATCCACCACACAGGATGTTGTACTGGCAAACATCCATATATGCTGACTATGTATATTGCGCCTGCATACAGTTCAGAATCCTACTTGATTTACTTACATACATATGTGTTGACCATATAGACTGTGTATATTGAGCCTGCATACAGTAATCTGTTCAAAATCCTACTTTATTTTTCCTTACATACATATGTGCTGACCATATAGACTGCGTATGTTGCGCCTGAATAGAGTTCAAAGTCCTACTTCTTATAGCAATGTGTATGCATATTAGCAGTGTTCAATGTGGGTTACCCCAATTCCATGCCTCAGTTTCATAAGAAAACAGATTCCTTTCGCTGTACGATGTCACCACAATATGAACAGAAACATTTCTGGGATTGCGCCTCCATTAATCAGCGTGTGTTGTTATAGGCGACAATTAATCACATCCAGTGAGCATTAATTTCATTTCATCGTACCCGGAGGCATAAAGAGGTCGTCGGGATATGAATCACTTTTCTTTTCCAGACTCATTTATCCTCATGTCGTCGTCATAACCTTGAAATAAACAATAACAAATATTTATATCAGTTGCTTTTTAGTGTGTGGGGCGGGTGTACCCTGAAACTGATCACTTGTGTGATTCGAAACTGATCACTTGTGTGATTCGAGTAGAATAAGGGAAGACGAGAGGTGTGAAGACCATCTCAACGAAAACGTAATGACATAGAGGGATAAATGTACAATCCATGTGAATGAACAATTCCGAGCATGTCTGATTAGATTCCTTTGGCATGGTAAGGTTTGACTTTAGGGTAGTTTTCTTTATCAACAAACTGACCAGCTCACCCTGGATACATACCTTTCAATTTAAACATGTTGCACAATGATTCTCAGAAGAAACTACAGATTGATTCGATGGCGCTTAAGTTCATTTACGTAAAATTAAAAGACGTAAATTATCGACGCTTGTCGTGTGTACCACAGATAACTATGACAGTATTGGCACCTCGTGTACGTATGCATTATATGTAATTAACACGACAAACCCACATCCACATATATAATCAGAGTCCATTGTACAACTGCGACTAGACAACACCTGTTACCTGACATCAAGTGTCCATTATGCCAGAACGCCGATGTAATATGTTCTTCAGCGCTGCCTTTATTATGTTGGAACATAAATAGATACGGTACTTCACTTTGTTGCACAACACATTGTGTTGTGATTTTGTCATTGTGTGATAAATACCTGTTTCCAGATATACTGAAATGCATAGGCCCATAAACATTACAGTAACACAACATTTGGCTTTGACTGCATGTGCTTTTGGTTTCGAAATTAAAGTGAGGTGTGTAAGCAAACTAATAGGTTCATATTTCGATAACTGATAGATGAAATCGCTGACTGACTTCGGCATGCAAAATTACCGGTCAATAATCACGTCAAGATATACTCTTAAAGAAAGTAGGGATCTGTACTTTCAATGTATGATTCTCGAAATTGGGAGATATATGGGATTGAATCAATGTTGATACAATAACAATGGATGTTTTGAGAATGCATCACCACATGGATTTCATTCAAAGCAAAGCTGTTCGTTCAGTTATCCCCCTTTTTAAGTGGCTGGAGCATGACATGGTAATTTCAGGTTTACGGTCAGCTTAATTTTCAGTCAGTAGTGTGTGATTTAAACCTAAAACACCTGACCATGCACAGATGCAAGAAACTTATCGGAAAAATTGCTCTACAGAGATTTATCAACTTGCCTGAAAAAACGTCAAAATTCATAATAACACCCCATGCACGTGTAGGAGACTCCCGCGCTGTGCGCGTGCTTCCCAGTCATTGTGTTTGCGTGTGGTGATAACGTGAAATGATGCTGCATACACAAGATGAATGTCATTGGAACGTTCCTCGATGGGTTTTCTTTCTACCAGACTTCAAATTCCAGGTTCCCCTACTTTTCTTAAGATCATACATACATACATACATACATACATACATACATACATACATACATACATACATACATACATACATACATACATACATACATACATACATACATACATACATACATACATACATACATACATACATACATACATACATACATCATGTTCCATCATTTACTCTAGGGACAACCTGTTCCACGGTTACCAGAGGGACGACGTGTTGCATTGTTACACAAGGGCAACCTGTTGCAGGGTTACCCGAGGGACGACGTGTTGTATGGCTACTCTAAGGACAACCTGTTGCACGGCTACTCTCGGGACGGCGTGTTTCATTGTTACACAAGGGCAACCTGTTGCACAGTTACCCTAGGGACGACGTGTTGTAGTGTTACACAAGGACAACTTGTTGCACGGTTACCCTAGGGACGACGAGTTGCATTGTTACACAAGGGCAACTTGTTGCTTGGTTAACTTAGCTACGACCTGTTGCAGTGTTACTCTAAGGACAACCTGTTGCACGGTTACCCTAGGGACGACGTGTTGCATTGTTACTCTAAGGACAACCTGTAGCACGTTTACCCAATGGACAATGTGCAGAGGTTATAAATTACACAAAAACGTCCCAAAATGAGCACAGTGCGCTAAATGACGATCTGGTTCATCTCACTATCTGCACCAGGCTAGGTCTTCAAATATTGTACTCAGGTTGGGAAGTGAATCCGGACATTCATTGCATCAACCACTAGGCTAATCCACCACCCCTTTCATTATGAGATATGATACGTTATAAACCTGGATAATTAAGAGATATATGATAGAACATGGATCATTAAGAGCTATATGTGTGACTGGTTATTATTATTTAAGATGTAGAATGTCATCACTAACATGATTAAACAGCAGCAAATGTCTCTGCAAGCCACGAAATGGAGCGCTTAGTCGCTTAAGTCATGTTGTATCTGACGGCAAAGACGTCTCCCAGGCTAGAACATGGTTGAGGAAGAGCAACAACGGTTGGTTCCAGCACTCAACAGCAGGTGTATCTGTAGTTGTTTATATTTTGGCGATTCAATCCTTTGTACACAGACAGACGCCACCCTGTGGTTCGCTCTTCAGTACAGAGACAGATAGAACAGGCACAAACGCCATCCTGTGGTTCGTTCTTGAGTACAGAGACAGATAGTACAGACACCAACGCCACCCTGTGGTTCGTTCTTGAGTACAGAGACAGATAGTACAGACACCAACGCCACCCTGTGGTTCGTTCTTGAGTACAGAGACAGATAGTACAGACACCAATGCCACCCTGTGGTTCGTTCTTGAGTACAGAGACAGATAGAACAGACACCAACGCCACCCTGTGGTTCGTTCTTGAGTACAGAGACAGATAGAACAGACACCAACGCCACCCTGTGGTTCGTTCTTCAATACAGAGACAGACAGAACAGACACCAGCGTCTGCCTCGGGTTACCCTGTAGCTGGTGTAGAACGGACACGACAGTTTAGATATGTTTTGGCTAACCTCAAAGGAGATAACTGACAATTAATCCCTATGCCCGTTATATTCAGACAAACAAGTCTTGTATTTGCTTCACCCCTGAACGGTTTAACGTAGTAGTTTATTAACGCCATTGTTTTATTAATGTATTTGCTGGTTCATTCATTTACAGTGCCTTCGTCATTGTCGTACATATGTATCAATGATGGAATCAACAAAACAGTGTGACGAACTATATCCTGGGGTCAGTTCTGGACCAGGGAATTACTTAAGCGAAAATTCTCTTCGTGAAGGAAGGATGTGGTTTTGAGAACAGAAAATAATTCCACTGGAGGTTACATTTACCATGTATCTTTTTATTGTCATTAGACGGGAAATCACTGGGATATCTGATTCGATGTGATTTCCGTATTGGAGATTGAGAATACCGTTCATCTTAAATTCGACAGAACATTGAAAATGAACACAGATCTCCGGTCTACGTGGCCCAGATTGCCCTGGCTGAGTGCCAGGGGATTTGGCAGCGTAACTTCGAATCACTTCAGAATTAGAGCATCGCAAATACATGGAGGATGTGTGAGCTCCAGGGTACATCCACAGAAATCACAACATCTTTCTTCTGAGACACGTAATCACTGATCCCGAGATGCTTGACTCTCTCTAGTTGAACTCTATCAATCAGGATAGTAGCCTTCTGGATTAGCAAGTTCCCGACTATGGGGGTGTTTCTATACACGAAAACAGCCGCATTACATGAACGCAAACATATGTAATATTTGAATTAGTAACAAATACCTAATGAGCCCCTTTTTTTGACTGTAACACTGAAAGACACAACGAATCATTCTGATACAAGCTGTATACATGAAGAGTGTAACGTGTGAAGTAGGATTTCCTGCAGATCGATGCTCTTGTTTTCATGTGCTTGCTGTTGTTTTGTTTTTTGTCTGTGTGTGTTTGGGGCTTTTTTGTTTTCATGGTGTTTCGTTTTGTTTTGTTTTTTGTTTTCCTTTTGTTTGTTTTGTTTTGCACTTGTCTTGTTTTGCTTTTTTTTGTTTATTTTGTTTTGTTTTATTTGTTTGTTTTTTTTGTTTTTGTTTTGGGGTTTTGTTTTTTGTTTGTTTGTTTGCTTGTTCGTTTCATGTTAAACTCCTGTAATTAATGAGGCATGCTTGAAAGCAGCAAATTACCTTTGCATTGTGACATCTTCGTTTAACTGGGAAGACTAAGGGGAGGTGGGTGTTTCCTGTGGATTTCCAAGGCGACTGGATTCTGTTTCAGTTGAATTATTTCCAATTACAGTCGGGGATGTTACACAAGGTGATCTTATTGATTCCGAGGTAATTTAGGTTCTGTTACGGATGAAAATAGACATCCGTAATGTTGTTAATCGGACACTGAAATCATGTCGCACTCAGTAACCATGTAATCGAATTATTCAAGGCATTGTCAATGCTTTCTGAGAGTAAATAGTCAATGAATCACAATTAATAGTATCTAGGGAGGATCAACACTCGACATTGATAAAACATCAGCAGTATGCAAGGTAGGAATGTACACAAGACAGCAGTGTTCCCAGTCATACACCTAGACAGGAGAGCTCCTGGGTTGTGTAAAATACACCCACTATTTCTCTAAAGTTCCGCAGTGATGATACTACACACGCACGAGGCATATGTGTTGATGTGATACTTCTATCTACTATCGCCCGTTAGTCTCTCCTAGCATAGCTGGTCATGAATTATGTTGTAAGAAACAAATTTCGCTGCAAGCAAAACGGGCTACTAAAGACCTGTGTCCTACAAGTGTGTCAATTAATATTTCTGGTGGCGAAATATTCATAGATTCACCGTCGCTCTTAGGAGCTCGTTAGACGATAGATCCGACTCTCATTTAGATGCACGCGTTACGTAACTGACATATAGAACACTGTTTATGACAGTGGGACTTAAAAAAGGTTCGCAGGTCAATCACGAACCCAGTAGATCGATATTTGGTATTCCATACTTCATCATAGGACTACATTGATTTCGGGATCCGTCAGCGTCTGCTGTTGATGTTAATCTCTCTTTCTGATGTCGACTGTGCTATCATGTCAGCAGATTGTCTAAGCTGCCATGATATGTCATGACTTCGTGATTCTTTTATGTCACTCTGATAATGGACGGTTGTAGCTCTTGGTAAATATGTGATTGTCTGCTATCGAGCACCCCCCTCCATGAGATCACATGATATCACATGATATCACTAGTTGATATAGATCACTGATATAATTGTTTGCTTTGTGTAAGGTGTTCAAGATCAAATTTTCTAATTTCTAATACTACGTGTTTGGAGGGTAAGCTCAGAACATTCAATTTGTGGGGAATTTTACACATGGACTTTGCGCACTAGTGGTTTTGTTCATATGTTTCATGCCCCTGTGTCTTTATTGCTGGCCGGTGCCCACATTAGCTAATGTTTCACACAGTTATTATAGAATATATTTCTCTTTTCATACCGGACTGTTATTGCAGAATATATTTTCTCTTCATACAAAATTAGCATTAAAGTGCATTAATATACAATCATACTTAATCCTCGACAATCCCATTCTCTCTTTTTTTCTAACATATATATCATGCAACTGAAATTCTCATACGCGGCATAACACTGTTCTTTAAGTTGGCAATAAAGAAGATCACAAAGACTTGTCAGAATGTTTTACTATTCAATACGAATGAGGAATATTTATATGTTCATTTGACTCTATACTTATTAAAATTATCCTGTCTTTTTTACGCAGTTGCCATATGTATACACACAGAAACAAGATGAACATTTCATTATATTTTTCATATTTTCGATGCATGAAAGCTCCGAATGGGATAAAATGTTAACAACAACAGGAGAGGCATTACTGTACTCTCTCTCCTTGGTTAGTGATGCATCTACTCCGAGCTCCGGAGTCTATAGTTCACTCACTTTCATCGAGCGATTCTGTCATACGATGATTGCAGCTGTCTCTCATATTTGAGCAATTATAAAACATCATTAATTAGTAAATCTTTCATATCTTATTTGTGGAAAATAGAATATGTTGACGTACAGACAAGATAGTCAAGATTTATGAATCACTAACTTCCTTAGTGCGTTGATTTCTATTTCTATTTGTAATTTTAAAAAATAAACACTTCTAAATGCCTTTGAAACATCCAGCTTGTTAGGAAATGATATAGGGGAACTATCTGCATGATGAGGCTAATTCAGCACCACATTATGAATGTCCGTACCATAACATTTACAATTACCACCTGAGGGGTACACTCATCAGAGGGGTACACAAAGTACGCAGTCTAGACTACCAGTTGTCCGACTTTCATTTTTGTGGAAGTCGCGGTGGCTGAGCGGGCTAGGCGGCTGACTTTGTGTGCTGGCGATTAGGAGCCTGACTCTGAGGGTGCGGGTTCGAATCCCGGATGGGACTGAACCGAAAAAAGTACTAGAATTTGTACTTTACTAAGAAAGTGAAATCCCAAATATGACATATGTTGAATTACCACCTGCATTTAAAATGCGCTTGGATTTGAACTTAACAGTGGCAGTAACGTTTCAACAGGACGCTTTATTACTGCGTCTCTCTTTAGTTGTAGGTAAGTTTCCTTCTTCCTCCTCTACATAAGGATGTAAAACAGTCAGGAAATTAATTCTGCCTCAACACCTGGCACGACAAGATGAAGACACACTTGAACAAAATTAATACATCTTGACATCAAAAGGATTATTCTCCCTGTGAAAAGATTGTGTTTACTTGATCAAAGAATAGTACCAATCATCTTAAAACCGAGTTCTTGATGCAGAAAAAGTTTAACTCAGCGATCACCAATACTCTTATTCTTTATCTAATACACGCTCATCACATACTTCATTAAATGAATTATGACATTCACAATGCTAGACAGGACAAAAGAGCGGAGCAAACAGGAATGAATATTCCCCATAGATTTACGAGGCGACCAAACGCACTCGCTGACACCCAGAACATATGGGACATCCCCGACATTGAACAACGTAGCATGTTGACGAGGTTCCCCTCGAGTGTATTTGTTCCTCATTTTTTCTATGGCCGATGTGGGCGTGTGGTGGACATGATAAGTGTTGTCCAGCATGTCCGAGCGTGGGAGGAAAGCCGCCAAGACACGACAGGATGGATGTGCGCATGATGCCTTTTATCAATTCTGAACAACAGTTTTTTCCCTTTTCTGCTCCTAACCTCAATCTCAAACAATACTTTATTGGGCTAAGAGGCTAAACAACCACGATTCATGTTTTCCTAAAACTTGACATCCGATCTATATTTAAACAAAGGGTTCACATTCTCTACTGATACTTATAGTTTCTTTTGTCTTTCAGTATATAAGGATGTAGATAGAGTATTTTCCACTTTGACATGTTCTATCCTTTGAGACTACATCTGCGTGTCTACACCAGTACCATATAGTTACTAGGATCAGGTGGTCAGACTCGCTGTCTTGTTTGACACAGGTCGCCGTACTAGATAGATGTTCATGCTGTTGATCACCGGATTGTCCGGTTCAGACTCTATTATTTACATACCGCCATGCAGCTGGATCGCTTTGCGTCAAAATGAACTGACTGAACATGTAGTTTCAATTCCCTGTGTACATCTTGCACAAATATGAGTTTGGGCACTTATGTTTATCATTTATGACAAACACCAATCACCGATTATGTATTTGGACATAAACATATCATATGTTGTTGACAACGTTTTGACGTCTTTGTCAAATAACGACTGAATCTTTCAGGAATATTTTTCTGAGATTCGTCAAAATCTGTAAATTAGAGAAGCGTTACTATTGATTATACACAGGCCTTCTACAGCCCCTGACCAGACTTCATTACGTCTGTCCCGCAATCATCTTCTCCTTCTGAACTCTCCAGTTTTACGATTGACAAAGGGTGTACGAGGACATAGGATGGAGGCACACAAATAGGCAACAGCGATGTCAAAGGCATTCACAGAGATATAATGATGTGTTCAACGGTCCTCACTCTTGCCACACTTTGTGCATTGACAAAACTAATTCAAAAACGGCAATTTGAAAACGTCTGCTCGATACTTTTTGTGTTGCTGGAAAACATATTGAACCAGATTTTTATCAATCCTTAATTCGTTTCATAACAACTCTTATTAATCCTTGACGAAATGCTTAATACGAAAGGAGATGCTGGTTTTCTCATTTACTGCGATCTGGATTACAAGGTTGGGATAATTACAGGGAACAAAACGCATAAAGAAATCAGTTCGAAATGTTGTATTTTCACTATGTATAACTCGTCCACAAACAGACTTTAGTGCATGAAACTTTAAACCAGTTTAGAAAAATGAGGTGTCTATACAATCATAATGGAGACGTTGAGCGCGATGGTGGCGACGTAGCACGACCCCGACGTAGGGTTTCTTTGATCTTAGACAAATCTGTTTCAGCCTGTTCCGTACAGTTTGATCGGACATCCTCTGAAGTCCAGACACCCTTGCTGATGTACTCTCACCTGTGGCAGTACGATCACGCAACTGTAAAACCCTGGTGTACCTATCTTGGGCTGCAGTGGTAGCTCGATTTGTCCTTGAAACTCTTTCAAAACGAATGCCAATTTCTAGAGGTAGCGAGGCTTTTTATTGCCAGACATTGAACGCTCTCTGCTGCACAATTTCAGCTGGAAGGTGATTTCTATTGAGTTTTGGCGATGCCTTTTTAATCCTTGTATAAAATGTCATCAAAATAACCATTTTCAAGTAAAATATAGGTTTTGTTTACTTCTGGAATTGTGTAAAATCATTTTATTAACACTTTTGTTACATATTTTAACGAATATTTGAAGACAATGGCTAATTAATAGATATTTCAAAATACAAATCGCATATGCGTTTTTTTGGGGGGATAGTATATTTGAAATATGATTATGTGAATGAAACCATTTCCGCCAAACATTATGCGTGTTATATGATTCCTATATTACAAACTATTGCAATGATGACTCGCGTAAGAAACAGTACAGTATACCACGGTTACCATGACAATGACATGGCTGTCCATGTCGCCCCCCCCCCCCCCCCCCGATTACACCGAGTCTCTAAACAGCATTCATCACATTGTCATTATACTTCAAGGTCTTATACACTGCATATACCGTAAGAAGTTTTAATACAAACGCGCCCATTTGTATTAGATTTTTTAATGATTAAAGAACTTTTTCGTTTTTTTAGATATTCTGAATCGCATTGTGTCGAGTCAGACAGCAAGGTGCAAGTTGAAAAAATCGACGGCGGCCATTTACGATTCATACAGCACTGATAATATACTACTCGTCAAAGGTTTAGACCCAGTGGTGTAAATGCAGACTATTACTTCAGTCAACTGTCCCAAATTAGATTTTGCAAAATATTCCATTCTGTTTGAAAGTAATGTTTACACGTGAACTGATGTATCGTAAAACAAATTGTAGCAAGAGGGTAAGATTCTTCATGGATAACAACTTCTTTATTACATATGTAATACATAAGTTGTTATCCATAAAGAATCTTACCCTCTTATTACTCACCACCTTCTAATAATGCCAATCAAACAAAGCAAATTGTAACGTTAAAACGATTACTGAATCAGTGAAAATTGGCACATTCTTACCCAAACCGAAACGCAGCCGTTCATATGCACAATATTTGACCATTATTTGTAGCAGTTTGATGCATGATCCTTGTGGAATTCATCTCCATAACTTTTTCAGTGGGGAAATGTAATCATATATTTAGAGAATAACAAACGAGGTACGAGTGATTACGAGAAATATGCCCGAGTTGAAACAATGTTCACAGTGCCGACCCTTGGCAAGACACTGAACATTATTTTGACGAGGGCATGTTTCCCGTGATCACTCGTATCCAGATGGCTATTCTATTTATTACCCATAATACAATTCAAAAAGAAAAATCACGAAGTAAAACCCCCACAGAGAAAGGCCTTGTCACCCCAAACAGCTGATTCGTATTCATGGGCGTATTAAACCTAAAGCGGTATTAAAATAACTACCTTATGGCAAATAGTACCTCGTACAATCACTTAAAAATCCAACAAAAATATCTTTTATGGAACAATTTATTAACTTGTGTTAATATGATCTTTTAAATGCAATATCATTAAACCTAATACCAAAAACGTTATTTGATCAACTCAGTGCGCCAGAACATCGTTCATTCACGACTGAAATGTGTCTAGTGACGGGTATTGGTGCAATGTTGAACCACACTGTGGCAAAAAACTGCCAGGTTTTCAATTTGTTTTTACCGTCAAATGTTAACATTTGGGATTTATTTTAAAAGACAACCATCCCACGAATACATCTAGACAAAGAGTCTGTCAAGAAACCCAAGAACTTAGAAAAAAACAAACATTATGTTCTTTTCTGTGCTACAGTCACCTCATTCCAAAAACGTTAACTCTAGTCTGAATTCGTGTCAATGGGACGAATACACCTCTTTGGAGTAAATGGTCGACTGACAGAGGGGTCATTCGAGATAATGAAATGAAACAGACCGCCATAACTTGGACCTGACAACAATGTTTATCTTACTTCACACTTGAATGTCGCTTTCTGATTGACTAAGCGCTATGCTATTATATTCAATGAACCCCGTTAAGAGGCGATGTATTATTTTCAATGTACACCGCTGAGAATTTCGAACTCTTCTGGTGTTTCACGGAGGTACTTCTTTGTTTAAACAAACCTCGAGGTTACATGAGCCCATGGACCCCGAGGGACCAGTGGACAACTTATAATACATGGGTAACAAATATACCTAACATACACCTGTAGTGAGTGCTCTAAGTGAGGCTAACTTGTGATGGTAGTTTAATAGAAATGAGTGATATAGTTGTAGCAGGTTGCCGCCAACCGACATCGTAATTTAAGCATTATATGGTGTCAGTATTGTGTTCACTAGTGTAGAAGAAATAATGCCGTCAAATATAGCTGCGCCTTTATGTACCTGATCTTGCAGTTTGATGTGAGGAGCTTGCGATTGAGCATCTTTTCCAGAACATAATTGAAAAATTATCAAAGCCAAGATACTTCTAATGGATGGATCTTTTTTTATCAAGGTGCATATAAACTGATTTCTCCAGGGGGCGAAATATTATTCCTTAGGGATGTGGATATTAATATCTCGCCAACAAGTTAAGAAGGCCGTTGACCCAAACATGATATATCGGAGTCACCGGGGTGGTCAAGACACAGCGAATGGGATTCTCTGTATGGCTGCATCCAGTAACACGAGAGATTACGTGCGTACAGTTTGCTGGCCCACACAGGAGTGTGATGATGTCCTTATCGCCAGTCATCCTTTGATTGCTTTAAGCCCCTTTCAGAAATACGCCGTCTGAGAAAACTACAATTGTTTTGCGTCAGAAATATTGAATAATAACACGATTTGTACTGAGACGTCATTCCGACCTTAGGCAACAGTAAGATTTCAATGACGTCACCATGACGACAGGAGCAAGTACATATATACTGGTGCGATTTCCATCAGCTTTTTCGAGCTCTCAGGAACTCAGGTGTTCCGAATCGTCCAGACAATGGCGTAATGAAAGTTGAAATGTAATAGCAACCATACATCAGATTTGTATGCTAGTAGTGAGAGCTATGGGCGCATGTCCTTGAGATACACTTTTTTCTAGCAATAAAATACTTACTTTGATGTGCTGGAAATATGGTCTGTACTGTGACATCTCCATGGTGTATATATGTATAGACAAGCCCCGTGATGATATTCAGTCTCGGATATCTGACGCCAATGGGTGTAAAAAAGGTTAACAATAGCACCATGCTTTCGCTTCAGCCCAGTCAGATTATCCAGCCTCACTGACATGTAAATTTGTTTTGTTTTTTATTCCATTATATATTCACACGTGACAGATCGTGTCCCCATTCTTATTTACATCATGCAATGATCCTACTGTTGTCCGGGGCAATTCGGATAGCCGAGGGGCTAAAGCGTTCGCTTGTCACGATGAAGACCCGGATTCGATTTCACTTGTGGTTCCCCCGTCCTGATATAGCAGGAATATTGCTAAAAGTGGCGTAAAACCATACTTACTCACTCGCTCTCTGTTGTTGCCCATTAGTGCCCTTGCAGTCAGCAGCTATGTAGATTGTAGTTGAGAGGGTATATCTTTTCAATGAAAACAGTAGTTAATATTTTCACTGATAATTCAAGAGTGGACTATGTCTAATATATGTTATACTTCAGATTAAACTTTCTTAGTAAAGTACCAATGTTAGTACTTTGAGATGAATCCCATCCGGGATTCAAACCCACAGCCCCAGGCAGGCATCTAATCGCCAGCACACGGATCCCGAATGGGACTCAGCTCAAAAAAGTTGTAGAATGGGCACGTTACTAAGAAAGTGTAATCCAAAGTATAACATATGTTAAATTTGATCACGTTTTAAATGCCATTGTGTGATCATGGACTGTGTCTGTGTAACTCGTGTAAGAGGAGACTCGTGTCCTCGAGCTCGTGGGGAACCGCGATCATAATACCAGTTACCTGCTTGTCTGGGAAGGCTTACACGTCATCTCGTGAATGCTGCTCCGATCGGTGTTTCTTATCAAACTCACGTCGAAATGTGGAATTAATTGCTTTACTTATCAATTAAAGTATTATTTTCAATTTTCTCGTCAGTCTGAAAACGTATTTTCGAGTTCATGCAGGGTGGCGCGTAGCAAGTCATTTATTTTCGTGTAAGCCCGTTATATTTTGATAGAATTGAGGACTTGCCCAAATTTTTGACAACAACCTTGTGTAAGTCAGGGCTTTTTTCATAGTGGTAGCTACGCCCCTGGCAGGTGACGCGATCCCCAACTACATGAACGTCAGGCCAGGTACAAGGACTAACCGATGCCTTGTGACAACACCGTGGATTCTCTGTCAAACCGTTTAGATTGCCACAAAGGTTCAGGCATCCATAGTTAGTATGTTCAAATCTCCCATCAAAATTCCATGTTAATTTCAGGTGTGGCAGGTACGCATGCAAACCTTATTGGAAGAGAGTATCAGTGCATAAAAAACAGGTGCTTGTGAAACATCACAGAGGTGACATGTTGTGGGTGAAGTGCTGTGTCTACACAGTTTAGTCCTCCCTTCCGTGAGTTATTTGGGTCTGGTGAAGTTCCGTTCTAGCAATTACAAAGAAGCCCTTGCTATATGGAACGATTACTACTACCACTAAGTGACCACGAAAATATATCACATGTCAGATTAATGTTCGGCGCTACCGTATTCGAACCATGGTCTATTACGAACATCACAGTGTCACAATGCCCCTAGACAAAAGGACTGAAACTGCTTGATCGGTGAACGAGGTAGAATCCGGAACATCCGCCTTCAAGAGCACCGACTCCCGGAGTCATCCGAAAATTGGCCTGGGATCATTATGTAGGTCTTCATGACATTAATGTACCTCAGATCGAACCTGCCTAGGTTCCCAGGTTATCAATAAGGTAGTAGGATGACACTAACACGCCTTCCTTATTTGAGTAATCCTGTGTGTGTTAGTGCGCGCGTGCATGTGTGTATGTGTACGTGCCCGTGTGTGTGCTACATTTTTATCGGGACTTGTACTTTATCAGGGCTCGCGCTGGATGTTGTGCCAGTTACATTTGTATCGGGACTTGTACATTATCAGGGTTCTCATTGGGTGTTGTGCCAGCTACATTTGTATCGGGACTTGTACATTATCAGGGCTCGCGTTGGGTGTTGTGCCAGCTACATTTGTAACGGGACTTGTACATTATCAGGGCTCGTGCGTGCTGGGTGTTGTGCCAGCTACATTTGTATCGGGACTTGTACATTATCAGGGCTCGCGTTGGGTGTTGTGCCAGCTACATTTGTATCAGGACTTGTACATTATCAGGGTTCGCGCTGGGTGTTGTGCCAGCTACATTTGGATCGGGACTTCTACATTATCAGGGCTCGCGTTGGGTGTTGTGCCAGCTACATTTGTATCGGGACTTGTACATTATCAGGGCTCGCGCTGGGTGTTGTGCCACCGAATGCCCATCCTCGATATCTCCAGGGTATACGTTCCGATAAGTGTCCACTATACCCTGGACGCATCTACGGCTCTGTCCGATAAATGTATTACCTCCCTTGACTGTCTTTTGATCCAGTCAGGTGTCTACGCTGGGACGTTGAGCGAACCAATCACAACTCACTTTCGTTTTTTGAATTATCTAACCGATTATTCTTGGCAACACAAACCATGCAGAGGTTCTCTGGAAGAGGTAGAAGGCGTTCTTGCACATGTTGTTTTAAAGTTTCGGACCTGTCAGTTTGTATGATTTCTCTAAAATGTGGGACGCACTGCGAGCAAACCTTCGCAGTTGCGACCGCTGCCTTTGTTGACACTGTGAGAAGGCGGAGCCAGCAAAGGGAGGTAATAAATTTATCGGGCAGAGCCGTAGATACGTCCAGGGTATAGTGGAGACTTATCGGAACGTATACGCTGGAGATATCGATGATGCCGAATGCCTTAATCTCAATAAAATATTTTGCTGCATCGTTGTCAGAATGTGAATTGGCACAAAACGTTCGTTCTGGACTTGTGAGATATTCTGAAAGTGTTATAGCTACAATATGTTTTAAAGGAGCCTCTCGTCTGTTTTGGAAACAGAAGAATATAACAAAGGCCTCATTTGACCTTACTGCCATCCCTGATGCGTACCAAAATGTATCCGTGTATGGAAGGTTTCTTTTTTACGTCCACCTCTCTCCCGCGCATCAATCCCCCATACAGGACCACAAATTCCCTGGAATCTGCAATGCATTATCCAACCAAAAATAGCCTTAACAACGACTTTCGAGTTTCTCGGGCTGCTATATTTTTTTTCATTTTCAGTTCAAACTATAGTTTTTATGTGAATAAGGCTTACACCAGCTTCAGAGAGCCGCGTGAGCCTGGGATGGCATATTACTATCGTTGCTAGGTAACACTCTTTTAACATCTGATCCACTCTACTATGGTGCATCTCGTGGTATATTTGTTCTGAGTACTGATGAAGCTGGTTCCTGTGATGAATACGTTTGGTCAGGATGAGTTGACATATTTCTGTTCCCTGTTAGTTGGTCAAGGAAGCATTACTCATTAACCACACTGCCAGGAGTGATTAATTAGTATCTTATTACCTTACATGATCTGCGGGAGAAGGGTGTGTATGGTATTTGTAATTTTGAAGTACGTGGGATGGAACGTGTAGGGAGACGGGTAGACGGGGTGTGGGTGCTAGATAGGGACGTGAAGACAGACCATCGTGTCTTTGTGAGGATTAAGGACTAAACGAATATTCGTTTTGAGATGACCCCAGACTATAAATGCTTCACAGTACAAAACATCATGATGTATGTTTCTGTGAAGCATTTCAAGCCGGGGTCATCTCAGATTTTGTTATACATTTTTCAAACATCTTTAATCCTCGAGGGCACGAGGGCCTGTGGGTGTGATGTGATAACACAAGTAAAATACGCTACAAAATGCACGATGTATCATCGGTTGTGAACTATTTAGTACTGCTGTGATTTGCTCTGTGGATTTGTTTCATGCAATGGTGCTGGCTTCTCCCTTTCCAGGTCTGGCCGTCAGTAATAATGTTTTTCTCTGGCCGTCAGTAACGTAAATATGAGAAAGATTAACCGTGGCTTCTAGATTTATGTCTCAAAATTCTGACGCAACTGTTTAAATGACACTACCTTACCTAGTAACAATGATTTGTGTTGGAAGAGTAAAATTAACCCAAGAAACATTCCCGAAACTATCCTGTCTGACGATGTGGAGAAGACAGAAAGTTGTATGCTTCTCTCGAGGATAATACTGTCTGATGTACGCCTCTATGTAGCAGTGTCACCCGAGCTGAAAGGCTGATACACAGAGGTGTACAGCTACCTGAGGGAAAAGCATACAACCTGTTTATCTTACCGCCATGATAAGTGTACAAACCATCGTTCCCTTTTATTTTGAGATTCACTACCGACAGTGTGACATATGAACAAAATGGCCTCTCGACTGGATTTTTAAAATCAGTGAAACATATTCAGGCGAGCTTAGAACCGCAATAAAAATGGTTATTTATGGTTAGGTTGAGTATGCACGATTCAATGTATAAATCGTGTAATTAAAGCAACGGAAGTGGGCAAAAAGAAGTGTACATACTGGAATGAAAAACAACTAATCAAAAGGTTTTGGAACTGAGTGCACTGCATGCGTCTATTATATTACGTTAGCGATACAGCTTGTGGGAGGAGCTCGGGTAATGTTGTTTTCGGTTGTCACTATCCTGGGTGTCACGGAAACTTGTCAAAGCGTAATTGAACAATGAATTGTAAGTATTGTACAAAAAGGTAAGATAGTACCAGCAGCTCCTGTACAGCCACTGTCGCACTCTGAGCTTCACAACGAACTGCGTGTCTTTGTAAAAAGATGAACTCGTGCTTTGTTAAAGGTTAATGAGTGGATACAGTACAGCGTGACATTCGCAAAATACGTCTGTATACGTCGATAAGTTATCGTGCACGATCCATTCCGATTAGAACGTGGTTCATATTGCAGCTTGTCGACATTTAACACCACTAACTCCCAAGTCACATGTACCATTTCATAACAACCAAGAATGTTCGAATGCACAGTGTCTGCAGTACTTCCTGTAATATATCATCAACTTCTCCGTCTTCAGCATTTGGTTCGTAAACAGCGCATACTATAGCCTCCAGCGAGTGCTTGAATGGTCGTTACATCAGAACTGTGACGTTATGTTGGAAAGTTGGACACGAATGGCAACTGTAAATAAGTTGTTGCCAACAGGTTTAATGTGTATGAGATTTTGTACATGTACTGACTTTAATGGTTACTGCTGTGTTGAATGATTACAGTTTCTTTCTTCAAAGGAAACAAAACATACATCTAGTCGTAACTTTATTGATTGCATGTACCTTAGTTCTTTCGTTCATGATTTATCCGTGAAGATCTTGGCTAGAATTGCTCTTCCGTAACCTATCCTTGTCATAAAAGGCGACTAATGGGATCGGGTGGTCAGGCTCGCAGACCAGGTGGACACGTCATCGTGTCCCAACTGATGAAGAACGTCGCTCATGATGTTGATGACTGGATTGTCTGGTCAAGGCTCGATTATTTACAGCTTATCGTGATGTAGTTGGACTATCGCTGACTGTGGGGTAAAACAAAACTCACTCACTCATACATTATTCAGGCCTTACGTAGGAATCAATGTTCTTCAGGGAGCGGATAAAGCTGTCTTGTCACGTGTATATTCCACAGGCCTACTTAATTCATAACACTGACTGTCCGAAGAGTCTGGTGTATACAGGCCGGGTAGCCGTTGGCGGTTCCATCCCCAGTGGAATGTGAAAAGATTATATACTATGTTGCTTCCTGTTATCTTGTTGAGGCTGGGCAATAAGCGGTTTAGGACAAGTTCGCTCACAGTAAGAAGAAGAGGATTGTTGTTTGTTAAAGTGTCACAAGTTGTACATCGTAAAAAGCATCATATGGTATTGGCATAAAATAAAGAACAACATCCGGCCAAAGCGGCTCATGAGACACTAAATTCCATTTAAAAGCACGAATTAAGAATAAGAAAATAAATGACCAGCAACCATAGTTGTTCTAACAGTGTAACATTAGAATGATATGGTTTAATAAGATTGCTAAGTTCACTCCCTACTTTAACAGGTCGAAAAGTGAAGGAAAATGGTGAAAAGGTGGGTTAGCTCGTGAGCTGACGACGCCTAAACATGCTTTGGAGTAAAGCTGCTGTTTGTTTAATAAACTGTCCATCTTGCATAAATAGAGTGACCAGTAAATATACGGTTTCCAGCGCTGTGTCTAAACCATTATGGAAACTTAATATGCAGCTACTTTCATTACGATAACAGGTACTGCCACTGTTTTTATTCTATGGAGAGAAGATCAAATGTTCATGGGGTAAAGGTGAAAGTCTTTCACTTCCTGGCGCGCGTGCATCTTAGAGTCGCGACGCTCGTAGATGCCATCCTCTAACATAGCCTTGAGATAGTCAGAGCGAAGATTGCGTTGTGTAAGTGGGTCAAGGATACGTCATAACGTGTGCATAATCCGTTTTGATTGTTGACGTGCCCAAGGAAATTTGACTGAGCAGACACCTGATGTCGTAACTGACTGTGAGACATCCATCGATCCACTTCAATTTACCTGTTCATGTCTTTCCATCCATTAGAATCTGTTTTGGTAGCGTCCTAAATCTGATTAATCCTGAAGTGTGGCGTTCCATGTTTGACACTGATGTGAACAGTATGAATGGGTCAGTAATACTTTCCAGGAACACTGAAGCAGGGATGTGTTAACTGAATGTGTTAACACTGAATACTATACTGGGGAAAACTATGGAAGGACAATCATCCCTTTATTTTTTCCAAGGTTTCTTCACAATGATTGTATCGCGTAAATAATTATGACACCTGAAACAAACTAAGGGAACGCTTGTGCTTTCATGTGATCCCGAGTGTTTTTCCCTCAGTATATCATTTTCAGTAAATCGCTAGAATTGTATAAGCGTGTACATTCCCCATTTCATCTGTCTGTCAACAGCCTGGTCTAGTCAGCTGCTCTGTATCCTGACAATGTAGGGTATGACATTGATCAAGGGAATGAGATAACCGAACACAGACCGGAATACTTTCGGAAAACAGACTGGCAAACACGTCCACCAGCTTCGTACGCACGTACGTACGTACGTTCATCAGTCTGTATTCCATGTAATGTAGTTACAACTTCAAACTATGTGAGTGAGTGAGTTCAGTTTTGCAGCGCTTTTAGCAATATTCCCGCAAGATCACGGCGGAGGCCACCAGAGTTTGTGACGAATCGAACCCGGATCATCAGCGTGTGGAGTGTCTCCACCCGCAGACTATATGAAATATTCTGCGTTGTATCTGAGGAAGGTGGCATTTAGAATAACCCTTGAGTATACATTAACTTGCGGTGATAAAGCTGACACTATACCAGGGCACTCGATCACCTGAAATGTTCAGCATTTGTCCTCAAGCTCAAAGCCTCTTTCGTCAATTTTGACTTTTTAGGACCGTCTCTGAACTAAATGCCACTGCATGTGAAATAAAGGTTACTGGCAACTAACGAATCCACATTCATCTTAGTAGAAATTGTTTAATGATATTGTTATGAAATCCAGTCCAAACATCTAAGACATAATCAAAGGGATTAAGGATCTGTATATTAATGTCATCAGGATCGAACGTATTTGAACTCACACTTCGTAGTAATATTTTCGCTTATGCGTCCTAGATTGTGTTTCACAGTACGAGAGAACACGAACCTATAGCTGTGAATCATCATTTCTGTTGTAGACCTTTCGGTATTGAATTTCCTGCTACTGTAGGATCTCGCATACACGTATGGCAAGTGGATACCTTACCTTTCTTCCAAACCAAAGATCAGTTGCTTCCTTAAGTTGATTAAGATGCGAGTTCTGGTTGTCCTAAACTTTTCTCTTCACTGACAAAGATTCCACCGATATACCCATCAATGCCGTGACTTGATGTAAGAGAATCAAATATAGGCTACGTGAAAAGTTAAAATTATATAAACACTCTTCACACACACACGCACGTACGCACGCACGCACGCACGCACACACACACACACACACCTTTGTGTTGTTTGACGACATAAACTGCTCCCAAACCTTCATCAGTGTAGATAAAAATTCTAGGTTAGGTTGTCCACTTTCTGTCTAGCAACGCTTCATGTCCTGGCTCGTCATCGTGTGGGCTTAACACACACGCACGCACGCACACACACAGATACACACACGTACGCACGCGCACACACTCGCACCCGCACACAAGCGCGCACACTCACGCACACACACACATGTTAACATACAGCTGATGGAGGAAACGCCACTGTTCTCCGCGTGAGAGGTATCTCTTATCTGAGTTAACAACAGCACTCTTGACTTGCGCACATGGTGTCATTAGTGTCGACGAAATGTTCCGTGCCAAGAGCTCCTTCAATATACAGCATACATTTGATTCACCTGAGACACAAACACATGTACGTCAACAGAGGTCCTTTGAGGTTAGTACCTATAATACACAAACACATGTACGTCAACAGAGGTCCTTTGAGGTTAGTACCTATAACAGACGAACACATGTACGTCAACAGAGGTCCTTTGAGGTTAGTACCTATAATACACAAACATATGTACGTCAACAGAGGTCCTTTGTGGTTAGTACCTATAATACACAAACACATGTACGTCAACAGAGGTCCTTTGAGGTTAATACCTATAACAGACAAACACATGTACGTCAACAGAGGTCCTTTGAGGTTAGTACCTATAACAGACGAACACATGTACGTCAACAGAGGTCTTTTGAGGTTAGTACCTATAACAGACGAACACATGTACGTCAACAGAGGTCCTTTGAGGTTAGTACCTATAATACACAAACACATGTACTTCAACAGAGGTCCTTTGAGGTTAGTACCTATAACAGACGAACACATGTACGTCAACAGAGGTCCTTTGAGGTTAGTACCTATAATACACAAACACATGTACGTCAACAGTGGTCCTTTGAGGTTAGTACCTATAATACACTAACATATGTACGTCAACAGAGGTCCTTTGAGGTTAGTACCTATAATACACTAACAAATGTACGTCAACAGAGGTCCTTTGAGGTTAGTACCTATATTACACTAACATATGTACGTCAACAGAGGTCTTTTGAGGTTAGTACCTATAATACACTAACATATGTACGTCAACAGAGGTCCTTTGAGGTTAGTACCTATAATACACTAACAAATGTACGTCAACAGAGGTCCTTTGAGGTTAGTACCTATAATATACTAACATATGTACGTCAACATAGGTCCTTTGAGGTTAGTACCTATAATACACAAACACATGTACGTCAACAAAGGTCCTTTGAGGTTAGTACCTATAATACACTAACATATGTACGTCAACAGAGGTCCTTTGAGGTTAGTACCTATAATACACAAACACATGTACGTCAACAGAGGTCCTTTGAGGTTAGTACCTATAATACACAAACATATGTACGTCAACAGAGGTCCTTTGTGGTTAGTACCTTTAATACACAAACACATGTACGTCAACAGAGGTCCTTTGAGGTTAGTACCTATAACAGACGAACACATGTACGTCAACAGAGGTCCTTTGAGGTTAGTAGCTATAATACACAAACACATGTACGTCAACAGAGGTCCTTTGAGGTTAGTACCTATAATACACTAACATATGTACGTCAACAGAGGTCCTTTGAGGTTAGTAGCTATAATACACAAACACATGTACGTCAACAGAGGTCCTTTGTGGTTAGTACCTATAATACACAAACACATGTACGTCAACAGAGGTCCTTTGTGGTTAGTACCTATAATACACAAACACATGTACGTCAACAGAGGTCCTTTGAGGTTAGTACCTATAACAGACGAACACATGTACGTCAACAGAGGTCCTTTGAGGTTAGTACCTATAATACACAAACACATGTACGTCAACAGAGGTCCTTTGAGGTTAGTACCTATAATACACAAACATATGTACGTCAACAGAGGTCCTTTGAGGTTAGTACCTATAATACACAAACACATGTACGTCAACAGAGGTCGTTTGAGGTTAGTAACTATAATACACAAACACATGTACGTCAACAGAGGTCCTTTGTGGTTAGTACCTATAATACACAAACACATGTACGTCAACAGAGGTCCTTTGTGGTTAGTACCTATAATACACAAACACATGTACGTCAACAGAGGTCCTTTGAGGTTAGTACCTATAACAGACGAACACATGTACGTCAACAGAGGTCCTTTGAGGTTAGTACCTATAATACACAAACACATGTACGTCAACAGAGGTCCTTTGAGGTTAGTACCTATAATACACAAACATATGTACGTCAACAGAGGTCCTTTGAGGTTAGTACCTATAATACACAAACACATGTACGTCAACAGAGGTCCTTTGAGGTTAGTACCTATAACAGACAAACACATGTACGTCAACAGAGGTCCTTTGAGGTTAGTACCTATAACAGACAAACACATGTACCTCAACAGAGGTCCATTGAGGTTAGTACCTTTAATACACAAACACATGTACGTCAACAGAGGTCGTTTGAGGTTGAGTAGACAAATGTCACCATTTGGTATTTTGTGTTTTGTGTCCTCATTCCACATTCCTAAATTAACAGCTTACATTGTGGTGCTGGAGCCAATACTTAGTGAAGCGGGCATGTTGAACCAATTACAGCGTCAGGGATGACAGAGAAGTGTCTCTTTAACTGAGTTATGTTTTCAAAGAATAAGCCATTTTCCATAAATATATTATTTCAAATATCCTTAGTATTCTCGAATCGGACTACACACACTCAAACTATGTTAGTATCAACTTGACCTCTGTGAGTCTCAAGGACAGTCTACAACTGCTTTTGCATTCACGTAAAACGTTATTACGGCGTGTGTGCGCATAACGTCCAATGCACGGTTTTGACTTTAACATAAGCATGTTTACAATAATAGTTTCGAATTTCAAGTGTACACCAATTTGGAATGACATCGGACATATTTTTTTTTGTCTGTAATAGGTCATTTCGGTGATGCCAAATACACTGTCTAACAGTAAACCTTTCGAAATCTTAACTCAGGCTTGTTATTCAGATCAAATAAATTCTGGACTCGTTTCGTTTGCGACTCTGTGAAACCTTCAGTGAAAGAACATAATCGATCGTGCGTCAGAATCTGTGAAACGTTGCTAGATATAAAGGGAATGTTAACTTCTGTAACGCGGATCTCATCCCTCCTGCCAAGCTGTCTTTGGATTTCTTCTTCCTACATTTTGATATTCCAGCTATACTCAGACCCTTCATCTCTGGATGTGAATATGAAACTTATGAGCTGGTTCCACTGGTATCTTTGATTTCAGACGTAGGTTAATCAGAGATGGCTTTTCGAGCATTATAGAACGTATGCTTATAGAAACAGATCAACAGAGAAAGGAACAATTTGTGCCGGTTGAATGGAAGCGTGTTGACTTAATCTCATTTCACTAAAGTTCAAAAGGAAGTGATGAAGTTGTTCATGAGGAAGACTATTTCACCAAATTGTTTTCTCTGTAAAAGTAGAAGTCTCCTCTCATTTTTGACAAATTAAATGCTATTGAAATTCTATCTTAACTCGAATAAAGCGTTCAGTAATAGCTTCATGTGGAACACTTGTGTGGAAGACTGACATGAAGAGATACTGGTGGCATTCCTGGATGGATGATCGTGTTTGGCAGCTGAAGTCCTGACACTTTGTAAGACTTCAGTCCTGCCCCACAACGAATGGCACGTGGCACATGTGGTAGCACCTTATGCAAGTGGGTTTGTTACCCCAAGGCGCCTCACAGCACGCAGTCGACTCTGATACGTAGCATCTCATCCGAAGTACTTAGTATAGTCTACGTAAGATTTACTATCTCTTACATATAAGATATGATAAGATAAGATAAATATAGATATACCTTGGTCTTCAATAGTCGAAGGCGATACCATGTTCTTCATAGGACGTAATAACGCCTACGTAAGAGATTATATATATATATATCTTCCTCTTCAATAGTCGACTCAAATCCCCAGACACGCAAAGAATCCCCTGTTTCACTGTTTTAGTCATTCTTACTGTCTACAGTCATATTGTATTTCATTCACTGTTAGAGTCTGCTGCCGAGTGTTTCATTTATTATTAGAATCATCTGTGGAAGTAACTGTTGCAATTACTTGCGTTCAGTTTGCTCTATTACGCGTTGCAGTTAGGTCACTGTTAAGTGTTGGATATTTTAGAGATCCTTGCACATGAGGCAAGCTCTGCGCGCACAGACCTGTCTAGGCTGTCGATGGCAATATATGCATGTTTGTCATGTCGACACTGACAATGTTTGTCAGGAAAAGTTTTGCTGACCTTCTTCCAAGATAAAAGACGTCACCATCTTCTTGTGAATGAATAAATAAATGAATAAATATTACATCTTGTCGAGTTTGTGGCATTTCACATCATGGGGATCCTGTGATAGAACTAGACCCTAGTAACGCGTGGTACGAAAGGACTTCACGTGGATCGGGCACGTAGGTTATTATTAATGCGAATGACATTGATCACTGGCCATTATATGGCTATTACATTGCAGCGGTTCACAAATAACTGGATTGACATTTCATTGCCTTTTTGAATTACGTAACTTTCTAACCGTGTCAAGTCAACAAGTTAATAATCGCAGACAAACAAACCGCTACAACGAGCGTTGTATCCCATCCAGCCTATATCCATCAACCTGCGGAGGACGTGTAATAACAATATCATAATATCTATGCATGATAGATCAAACATAACCACACCAGAATATCCATAACAGCAATAGAACAACGTCTGCGTCATTCTAACGGAATAAATATGGACAATAACACTACGTTAATGTCATGGATATTCAATGACTCACATTTTAAGACTCACGTCCTGCATATTTCTCAACTTAATACCCATACTTCTTCGTCCGACCCCTAAAAAGGTACTTTTGCAATAATTCAGTTGTTACGATTGGCATACTCATGTCCACGATCGTAATTACAACATTAAGCGTCATTCAGTACAAAATCTATGTACTTTCCACCCATTACCAGCTTCTAAGTAGAGAGAAAATGTAACACTTAAAATTGGAGAAATTATTGTCAAATCCTGACATGGCTGTTAGACTTAGTGGCTTAATAATTAAGTATGACTGACTCATACACATAACAGAAGGATTCTCATCAATTTCTCTCTCACCTTACCGGACATTTGTTGTGTAGATGCACATATAATGATATATATTTATGATCTCCTACGTAGGAGATACTAAGTCCTCAGGTTACGAAGGAGACACAAAGTCGTGCGTAAGAGATATTAACTCCTAGGCGTAGGTGATGTTAGGACCAAAATAGATTTTTCACCGTGGCCCTGCACAGCTACATAAGTGACCAAATATTGATATTATATAATTGAACTGGGTTCTTTGTGAGACATCAGGCCTTCAAACAAATCCCTAAACTGTTTCAAACATCCATAGGGAAGTAAATCCTCTTGTTTCAAATACTTCGTTTCCTGATTGCATCGAGAATTTGTTTAATCTTTGAGACAAGGGTTTGAACCAACACTTTCTCTATCCATCAGTATGTTCCTCTTTGTACTGACGCTTTCGAATAAGGTACAAAAGATGAATGGCTCTGGAGTCAAGCCAAAGGTTTAGAGTATTGATGTTCCAGTTTCGGTAAATGTCTTTCCTAGTCAGTCATCCCACTTTTGGCATCATTTGAAGTACACAATACTTCGATCTAACAAATAACGTCATGATAAGTACGTATATTGCTTTTAGTATGAAACAGTCAGACTTTGGATCTCGCTTGGCTTTGACAGATTGGGCTTATTCCAATTCTGTCTCAGGAAATGGATTCTTATATTTCTCAATCAACATTGAACAGATTCGGGAAAGAAAATCGCAACAAATTCATGTTTTACTGCAAAGCAAGAAAAGGTTTAGCATTCCTTGAATATATTATACATTTTTATAGCAAAATGGGAGAAAACGTTTTACTGACATAATGTGTGAACAAATCATAAGTTCTATTCATTTTATTTCCACTTCATTTTCATTTGCACCTATTTCAACAAAGTAAACCTTGACTAATCTATTTCTATGGTCCTTGATGAGAAGGAAAATGGGTGTTTATTACTTTCAGATACTGTTTCCATTTGTCTATTTACATTCAACGGGTTAACTTGACTAAAAGTAGTTGAAGATGCACATTGTGAAAGCGACAGCTTGTTTCCAATACCTTAGGAGGAAAGGCTCCATGTGTTTAAAGTACTTACTTAGTCTACATTTTATCTCTAAATGTACGTTTCTTGAGTCCACAGATGAAGATAGTTTCACGTGTAAGTGACTAGCCCAATCCAAGTTTAAACATCACGTCAGTGTATACCCTTTTGTGTGAGAAATAAGTAAGCGTAGCATATCTGCATGCTGGTGACTCGCTCATCGTTGCAGTAACATTACGGTAATCTACCATAATGCAGATGCTTTAACTCACATTTCTAATTTAACCCAATATCCGATGGCGGTGTACGTCATTCACAACAGTGAATAAATAAGAGAGTTTAGACTGAGGTCGCCTTTAGCAGTATTTCAGCAACGTCAATGCTGGGACATGCGCATTACACACTGTACAGGGATACCATGCTGTTATTTTGTTTTATCATACTCTTGATTTTGACGCAGGTATAGCCATTCACAGTAAACTAATTGAATGGTGTTTTGCGACGTATCTATTCCGAGACTGCCGTGGCCAGTGTGTGTCTCTATCCTCCGGTTGCGATGAAGCACACAACAGACGAGGCGACTGCTTTAAATAGCACAACGCGACTGGGAACTAGTCTTATGGTGACTTCCAACGCCACCTCACTTCTAACTTCACCCCCGTCCCCAACACGCACATACACCCTACACGGACTCGTGGTTTTGCCAGTGTGGTAGACATCCGACATCTTATCCTCATCCAGCTGTGGCGCTGTGATATAACAGAAATACTGATGAAAGGGCGCAAGGTCCATTCACACATTCACGAAGTAAAGAACTTAATAACCAACGTAAATACAAACAAATTATCCGTGAGAGGCTTGCTCGTCAAAGGAATGTTTTAATCATTTATTATTGCAGGTGTTCGTTCAGACTGATATTGTTCGTTATCAGATGATATGAAACAGGTGATGAAATGCATATATAGTGTTGTAGTTTATCTTGAAGTTCATTCAACGCAAAGAATGTTATTGTTTTTTTAAGTCAACAGCCGTGACATACGCCAGCGTCAGAATCTCAAGGTTTTTCTATATCTTTCACTTCATTTAATCGATGATACGTGATGGATTCAAACTTGGCGTCTGCGCATGCAGATCGGTGAGAGGCGATCGGTCAATCCAAATGGTAATCCAAATGGAATATAGGAAACAGCTGAATTCATTTTTGTCGAACATCGTCTTTTCCCAAATTCTGTTTGGTAAATACATCGCTTCCATTTGGTTAACGTTATCTAATTATACTGCCATTGATTGATTGATTGATATATATATATCAGAAATCCTACAAATCGTTCCTGACAATGCGGCTTAAATTGTGGTGAGACGATGACAAAACTGTCTGCATGGTCAAGTTATACTGTTTTCAAGCACATACTGGAAGAAGCTACACCGAAACGGCGCTCTTGTAAAAATATAGATGTTGACCCTCCGGAAAGTTTTGTCATCCAAATTCTAGGAAGCCACTTTAGCAAGAAAAAATAATTAAATTGTGGTTTATATTAATGAAGCAATATCATACTTGCACTCCCAATATACATGAAGCGGTGTCCCAGAGTTTTTAGTGCGTAGTGTTTAAAATTAATCAAACATCCATTATTTCTGCACGTGTACAACGGGACTCCACTAACGAATGCTCAAACTGAATTCTACAATCGACTCATACTTACCACTAACATGATGAACAAGTAACTGTCATTATTCTGCCTTTGGTTTATATCAGATTATAAGTGTACAGGTTTTCAGTTCATAATACACGTCCCTCATGCAAAGTGATAAAATGTGATTGAGTGAATACGAATGAAAACGTTTAAAAGCACAAGCGTTGGAAACTTGGGGGCCAGTCCACTAGGTGTGCGTAACTTTACGACCTGTCGTAACTCTATCTCATATCATAGACTTACAAGTGTCGGAGTGCTACGAACGCTCTGTGGATTGGATCAGGACTAAGCGTATTACGTGAACACTTTATCATTCCGCCAATCCCCCGTTGTAATGGTACGTGTAGTGATGGCGATGGGTATCAGATACACTCATTAATATCCTGTACAGTATTCTATGACTATCTGTTCTGGCGCCATTATTATCTGTATTCAGAAATAAATGTTGCTTACGAACCGTGCCCATTGAACATTTGGTGACTGCAGACTGGCGAATAAAGGGCGGTGAGGTGGCGTAGTGGTTACAGTGTCCACTCGTCACGCCGAAGACCCGCGTTCGATTCCCCACGTGGGTACAATGTGTGGGTACAAAGTCCATTTCAGCTGTACCCCTCCATGATTTGCTCGAATATTACTAAAACGGCGTAAAACCATACTCATTCATTCAGTTTACCGCCATCTTGTGTTCACATTTTGACTGTTGTGGAATTTCTAGGGTGCAAGCTATGCATGGGTCACAAAGGGCCATCAAGGGCAAACGAGTTTTCTCCCTTAGACCGGTATCTGTTACAAACAGTTACTGAATTTTGGTTAAGATCAAGTGATTTGTATTTTGATTTCACTACAAGTTGCAAGACTTCATAACACATGCCAATTAGGAATCCCAACAACATTAATAGCTAGATTGTCGACGACTCTGTCTCAGAGCTAGTAAATACTGGAACAACGATATGTTGAGTTAGACGTGTAAACAAGTACCATGTCTCCTGGCTCAACATCCATTGTCTGCAGCTGTCCAACCGGACTAAACATCGGCATCCTTGACGCTCAACCACCATTGTTCGTTGTATAGAGTAATAGCACAGGGAAACTAGAATCTTATTGACGAGGAGTCTTAAATTGTAACTCTGCAAGTATATGGTTCAGCCAATGTTCTTTTATGTTCCGTTCGTTGACGATGTGTGATTTGACTGCTGTTGATCTCATAAAGCATATACATGTATGAAGATACAGTTACTGAAGATGATGTAATATCATTTAGTCATAAATCAGCATATTGAAACTGTAATGATTTGTTTATGTGAGACTGTCTACAATATCTGTTGGTGCCCTTTATAATATTTTATTGTCTTTCATTGTTATATGTTTCTTTAGATTTTCAAACTAGTTTTCAAATTATATCTGTGATATTCAAATTATTGTTACTGTCCCCCACCGACAGTTTAATTTACATGATGTATTCAGAAATTATAACTTGTTTTAATCACGAAATGGCTGAATTATTGCCGACGTGACTTAAAACTTTGCTTTCCTTCAGGAAGGTACAGTTATAGCTTCACAGCACATTGTGTTTCTTGTAATCTTTTTTGATGGGCGTCTCCAGCCATGACATTATCTGAATCTAAAACACTATCAGAACCAATGCCGACCAAATGTGTTCATGACTTTTATCAATATTCCAGCAATATCACTACGTGGAACACCAGAAATGGGCTTAACACATTGTACCCTTGTGGAGAATAGAACCCTGTTCTTCGGTGTGACGAAAAACGCTTTAACCATTCAGCTACCCCAATGCGTGAAATGTATTCAAGTCATTGTACTGAATTGTGTGATCCCGGAGAACGAGACGACTACAGTAATTATGGCGAATACGACTTTGTGAGGATACCAGTGAACAGTTACTTTAACTGTCCTATAACTATGAAAGACGGAGAGACAGGTTATGTAAAATGTTGGTAATTGGGGCAATGATGACAAAATCGAACACAAACGCGAATTTGTGTCCTACTTTAACTGTCAGTGATAATTCATGCACGATTTTGATTATTTGAAGTCACTAGGGAGAGGGTGAGGGGGCTTATTACCTTAGGTATTTAGAACACCTTAGACATTTTAGAACATTTCCCAATGCTCATAAACAAAATGAATGTCTTCCCTTTACATGCGTCTGTGGTTTGTACCTGCCCTGGGATATGGCGTTATACTGAAGTCTTCTTGTAAATGTGGCAGGAATTGTGTCGCGTTTATTCACGAGTGAGTGAGTGACTTTAGTTTTGCACTGCGTTTATGAACATCACCGCAGGGAACAAGAGAAATGTGCTTCACACATTGTGCTCATGTGGGGAATCAGACCCGGGTCTTCGGCATGAGCGAACGTTTAACCACTAGGCGACCCCACGGTCCTTTGTTCACTAGTCTGCAGAACTTATGTATGATGCGTTAAATGGGCACAGTTAATAAGTAACATTTATTTCTGAATATAGATAATACATTTACGCCAGAACAGGAGCAGTCTGATTTCTGTGGCACATATTTCGTAACTGATTTTCAATATCATCTTACTCGTAATCCTTAAAGATCTGTGGCTTAAGCCCATACAAAAAATCACTGTTAGCAGAATGAGAAATGGTGAAAGCTTGTCATTTACATTGAATTTCTGTTAACGCTTAATCACCATGTGGTATTGAAGCCTTTAGTTAACGCTGTCTTGGCCCAAATACGACACAATGGATTTTCACAATGAAGTAGAACATCTCGAACGACTTCATTATACGTGCGTGGCTAAACAAACATTGGTTTGGATTAACAAGTGAGATGAAGCTTCGGATTAACACCTTCTTTATTGGACTGGCACCGTCTGTCCTACATATTGTAATAAAGAAGTTGTCTATCTGTCACACTCACGAGTTTCATGTGAAAGATCCATAGACAAATGCCAACTATATACTCAGAAGCGAAAATAGACACTGCTTTAATTGAATTTTTCTGAACACAATGGAACTGTGAAGATCGAGGTTAGAATTGATCTTCAGTAACCCTAGTTTGTCGTTAAAGGCGACTAAAGGGATCGAATGGTCAGACTCGCTCACTTGGTTGACACATGCCATCTCAGTTGTGTAGACTGATGCTGTTGATCACTGAATTGTCTGGTCTAGACCCGATTATTTACAGACCGCCGTCACATTTCTGGAATAGTGCTGAGTACGGCGTCAACACTGTCAAACAAGCAACCGACCAGCTTGGCAATACGGAAAGAGTTCTTGTTACCTTAAGTATAGAGCTCTGCGTCTGTATTGCCTTTGGTTGGTGACTGTCCAACTGTGAGGCTTGGAACTGCTCCTTCAATACATATACTATGAGCAGTTCGTACTGTGGAGAAAGCCTGAAATGTGTTAAATATTTACATTATAATTATTACATGATGGTAGAGTCTGTGTGACGCTGTCGTATGTGTGAGTGTGTACGTGTATGGGTGTGGTCAGTCGGGGTACCTGGTGGTTTGCGTGTCCCCTCGCCACTCTAACGACCTGAACTCAAGTTCAACAATGTGGTAAAGACCCGTGAAGACACACTCTTTATCAATTCTCAGCTGAGACGAGTAAAGGATATCACGTGGTCAGAATGGCTGACCTGACTGACACTTGCGGAACAATGCATTAAGACTCTTCGCAGTGTCCACCTGAAAAACATCCTAATGTGGTCCTTGTCCACCTCATCACTCACTAACTCCCAAGTTCGCCCTGCTTGTGTGAACTGTGTCAGTGGTCACAGTCTCAAATGAAATGCAATATTTCTGGTGATACAACATACGTCTTGTACCGTGTCAGTAACTGTTACCGTTAGTGGATCAAAGGGTTCGCCTTGATCTTTGACGTTGTGATTGATTGTTTACATCTGTATACAGTTGTGAGTGGAGCGTTCTCCCGTTTTTCAGTAAACAGTGTTTATGTGTCAAACGTCCAGTGAATGGTTGAACCAAGTCCACGCTGACGTGGCATCGGTGTCCCCGTGTCCTTCCTCCTGGTGACTGACAGGAGATGTCATCTGATGCGCGCAAGTGGGAGTCAAGTCAAGATTTCCGGTATCTGAGATCACGACTGTCGAGTTCAGTAACTTCTTGTCCTTCGCAGACGGAAGCTGTCTATATTTTACCACATCAGCTCTGTGAAAACACACGTACATGAAACTTCTAGCGTGACCACGATGGAACAATCACGTGTTTTTTTTATCTGAACTGCATGATCCTTTGTCTCATAAGAAAAACGACACAATGATTGGAATCCATGTTGAGTTTACTATGGTAATTGCTCATCTTGAAACACACTGATTTTCATATAAAACCATGTCTGTACAAGTATGGCCTTGGAATGTTTAATGTTGAATTTATTGGTGACGACCAGCACTCTCCTCCTCATACCCCCTGTCAGCCTCCTAATCCTCTGAAGGGCAAGTTTACGTCATTTGTCGTGTACAACAGCTTCCAATTGGGGCAGGTTCTGCCCAGGAGGATCCCCATGTTTCCGACTACCAGTCCCTGCAACTACCAGTCTTAAAGACTTAAGGTCGTAGTTCATCCAATAGTGAGATGGGTAAGGGAGTGCTAAAGTAAATTCTTAGTGCATATATCGCACGCTAGAAATTAGCAGCCATGGACCTTGGAATTGCACGGCAAACATACTAAATACATCAATACATCAATAATCAGTCTCAATAACATATTCCAAATGCTGTGGCAAATTAGGTACTTTTGTGAATGGAACTCTGAAAATGATTGACAGCACCAAATGAGTTAGCATTCATTTCGTACAGAGATAGCTGAAACCACTATTATGTCCTTCCGTCTAATGGCGGTTGTTCCTGCAGGTAATAGGGAATGATTATTTGTCTGCTGTTGACGTTTACAGTTCAGCAGGTTCCAGACCCCGCTCAGTATATGTTGCTTAACGAATTAATAACACTGTGTGTCAGATTTCTGTATGTAGTGCTAGAATTCAATGTCAGAGGTTACATGGGAAGGACATCACATTAAACGAGTGTTTCAACATCAATGAATATGCAGATAGTATTCTATGAGAATTACAACATTCGGCATAATGGGAATTGTGGGGAATTGTGAGATCAGTGGGGTGTTCGGGGAGTCCGTAGGCGTGGAATGTAGTACTTCCGTCATGTAGGATTCCTGCTGAATCTGCTCGAGTCTGAAACTGACGTGTGAGGGAGTGAGGGGGTGAGCTGGGTGTGACACAGCAACATTCCAGCAACATCACGCAGGGGAACACCAGAAATGGGATTCACACATTGTATCCAACTGGGGAATCGAACCCGGTCCTTTGGTGTGACGAAAGAACGCTTTAACGACAAGGTAACACAACCGCCATTGTAGCTTTGAGACTAATCACAAATCAGATTGTAGGCTATCTGTACACCCTCGACTCTAACATGACATGCGTGTGTTTGAAAGTATGTTACATGGATGCGATCGTTCGTATTTGAACCTAGTGAATCAAGTCCTTGTGTCGGTATTGTATTGATCAATCTTATTAACATCAGGTGGTTTTCTGTGAGGAGCACCAGAAGTTACTAGTGAAGATCCTGGTGAGAGAGGTCTTCATGCAGTAACCGCAGCTTGTCGTGAGAGGCGTCTGAAGAAATCGGGTGGTCAGATTTGATTGTCACACGCCATCGTCTCTCAACTGTGTAGACCCATGTTTATGATGGTCATCACTGGATTCGATTATTTCACCTGCCGCCGTAACATAGCTGGAATATTGTCGAGTGCATGGTTAAGCAACAAATAGAAAAGGACGAATCAGTAAAGCCAGCATATCCGAATTCTTTAAATCAAAAATTTAATAAGGACTGGAGTATGATTAACGTCAAATTTGATCCATGGTTTACCTGTCATATTTATTGTGAATAGTGAATGAGTGAGTGTGGATTTACGCTACTTTTAGCAATATTCCAATAATATGACGACAGCGGATACAAATCATGCGCTTCACACATTGTACCGATATAGGGAATCCAGGGAGTCAGCACGACCAGCGAACGCTTTAAGGCCACCCAAAGCTCCCGTTTGTTCATGAACACATGGTGTAAATGGCTAGTTCTACCACAAAGGACTACCACAATTGACAACTTCAAAAATAATCATCTCTTTGACGAACGGAAATTACACGAAATGGAGAAGTCTCTGAGATGTACGTGCCTCCGTTCCTTGGAGTCATGATCCTACTTCTGAAATTAGCCTTTCCAGATGGTTAGATATGTACAATATCACTTATAAATGTTTATGACGATAAACTGCCTCGAGGTATGCAATGGATACATCGGTCTTACTTTGTGCATTGACATTTTGGATGTGGACATTCGCACTAGATCATAAGGCTTACTTCAATTAACCACATGCACTTCACACGAGTTCGTTGAATTTAGAAGAATACTTTATTCGACTTATCTCAGTTCAAAGCAATGTTCGTATTAAATCTCGCCTTCCCACTCCTTTGGACGTGAAGTGTGCTTCACACAATGTTTCTGGGCACTTACAAGTGGATAGAAAGTGGACGTTCGTGACGAATCTGACCGGTCTTTTCCAGGCTGAAACTAGACCGTGCAAGATTATCATACTGATTACCCGGTAAATTAGTGATACTTTAAAATACAATATTTAATTTGATGCGAGCAAGAGGTTACCTGACCTGTGAAGAGCCACTTCAAGATAACCATCTCGATCACCATGTCACGTTGAGAACAAGTGTCCAGATTGTTGATGGTCTGGTCAACTCGCGGGGATATAGGAACCTTTATACCAACAGTGTTAGGTGCTTCCACGCTTGGCGCTGTCAATGAAAACTATCTGATTTATCTTGGAAATCTAGGAGACCAGAGTGAACATGGAGTCCTGGTTCATCCGTTTAACGTCCATATTGGCTATCTCTTGTTTCTTGTGTCAGCATCTGTAGTGTTATCTCATACTGGTAATTAACAATGTTTGAGCACGTTCCTTGGACTTTGCCTTAAGGGATCGACAATTTAATCTTCTGTGGTGATGTTTTGTAAGAGATGTTGAAGAAATTACTGGAAATTAAATTTGCCTGGGGTTGTACACCAAATCATTATATTCAGTTTATATCCGGAACAAAAATTAGTTGTGTCTAAAGAAGTAATGTTTCTGAGATACAATGTGTCACTCATGCATTATTTCGTCCCCATGCACGTACGTCCTACTTAGTGTAATGATTGTACCATTGTACCGTGTGAACATCAGCGGACAGTATCACGATAGACCCAGTAAAATTCTGTTAACGATGTGGAGCTGGAAACAAACAAACTGCAAAGTTAACTTGCTGTTTCGCAATGTAATCTACATTATCCAATTCACTTGACAATGGGTTGGTCCAGGGAGTCGATCTACTGAATTGTTGGAATACCCACAGATGCAACGACAGAACCAGTGAGTCTGCCCTCCCGATCCCGTTAGTTGTCTCTTACAATAAGCATTTACTGACTGCTCTAACCCTGTACACACACACACACACACACACACACACACACACACACACACACACACACACACAAACACACACACACACACACAAACACACACAGAGAGAGGGAGCGAGAAAGAGAGAGAGAAAGAGAGAGAGATTTCCGTAATTCCCACAGAACCAAGACATATTTCACCCCAGATTCAGTATAAATGTCCCTGATACAGAGGAACGCCTGTTGGTTGTAACTAAAAGCTTTACCAGGCCCAAACAAACCTAACAGTTTGTTGAGGCAATTCATCACTGCGCTGGACTGTTTGTTTCTGGAAGACTATTATTTAAGCGTTACGCCCCTTTAAACAATATTCCTTCCCACCTTGAAGTGCGGAGAGTCTCCGATGCAGGTCTTGTCTCTTTGGTGAATGGCATGTGCCTGGTTATGACCCTCACAAGTGTGGGATTTGTAGTTAAACTTCCTGGCTTCTGGAACGCATACGCAAGCATGGCCCTATTAAAACCGAACAATTACCATCCTAATGAAATCAAAACAGGACAGGCATGCTTAAGGCTTTCGTGAACACCTCGTGTTGTAACTAATCCATGTCTGTAATTTGTCCCAGTGAACACTGAATCCTAAAAATAACAACATATATTTAAGGCTTTCATATGTGCTGTATGCAGTCGAACCCCGTTTCTCCGGACATTTTGGTTTCACTCGAAAATCGTCCGGATAGCGAGGCGTCCGGTTAACTGGAGCAAACTTGCTAACGTGTTCATGATGTATATTGAACAACATTCATTCATGGAATTCATTAATAGTAAAACAGTAAATCATAACATATAACATATAATGTATTTGTGAGAGTTATGAGCGTGTACCCCACCGTACTATAAAAGGATTGTTGGTGAAAGCGGCGTAAAATCATACTCATTCACTAAGGTCCCAATATCACATCGACATATTCGTCCTACCGTTGATACGAGTGTTGTGACTTTGATTAACCTAACCGTTAGATCGAAATTCAATAGAAATCTTCACATTATCTGCACAATTTGTGTCTCTTGTAGTGCTTCATTGTAGGACGTCATATTTCCTCAGGCGAGTAAACAGTCATTAATGAGTTAGTTATCAACATATTTCTGATCAGTGAGGGCATAAAACCATGCTTATTTCTATATTAATCAGCTTTGTGCAGTTATCTGTTCTTTGAAACTGCCCAGAGCAAGTTATGCAGCTGCAGCTTACTAAAGTACAGCCGAGTGTGTGTTTTTAAAGTATGTCACCATTACAATTATGTCAGCCTTATTCGTGGGGGACCTGCGACCTCAACTGGGCGTATGCATCATTAGCTGCTCACAAGAGTATGGCTTCGATTGCTGGTAAAGACAGACATTTATTCACGGCAGAAATGGGATGGAATTCGAACTCAGGAACTAGAGGAACTAATGTAAAGATGAAGACAAACTTCATGGATAAACAACTTCAGGTATACCTGCTTGACTACTACACTCTATCAAATCATGTCACTAATATGAACACATGAAGGAGAAATAATTAGCAAAGAAATATGAAAATATCTTTTACCATCCAAACACTCGTTGGTAAGGGTTAAGACATGTGGCCAGACTATTACAAAGAAAACGTAAAGCGTTGTGCACATTTCTCACATAAACTTCCAGTATAGAGTAACTGATCACGAACGTTCTATTTTCACTCATTATTACGCAGAACTTGCTGTTTTCCCATGTCTTCTTTTTCTCACCTTTGGTTTGAATCAATAAAGGAGCTCTATACGATGCCTACAACGTTCCTACGGTAATCGCGTTGCATCAGTAAGTGAACAGTTTTATTGCTGTAATATGTTCCGTTAGATGGCTTAAGCAGATGCGCATTTAGAAAGTATGAGGGCAAGGTATAAAGTTCTATATTTTCGGCTGTACGTACCACCCATCTGCACAGATATGTGCTTCTGATGATGGGATTTGCTATCGGGCAGCAAAACAACATGATAAAGTGATAAGCTCGTCTGATGGAGCGCTGTTGTCATGGACACGAGAACCACTAGGCGTCATTTTATATTTGTTATGTTGACAGTTAGCAATTATGTAAAAATAACCAATACAAATATGCACAAACTCAAAAGTATCTGTGTAATATAAATGTTATAACAGAAACTTAATACTGACTCTGAATTGGAGCTCTGATCGAGATCATTAGGTTTTTTTACACAGGATATTACAGAATAAGACACCTTTCCACAACAAAGCCGGCAACTTGGTCCATTCTGATACACACACTAAAAAACAGGAACAAATTTCCTGTGTTGTTTTGTGGTTGGCAGAAAAACACAGTAGGCAAAGGTGTTCTGAAAAAATTCTGCTTCGCTTACACATTGCGGAGTAGTACAGTGGTCAAGCAGGACTGTTATGACCACGCATCATATGGCAGTCTAGTATGTCCTAATCTGACAGTCACAGCGCCAGTACATTTAGTTAATGTGTACCCAACAGTCTCAAGCAACACTGTGCCTTTATCAATGGCCTTTAAATATCCGTCATTTCAAACAGAATCTCCGTTTTAACCTTTGCCATCTTTTTTCTATCTGAGAGCATTAAGATCGCCACGTCTTCAGCTCCTTGTAATTACCTTATCCCTGCTGAGAGGTTGACATCCGGTGACTATTCATAGCTTACAGTGTGGGAGTGCTGATCATGCTTTCTGATACGTTCAGTGGACAAGTCTGTCTGCAAACATAGACGCATATATGTGGTTTTGACGGTTATTCTCCACGAGTGGCGATGACAAGTTAACAAACGTATTATAAAAAATATCATTAAATTGGTTATACATAAATCAACTTGCCGTGTTAATTTTGAGGATTTCGCAGATTTGAAACGCGATTCAGCGATTCTTCATCATTATTCCGCATGGTCCTAAGGGAACACGAGATGGTAGATAATCAAAACGGATCTTTTCAGCGTTGACATCTAAATATCAAATACGTAACTGCACAAACTCTGAATGGACCATCGGGGTTTGTGAAGCTTATGTACCGTCTCCTAAACCTTCTAAGGGAACTCATCTCCTGTAACATACGTTATACACACAAATTCCAATAACTTTTCTTGAGTTAAACTCCATCCGGGATTCGACCTGCACCCCCAGCATCAGGAATCTAATCGGCAGCACACAAAGTCGAGGTGGCTGACCGGGTTAGGTGGTTGACTTTGTGTGTTGGCGAATAGGGGCCTGACTCTGAAGGCGAGTTCGTATCCCGGATGGGACTCAACTAAAAAATAAAGTACTGGATTTTGTGCTTTACTAAGAAAATGTAATCCTACATATAACCTGTGCTACATTTGACCACTTAATAAACTGCATTGTGTAATCACACATGATTTTCGACGGAAATGGAAGCCACCCAGCCCTTGAATTTAGTTCGACGAGCCTGAATCAATTTCGTTCATCAGTTTTACATGCATCTGAGTTTCTAAACAGCTCTACACAGAATCGTCACCTCCACATCGCTCTGCTGCCACGCAATGAACATATATGTATACAGACAAGCTAACGAGGGGCTAGAGAGAAAACACTAGATCAGACACTACATGTTTATGACTCGATATAGATGCAGGTTCATGTACTGTTTGAATGAAACACATAAATGATATCAATCAAACATGAAGAACGTCATCCACTGATAAGAAGAGAGCCTGACGTTATTGCAGACAATCGCACGATCGACCCATTACTGCCTATTCAATACAAGAACTGGGCGTTGCTAGCCTTCTCCCATTGACGGCTTCAGATAGGCTGTGAAACTACCTGGGCTAGTGTGCTGTGAGGGAGTCTTCGAGCCTCGCAGTGATTAGATTCATCGAGTGGAAGCGCCACGGCCCATTGTTTCAGTAGACTTCAATATGAACATGACACTTTCAGGCGTGTCATTGTGAGTTTACTGTAGAGTGATTACTTTCTATTCAACGATGCCGAGGAATTTATCAACACAGGCTTTGGTGAGTTGCACTAATATACAAAAATGACGATTCCAGATTTTATATATTACTTTGTGGTTTGTGCTATGTGAAGCCAACATGATGGATAATCCAAGGTGATCAGCGATTGGTTTCATTACCTGGACAAACCTACGCTTTTCGTTAACACTGTTAACATCACTTATATATCGTGAGTTATGCATTAGTTTTAAAACTCGTGCATCGAATACTAGTATACTACACGGCCTTGGTTTGTTTATATGTCATTGCTTGCATTTCTGCCTCAGTTATACACTTTGATTAATGTGTAATTTAAGCAATAATTCACATTTATTTTATCTTGTCTGTTTCCTTCGGTATAAATCATACTTTTCCATAGTACTGTTACTACTATCCTCAGTACTGTTACTTCCGCCAGTAGTCACATCGAGATGATTTACTTCCGCCATCAGCGGTAAAGTTAACAGAACTGCTACATGAAGAGAATCAGAAGAGAACTTTCATGAATATAAACAGTGCTGTTACCTATAGGATCAGTGGTTAGCTACTGCTTCCTCCATCACTTCCTCTTCCAGTTGTAGATAATTTCCTCCATCTGATGCACTGTTAGTTGCATACTGTTATTGAAACCAGTTGTATTGTCCTCTTATTCACGTTATACAGTTTAATGTTTAATAGTGTTTGGTCATAGTCGGTACATTTCAGTATATGTCGGTTCGATAGTTTCCGTTGGTTCTTGTCTCACAAACGTTCTAATTTGTCAAGCACTCGGTTCATGGCTGCCCGGGTCGTCATTTTCTGGACATGATGAATGTACAATTCTACACTTCGTGAATGACTGAATCTGTCGTTGTCTGTTTAATAGCACACGGGCACTTTGCAAATAGCTCCAGATAAACGAGTAATTGTTCATAACATAGAGGTATAGAAATGTATGGAACCAGGCACCGTGCAGGAGCCTGCCGTTCAGAAGAGTGCCTCAATCATATCGCAATTTAATCAGTTTAATGGGTCCGTCTGATAGTTGTGTCGCTCTCAGAAATATCCCAGTCACATGGCGGCGTTTTAGCTTAATCGAGTCCGGGACAAACAATCTAGTGATTGATGGTGTAAGCAAAAAATGCCCAAATGTTTGAAGGTTGTGTAAGTTGTAAAACTATTTGTGGAACAATTTGACAGTTATCAGGCTAACTGCCTACCGGCTAACAGGTCTCATGTTAACTGCCAACCGGCTAACTGTCCCCAGGACAAGTACATTATAATAGTGTTTTAAAATGTAAGCCTTTTAGTTTTAGTTTGTGTGTTTTAGCCTTAACCCATTTGAGAATGTGTGTGATGCGTACACATAATAAACAGAGTATGACTTGTAACATTGTTAAACAAACCTCCCAACAGATGGTTTTAGAATAGCCGTGTATCATCTATTACGACTTGTTAAGACAGTTTAAGTTTCATACACAATCGTCCTGTACGTGAATTTGAGAGCGTTACACGTCTGTCGGTATAAAGACTTGTCCGAGGTTCTACTATCGACAGACTTGGCCAGGGTTTCACAGTCTGCAGACATGAATGAGGTTTAACAGATACAGGCTTAACCAAGGTTCGACAGTCCGCAAACGTGACCAAGGCTGCACAGTCCAGAGAATTGACTAAGGTTCCACAGTCCTCATAATTGATTGAGCTTTCACTGTCCTTAGATTTGACAATGGTTTCACAGTCCACAAACTTAAGCCATGTTCTACAGTCTACAGACATGACCGAGTTTCCACAGTCTACAGAATGTAGTTTACCAGTTCACCATTGGCAACATGGCTACACTTTGGTGGCAATGCTTCACTTAAAGCATCACTATGACCAGACTGTGATACATGTATGTATTACCTGTGTTGTTCCTGTCATGTTAAGCGTAGAAGCAATCACCATATATATCCTCGAAACAGAAGTTTCCGATATCCTACTGCTGTTAGTCTGACAGTCTTCCGGATGCTGTACCTTTGTTTTTGTGTGGCAATATTACCATCACGTCTAAGCAATTACCTTGACGAATGTTCTGTTTTGTGCATTATGTCGTGAACATGAATACCCGTCTTTGGCGATTGAAACGAGCTGCAGCACTGACAAATTAGTCTACCACTTGTATATTCATGTCAGCCTCGTATCACTGATATTGACCCTCTAACTCCGCTTAAATAGCTGGCTCTAAGTGACTGCCAAAAACTGTTCATGAAGAAATTTCACTCTGTTAGAAAACGCTGTCAAGCTAAGAAATTGTTCCTTCATCGCTTTACAGTGCCCATAGTAGAGAAATAGAGGCTAGTGTTGTTGGGCAAAGGGCTTGTAAATGCCCATTGACGTGTGTGAAAATGGGTTAACGTCGGGGCTATGGTAACCGGCCGATGTGACATGATTCATGGACAATAAATTAACCCAGGCTGTATTTTAGTGTCACCTCCCGTTCGATGTTAAATTAAGTGTTCAGCTTGAATAGCCCCAGAGCCGTTAATACTATTGCGTATATTACATGCGTGCAGTTGGTTTGATGGCACGATCCTTAACCTACGACAGGGCATTAGCACTGGCGTTGCCTCCCACTTGCATTGTGATAATTAACAAATGCCTAGATGAGAGTAACGGTCCCCTGGACTGTTTAAACAGGGTCTCTGAACAGTCTTTGGCAGTTGGAAAGAGACGCAGGGCCCTGTTCTGCAAGTAATGCAGCTCACCTATCAATTTGGGGAACAGGCTCCACCGTGGCACATCAACAGTACAATCTACCATAATGTCACATCAAGTAACGCCTGCATTCCTGCGAGCGACAGATTAACACTATAAAGATTAAGACTATAAAGATTAAGACTGTTGCATACACGCCAACATCGAATATATGCACACGTGGCAACATGATACAAAGCAAGCACTCTAACTGTCCTTTGGACAATGATCATTTCATAAATACACGATAAAGTAAGTTTTATTCATCATTGTACTTGTCAATGTATTCTTTATGAGAGTATAGACGCGACAGATTCTGTTACAATAATTAGTTGGTTATATCTATGCCGATTTTTGTTTGTATCAAAGAAAAGCATGAAGAATATTTATGACGTCGTAGGTTAGGCATTGTTGTTTTTGTTAGATGTAAAAAAGAAGCAATAAGTCTTTCTTTTCTTATCAACAATGTACATGAAGAGTGATGGGACGAAAGAAATGTTATCATACAAACTGTATATGACACTTTTCGTGAATACCTGGTTACACAGTTGACAAATAAATAGGCACGAGAAAGTCGGAATCGTACAACAGAGTCTTATTTAGGAATTATTTTTGTGCCATGAGGAATGTGGTGTAGCCCAGTAGCTAAGGCATGGGCACACTGTGGAGACGGTAAGACGTCCAGGAGCTACACTGGGTGACTGAACATAGATGTACGTCTATGTGTACGTCACACAGGTACGATGTCTAGGTGCTATATATCTCACCTTTGTCCTACCGGCATTTGGCCTTCACACATTCTAACCTTTGGGGGAATCGAACCGGGAACAAGACTTTGTGAGGCTGACCCAAAGATACAGGTTTAATTCTATAGTAGATGATATTATTGATTGAAAGAAGAATATTACTACACTGACGAACATACGTCACCATGTGTCACTCGGCAACGTGTACATCTTTCACATGGCACAGTTGGTTCAATTACATCCGAAGTATGACCTTTAAAGGTCTTTACTGAAGTCGTAACCACAGACATTATGTAGTAAGACATAGAGTTGTCGCTCGTTTTCCTTGAATTTCATCCTATTTAAATCGCTGACAAATGCGATGTTGAAGTAAGTCAGGTATAATATTTCACTACTATAGCGTGATGTCCAGGAGCAAGGATTAGCCGTAAGATGCCACCCTATACAAAAAAGACGTCTTTAGGAGGTTACTCAGTCTCTACCGAATCCGATGCTTGAACAGAGATGGCAAATCCCGACATTACTAAAAGAAACTGGGTCGTTGATTTTTATAACCAACCAGTAATAAATACATAGACAACGACAATAGGGACTGATGTTCCACCTCAGTGACATGAATCTTAAAGACTATTCAAAAAGTCTTTAACGTATAACAGAGGGTCGTTCATATAAATATGACAGCTGGTTTGACCATTACAACAAACAGAATTTGAAGACAGGTTACTTTCTTGCATTGGTGGTTTAAATTATACAGTTTTGACAAACGATACTTTAAACTCGACCTCTTTGATTTGAGGCACATCGGTTATTTCAGTCTGGAAGCAGAAACTTCAGTCTTGAAACCAACTACAAGAGATGGGTAGCCTTATCCATATATCACTCATGCTAGGCACTTGACACAAACTTGGAAAAAGTGACACTGACATGTACAGTTAAACTTACTTTTCTATATTTTTTCCAAGACACCTACGGAACTACGATGACAATATACACATTAATATTGACCGCTGCTTTATTGTCTCCCTTTGATGCTTGTTTTCAGGCTGCACTCATGGCTGGTTCCTTTGAGGTAAAGGTCACAATAACTTATTTACAGAGTGTATCCAGAGACATACGTCAGACACTTCTCTTCTGAGTCAGAACAATGTTATTGTTTGTCCAATATGAAACGGGACGTTATGTCCTCAAAGAAACGTTTCTCTTTAAATTCTTGATTCAGACCAGACACAAGCGATGACTGGAAACTGTCCCACTGTGTTCTGTCGACAAGAATACCTTGCTGAAGTCTCCGAGTTCCAGTGAAACGTTACAAGCATTAATCAGTTACGCGTCCTATATAGTTGTTCCTGTTTTGATGTACGTACAGATTGGATTTAAATACAGCTTACATGACTTATAGATTTGTTTTCAGTATTGCATTCAAATAATGCTCACAAATTTTGAAACTAATGCTCAACCGAATTTGTATCTGAAGAATCGTTAGATTAGGTACTGTTCTTCTCTTCCTCCGACATTTTACATTAAATGTGCTGAAAAAGTATGATTGAGCTCCTCTTGGGTTTCTTTCCTCGTTAAGCTTTGGAATAGCCATTTATGGTAATCGTTTAAGAAGACCATCTTCGGGGTTTACACTAAGAACAAAGAATGCAATGGATTTCAAAGTATGTATGGACCAAAACCCGAATTTCTTACCAATTTTAATTAAATGATTTAGGTGATAAAGAGAATCACTTTTGAATTATCAGCATGACGTTTTACAAAAGGAAGCGACTCAATTTCTGTTTACCCGTATGATGTATAGACTCATCAGTCGCCTTGTTGGCCTATCAAAGTCCGTCATAATTGAGTTTGGTATTCAGGTTTATCAGCACGAACACTGAGTGTTTCTGCGTTTGTTAGTTTATAGTCTGCTTCCATGTAAACTCATCAACCTCTGGGCAAACTCAAACAATGGCTTTCCACATCTCATCATCAACACGTAATTGTGTATCTCTTATGACAGGTTCTGAAGTGTATCCTCTGTGATCCTGCTCATCAGCTCAAGTTGTACGTACAGTAATACCCGTCTGTCTATTATCTTACTCATCCTCCAATCCAAGCATTTACAAAAATAAATTTAGCACACAAAGTTCGCAAAATTTTACTAACGGTATTTCATGCCGTCATTTGTCTCCCGGCCCCTTATCTCTCATCGTGTTAGGACTGACGTAAGTGATATTTCCAAGGGCACTCCAAAGACACACTTCATGATCCGACAGATTCGGATAAAAATTGAGGAAATAAATGTTCTGCCGTAAAGGAATATCACGTAACTCGTTGATACTTCCCACGTAGAGTTAAACATGTAGTGTTAGGTTGTAGAGAGGCAGCTATCTACAGTACGAAAAAGCGCCCATCGCTGCATTTTCAGAAAGCTGTTTTAGACATTCGCTTGGCGTGTTCTTTGTCTTGAATTAACTGCCTCTGTTTGTCTCTCAACGGTTGGTTAAGCATTTTGTGAAGCTTCTTATATAATCTGTCCTACTGAATCTCCTGGAATTGAATCACAGAATCTTTTCTCACAATTTTGGAACTAAAAACACAGGACTTGATGAATTGTTGGGTGAAATTTAATTATTGGATTAACACAAAGGCGTGTAGTGGGAAGGTAAAGTGACAAGATCAATACTACGACTCCGTTATCAATGTGGGATTGACTGGGAATGTGTTTTTAATCGGGTTTTAAAAATGTCTTACAATCAAACTGGACTTTTTACCATGACATCAGCAAATACTGGATTGTGGTTAGTTAATTAAAGTCATTCAGAGGTAAAAATCACGTTATTTACCTGTGATTTTCCAGCACAGTATGCATTTTATTAAGTCAATAACACAATTATGGTAGAATGGCGACAGTCCTACTAGGGTTTGTTAGACTCGGTCTAGTAGTGTAACGAATAATACTTGGCGTACCTTTACTTACACTGCTGTGACAACCTAATGAGTGTACACTAAACGTTAGAATAAGCGGTCTTGGCTATGCACAAAACAGATTCCGTCTGGCGTAAAGAACACGGCTGTAGTAATTGCGGGAATGGACAACTGAAAATCTACGACCGTTATAGTGATGTGAGTCGAGTTCTGAGAGGTAAATTGTTCCTGCCAGTCAAATACATGTATCCTTCTCTTTATCATAAATCTGTTTGCATTAGTAACGAGGAAGGGCAAGTGGTATAGCTGATGTTATCGGTTCAATCCATCAACCCTTGCCATGCACTACGAATCTCCTCTGTAACAGTCTGTCATACAGACCCTGAAGCTAAAATAGACCATGCAAGTCGAGAATATGTGCCAAGTCTAGACTAGCGCAGTTCACGTTCAGGCTCTAGATATGAAGAAAGACTGTGGATTCCCTTTGTATTATATTTCCTGAACATAATTTAGGAACTGCTTTCTGTTTAACACCTTCGTATCAGAGACTAGGTGTCTAGCATGGTGTGCCATGGCCAGAAACCAGAGCTGGCATTGCGAATCCCGTGCAACATGTAATTATCCACGAATACAACAAACAGATTGTAATCTGTAATACGTGTATTTAATTTTGAGATGCCATAGTGTGCTTTTTACTTCTGACATATTAAGTATTTTTAAGAGAAATATGTAATGTTTGGACGCAACTTCGAATCTCTTTTGCCGCGCTTTGTTTACATTAACAAGTTTCCTGTACTGAACGCAAAAATATAATGTAACGCTCGCTTATCATGAAGAGTGGCAGTGGAGGGTCAAGTTTGAATATTCTAACTCAGTTACAATTATCAGGCTTCATAACAGATGCCATTTATCTAGATTTAATAATATAGCATTTCAAAGATTAAGATAACTTATCTGACAGGTGTATATATAGCTGTACTTTGTGCACCGTGTTATTCAAGTTACTTGATAATATATTTTTCATGTATGGAGGCATAGGCCTTCATACGTCGGCGCTGACATAATTTTAAGCACTACGCGTTACGACACTAACAGCACTACGACAATCAGCCGCACCGCGAAATCTCAACATGAAACCTGAGAACTGTCATAGTCTCATTATAGAGGAGACATTCAAGAAATGTCATTATATTATACTCTTAATAACTGCCTCACTAAGTCAGTCACTGTTGAATGGCGTCCACTGGCATCGTGTACTGGACGTCGAAATGACTGACGTGGCGGGAGAGGTTACTGAAGCCATCAATGACCCCTTGGCTATTGCATGTGCCAGCCACGTCTTGAACTGAAAGGTTATCATGAAGATGAAGTAAAGTCACAGATTGCTGTCCTGTTTACCCATTGTCTTCATCTGCCATACTACTGAGTCGGTGGGGTAGAATGGTGAAAGGCGTAGAGCTGGTTGAAGCGTTTGACCTTCACGCTGAATACCGGTGTTAGATTCCCAACATGCGTGCAATCAGTGAAGCACATTTCGAGCTAATATTGCTGAAATATTGCTAAAAGCGACGCAAGAACATACACACACTCTCACTAAATACTACTAATATTTGGACCCGTGAAGGCATTTCAGCAACCTATGCTTGCCATAAAAGGCGACTGTGCTTGTCGTAAGAGGCGACTAACGGGATCGGGTGGCCAGGCTCGCTGACTTGGTTGACACATGGCACCGGTTCCCAATTGCGCAGATCGATGCTCATGTTCTTGATCACTGGATTGTCTGGTCCAGACTCGATTATTTACAGACCGCCGCCATATAGCTCGAATATCGTTGAGTGCGGCTTAAAACTACACTCACTCACTATTGATATTTGTCACGTCCGTCTCAGATACTGATACTTATTACATCCACACATACCACTCACCGAACTGTACATATACAATAAACCAGAAGCCTGAGATAATATACCCAATTGTTCTTAAATTAGAAGCGGCCCAGAGAAACCTGCTTTTAGCTGTCTTCTGTACAAAAGCATCGTCTCTTTGTTGCAAAAGAAAGTATGCATTCATGTGTAATGGTGGATAAATATGCATCGTTACAAGAATGATGTTGGTGTTGGTGGGAAGGTGGTGTTTTAATAGGAATATTTTTATATCAGTGTTTTGAATTTTTACAACTTTTCACCCTAGTAACCGTTTCATAACTCTTGTATATTTCTGGTCAAACTACTTTTCAACTGTGTGCATTCTCTGGAACTGCGCTGTATATACATGTAATTAGGCATTTGTTCCAGGAGAATTGTTCATGATTGCATATCGTTTGATACTTTTATGTCGTGTATCTTTAGTGATAGTGGCGCCTAACTTCTAGATACAGGGAAAGAGGCAAGATAGAGTTCAGTTAAACGAACTTTAATCTCCCGAACTCACCCTGTAATCTGATGGGGAAGTCGGATTACGGTATTCTGTTTACTCAGGTCTCAAGTTCAAGTGAGGACTTGATCAGAGTAGGACCTGCTGCACATAGAATGACATCGGATGTCTGTTTATTTGATTAATTAGTTTACAACATGACAGTAATGGAAGGGTGATAATGGAGGGTTTGTTCAACTTCTGTGCTGGTCTGATTGCTCCTGTCAGTCAACTCCTGACTTAACATGTAGTCTATAGTAAGAAATGATGTATGCCGCAATGAGGAGCACGTCCTTGACTGACCTCAAAATCTGGAATCTGGAAATAGTACTAGGTGAAAGACCAGTACTTTAACGGAGAATGAAGTCTGAGCAAAATATGCATCAGTACTATCATAATTTGCCCAAATCCTGAAGACATATCGTCCCACTCCCGTTCAAGATTCAAAGTTCGACACACACCGTGCAGAGACGAATCCAGTCGCTCCTAATTCTAGAGAAGACGCACGCACTTTACCGTGTAACACAAAGTACTACTTAACCCACCACACACACACATACATACACACACACATACACACACATACACACACACACACACACACATACACACACACATACATACACACACACACCACCCCAAATCACAGAAAATTAGGGTACAGACAACATGGGCACGACGTGGCCATCACCATGGGTCCAAATCATCAGTTTCATCATTCATGTCAGATATAGCAACAATCTCTTATCATTCAACATTGTTAAAATAGCGATACCACATATAACAAGCTGCTCTTAAAAAATGAACAAGTTCTTGAACAAGTTCGATCAACACAATATTGCTTATCATTCAGTGTTTGCGTACAACTGATCGAAGGTTTTAATCAATGCATGTATGTAATGTATTGCGATTTGGTAAGTGACTCCTACCGTCAGTATATCAGATATTATCATATGATAAACTTCTCAACAAACAAACCGATTTTCATTTAATCACTGCTCATAAATACAAGACGTGTTTACTCCTCCCACGCGGTGCCATGTGAACATTATATCCACTTCCGTTCAAGTCCTTTCAATCAACAGACTACGGGTGTCTATTGAAACCCATGTGAGATGTGTCATACAGATGAAGCATCTCATCGACCTCCGGAACAGCTCTTTCCTCACGTAATGGCCACTGCCTGCTGTCGGCACTCCGATGCTTGCTACAAGATATGCAGAAGCCAATCAGAAACTGTAGGAATCAGAGTGGCATCTCACCATGGTGTGTCAGACTAAATTCAACAACTGTTTCTTTACCGGAAATCCCATGAAATCTCGCAGATAAATTACCGGACGTGTCCTGGAGCTGCTGTGCAGACAGTCAAATGCGTACACCATCAAACTCAAACAGGCCGTCGGAACCGTTCTATTTGTCTGTCGTGTTCAATTTGTCTTGGTCCATATTCTTGAAAAGAGAACAAAGCGATCATTTGCATGCAGTGGATCAGGTGCTGTTGTTCTTGGAAGACGATCCAGAAGCGAATAGACGTGTGTTATGTAATCATGAAGGGTCGCTGCTCACAATGTCAATCACTGGATTGTCTCTTTCAAATGAGATTATTAACTAACCGTCATTATACGTCTTGAACATTTCGCTGCGTTAGAAAACCAACAGGCCAACAAACCAAACATACCTACAGCATCAGACTCTATAGTTAGCCAACATTCCACTTACACATCAATTAGTTTTTTTCATCACAGACCAGTATTTCTAGTTAGGTAAATGTGTTTTGCAGGTTCCAACTGTATCTGCCAACACTCCCATTGCATAAGCAGCACTGGCTCGCGTTCACTGTATCAATCGATTCTACATGATTCGTGACTTGACGTCAAATCGTTAATCCTTGCACATTTCCAACAATTCATATACGATCGATGAAGTACCGTTTGAACGACTCAATCACATTTATATGCTTCTAATCACAACTCGACCAGTGTGTGTACACAGATCAGACCGGTGATCTTAAAAAGCTTACACGAAGGCCTTGGGAGCATGGACGGTATTCGATGTAAAACTTCGGACTGTCTACTGCCTGTGTAGACTGTGTGCCACAGAGGGACTGTAACCACACTGAGATGACTTCGGTGAGTATCCCCGGCTGTTCCTGGTGTTCTGATATACTTAGAAGTCTCTAATTTCTGATACATGGCGCACAGACTCTTCGTATTATCTTCTATCACGTTTTTGATGATTAATATGTCCGCTACATTGATGAGTTACTTGGTTACAGTGTGTTACAGGATAAAGTTTAACGGAAATGATACAGTTCTTACAGTGGTGATACCGGGTTTTCTCCAATAATTATAGGTGTTCAGAATAGCGTGACAGGTGTGGCAAGATTTATGTTTAGATGTAACCTACCACAATGAGCACTATCATGACTTGATGTGTACTGCTGACATTAACCTATGACACCTCTCATATATCCACGTGTGTGTGTGCGTGTGCGTGTATGTGTGTGTTTGAGAGAGAGAGAGAGAGAGAGAGAGAGAGAGACAATAGTTATTGCTAGAACAACAACAAATAATTTATGCATAAACAAAACCAAAAGCGTTAATCACGTGGACTTGAAACGGATATGTCCTCTTCTTTCTCCTCCTCCTTCACTTCCTACTTCTGCTACTACTAACACTACAACTACCACTGCAACATCGACTCCGACTACTGATGCTTAAACTACTTTACAAAATCTAATACACGTACTACAAGTACTACTAACGTGACGACTACTTAAACTACTACTACACTACTGCTACTGCTACTGCTACTACTACACTTCTACAACAACTGTTACTACTGTGACAACGATTACTTAAACCATTTTAATGAACATACTACAAGTACTACTGCTGTGACGACTAATTAAACAACTAGTACACTACTACTACTAGTAGTAGTAGTAGTAGTACTACTACTACGACTCCTACTACTGTGACAACGATTACTTAAACTATTTTCAACAAACATACTACAAGTACTACTGCTGTGACTACTTAAGCTACAACCACCACTACTACTAAAGCTGCCACTACTGTGACAACGACTACTTAAACTACTACTGCTGCGACGATGACTCTACTACTTAAAGTACTAATAATTCTCTTTTAGTCTCACATTGTGTACGTTTCCACCAGCGGTATAAGGCATTACTGCAATTACCTGTCATAATATGAGTACAGGTTGTTGTACGTCAGTGTCACCTGGTGGGTTTGTCAGTGTGACGCCACACTTAGCAATATTCCAGCTGTATGGCTGCCGTCTGTGAATAATCGAGTCTGGTCCAGACATACCAGTGATCAGCACTACAGGACCCGCATCGATTTAGGCGACTTGGATACGATGACAAGTCAGCGAGCCTGACTACCCAATCCCTTAAGTCACCTGTTACGAAAAGCATGGGTTGTGGAAGATCAATACTAACGGTTGTCAGTATCAGTGGTAGCCATGCTAACATATAAATACATGACCATGGACTTGGCAAACCACACAGGCGAGAACCTATGCAAAGTTGGTAAGAGAGAAGTAACGTATTTGACTGTAGGCAGCGTTGTGGAGGATATTAACTTGACATTGTAATCAACTCTGACGAGAGTCAATCATATTAAGAATGATTGGGTTCGAGTCTACTCAGGAATTCCTCCATAATAAAAGCACTAGAAAATGTTTGAGTATCACTTCAGCAAGAAAATCATGTACATCATGGAATGTATAAAGCATATTTCTGAGAATTTATCTATGTATGACATTCCAGATATGTATATCTGAAAATAAATTGGAAGTATAAAATCCCAACCTACTACATGAAAGAAATTGATTGGCGCCATCAGCATACTGCTGTCTCCCCTGACTGTCTACGCCTAACGTTGATGCAAGTTTCTCTGATCATTGAGGTCACTCGCACATAAAAATGCAAATTCCAAGTAAATAACAAACACGTTGGATACGACATCCTGCACCCACAGGGGCAGTAAATACTTCGAGCTGGGAGATGAAACCGTGGGTCAAAATGCACCATGCATTGTTCGCGTAAGGGAAAACACCGACATAAAGAATTCATTTGGAATATTACGCTGCAATATCTTGCCACAGAGGCACAATATTCCCCAGTTCACCCGAGATGCTCATTATCCCACCGGGACGACTCAAACTTCTTGATTACCTCAACTTCGCTGTTAACTTTTACCAGCATCGTGATCAGTCGTTAACACTGTAACCCGTCTCCTAATTTATTCCATTAATGTCCGCGTTTTACTCGCCAGCGATTACACAATTTCCCAGATCAAGCACGTACAGGCAATATTTCAGTGCTTGCTTGACGTTTTGGTTTGCTAACTCGAATAGAACTTGAAAACATAAGTTGTGTTTGTGACGAATGTGGTGTCATATTTTGAGGGTCAGTCGCAATATAAACCAAGGGGAACTGCCTAAAACACTTGCTGATACGGTTCGTTGAGAAACCAGTTCTTTACTCTTGTGGTCTGGCTCTGATGTCCCTGTGTCCATGGTACCATCACTAGTTGACAGTGACGTCATTGACATATAATCACAATTATTATCGAAGGGATTATGTGCATCATCGTCAACCAGTTTACAGTACACTCATAGATGGGATCACTGTCGTTGTGCCCAAGTGGAAATGATAAATTTTACATATGCGGAAACATTGAAATAAAACCTAAAATTTTGAAATGTTTTTACTTATACTTCTGACACCAATGTATTCATATTTTGGCGTAGTCAAGCGCCGAAATATAGCTAAAGCGCACAAAAAGGCATATTTCTAAGTTTGTGTAACTCCGTGACGGAAAGACGATTATTTTCATATTGGTGAGATACGTGTATGTACAACTTGGTTTGGGTCAAAGTATTGCTCATGCTAAAACACATCTAGTTTGAAACTCTTCTTGAAATTCTTTAATCCAATTAATAAAGGAACAAATTGATCACCATGTGTTTTGGATATTCTGAAATGATACTGTTGAATACATTATATTTAAACATTAGAACTTAAAACATATTGTACCATTATCATTTTGTGGGTTTAGCCTTTCGATGAGCAGTTGTGAAAATTATTTCTGCAAATAATATGCGAGATGAAAATATGCAACTATGTTCGTGCCCATACTCGTAAACTAAACTCGTTTGTAAGAGTCTGCCAATATGTATGGGTAACATAAATAGCAGTGACGAGTTTTACGCCGCTTTTAGCAATATCCCTGTTATACCTCGGTGGGGTAACCAGTGTCAGACAGTAATGGCATCTCCATTTCCTGGCAGTTCTCCATCTTGGGGAACCTGATAATCCTCCGCTTGAATTGAACCGGGTTTTTTTACAATTTATCTTCTGTACACTTACAAAACAAAACCGTGGAGGTAGTCTACTGATTTACTGGTGATAATCGATACCTGCTGTACATATCACTCTCATCCTGACAGTGCCGGCAACTTTGTTACTCTGTGGTTGTGTCAGATGAAAGGAAAGGGATGCATGTATGTTCACTAATCCCTATCCTCATCGTTGTTGATACCCCTTCATTGGCGGGGTCCCTAACTGTGCGGAGTGTTTGATACATGTTCCGCGGGATCTACTACAGTCAGAGACAGTCGAGAATGAGACAGATGTTAATTACTCTCCCAGATCTGACAGGTGGCTTTCTCTCTGGCATGTGGGAGGTCTTGGCTAAAGCTGCGGCAGCTTTAAACATTCGCAGACTCTTGAACATAAGGCTGAGTGAAACGCCACTGTATAGGTACTGGTTGTATGACGGATAGCTTATTGAACTGTGTTATATTGGGAATATTGTGTCGCAACACTATCGATCTTGGATGAATCAGTTACGCTTGCAGTTAGATGATCCACTGATCGGTATTGATTAAACATTGATTAAAATGGGTTCGTGTCAGTTTTATTGATTTATCAACTCAATTTTCATCGGTTTATTATTGAAAGACAAAAACAGCTTGGAAGGAGGTTGGCGTATTCGAATGCAATATTTACTCATTCACGTTAGGTCTAAATTACAATACCTGTTAGCCACTTGTTTATTAATACAGAACCCATTCCTCCAGTATTTGGGGCATATACTAGTATCCATGAACACATACAATTAACTCAATTCAGTCGAAAATGATAGATACCATTGCAATGCCAGCAACTAACAGGTGCACAACGATAGTGATCAAGACTACCAACAATAGTGAACGATTCCAGCTGGTGATAATTAGACCAGCTGTTGATATCCTTGAATGATTCCTTCTCAAGGCGGCACTAAATCGTTCCTGTACTTACCCACAGACATTGATGGAGCTTTCAGGCTGATGCGTGTGCCGTGTACTAGATACCCGGGAATCACCAACATCGCTAATGTCAGTATGGAGGTGCGATCTATTGGATAATTTTATGCATTGCACCATCTCGAGAACAAAATAGACTGAGGGGGGGGGGGGGGGGGGGGGGGGGGAAAGATACAAGCACTTACGGGCTTGGGTTTATTTAAAGTATGTATTATAGCAGGGCCCTTCACTGTTTTATTGTATGCGGATTTTGTTTCGCTTGTGCCAATGAAAAATATTTAGATTTGATCATGACTTTTGGAACCCTCAGCCATTCTTGTAAACTCAAAATATGGGTTTGATAACAACGAAGTTTGGTGTGAGTGTTAATATCAGCATGTTACAGGTTGTTACCACGTACCGAATAAGTACCAAACACGTACCAACTAAGCAGAGGGGGAAAATCAGTATTACGCACTAGTTCTCTACATTACTCTTTTCGTGAATTGCGAACTTCGTGTCATCAAGTAAAAGAGGCGTTCTTACATTTCATGCCCTATGTAAACTGTTGCGACAGATAATTGCGTCTTGTTATTCTCTGACGCTGACATTTAACATTTTGAGAACACATTCCAAATGTTTCAACGACATTTAAGTACATTTGTTTACAGTCATGATTACATCATTAATTTTCTTTTACCATTCTACTGTATTAAATACTTCTTCCGGCCCTGTTTTGTGTTAAAGTCAAATATCATCTAAACGCATGTTGACGGCGAAATGCGAGTGAGAATGTTTGGAATGTGCAGACAAGAAGGCTAGAGCATGTTATGGAGAACAGCAGGCGATAGACAGATAGTGGTCTTGACTTCTCGGGACGAAAGAGCGTTAATAAAACAACATAAAGCTCTGGAACTGGACCAAAGGATGGGTTCACAAGTCGCGCAAGTTAACATCGTGCTGTTAACGAGAATTTCAACTTCGATAAGTCACAGAGTGGAGAGGGGCTTACTGCAGATTCCACGCAGTCAAACCACTGGAGAGATATCAGCTGTATTTATCTTCATGTGACATTACCATCTGCAGCGTGACTGATACAGGAGAACTGAATTGCTTAAACATATTTCAAAACCCGTTTCATTTTGAGGCACTGCCAGTGTTAATGTTTGTTTCATCTGCTAAGTCGGGGTTTGTTTTTTTTGGTCTGGCTTAACAAGGAAATTCAAAAGCGTAGGCGTTTTATAAAATATATCCAAACAGATTAGTCAGACACTGTGAATCGTTAGTGAGGTTAAATGACCGTTCAAACTTGACGTGGTATAGAGACGTGGTACCTGTACAACGGGGATTGTTTATTATTACTTTTGCAGTGACGTGCTGTCACTAATTATTGTATATATAACTGTGTGCCTATCAACGTGGTATTGCTCTGCCAGTCCTTGGGAATATATATGACTGGAATGTTAGGGAATGATTGCGTCTTAACCCTCCAAGCGCACTAAAAGACATTGCTGAGATACCAATTGACACTGCGCAAGATGCAGTGCTCCTGAGTGTATGCTGTTGAACAGGGACTGTTTGTCTTTTTAACAAAGACCTGCTGTCAACAGAGATACGGTGTGGTGAAAAAATACACATTGTACCGATTATGGTATGGTATAGGTCAACCGCCTTTTGCCATGAATAACTGTCAACCACCTGGTGCCATCAATAACCGTCAACCACCTGGTGCCATCAATAACTGTCAACCACTGGTGCTATCAATAAGTGTCAACCACCTGGTACCATCAATAACTGTCAACCACCATCAATAACTGTCAACCACCTGTACCATCAATAACCGTCAACCACCTGGTGTCATCAACAACCGTCAACCACCTGGTGCCATCAATAACCGTCAACCACCTGGTGCCATCAATAACCGTCAACCACCTGGTGTCATCAATAACTGTCAACCACTGGTGCTATCAATAAGTGTCAACCACCTGTACCATCAATAAGTGTCAACCACCTGTACCATCAATAACCGTCAACCACTGGTGCTATAAATAACCGTCAACCACCTGTACCATCAATAACTGTCAACCACCTGGTGTCATCAACAACCGTCAACCACCTGTACCATCAATAACAGTCAACCACCTGTACCATCAATAACCGTCAACCACCTGTACCATCAATAACCGTCAACCACCTGTTGCCATCAATAACTGTCAACCACCTGGTACCATCAATAGCCGTCAACCACCTGGTACCATCAGTAACTGTCAACCGCCTGGTGCCATCAATAACTGTCAAGCATCTGGTACCATCAATACCTGTCAAGCACCTGGTATCATCAATAACTGTCAACCACCTTTTGCCATGAATAACTGTCAACCACCTGGTACCATCAATAGCCGTCAACCACCTGGTACCATCAGTAACTGTCAACCACCTGGTGCCATCAATAACTGTCAAGCATCTGGTACCATCAATACCTGTCAAGCACCTGGTATCATCAATAACTGTCAACCACCTGTACCATCAATAACCGTCAACCACTGGTGCTATAAATAACCGTCAACCACCTGTACCATCAATAACTGTCAACCACCTGGTGTCATCAACAACCGTCAACCACCTGGTACCATCAATAACCGTCAACCACCTGTTGCCATCAATAACTGTCAACCACCTGTACCATCAATAGCCGTCAACCACCTGGTACCATCAGTAACTGTCAACCACCTGGTGCCATCAATAACTGTCAAGCATCTGGTACCATCAATACCTGTCAAGCACCTGGTATCATCAATAACTGTCAACCACCTTTTGCCATGAATAACTGTCAACCACCTAGTGCCGGCAATAACCGTCAACCACCTGTACCATCAATAACAGTCAACCACCTGTACCATCAATAACCGTCAACCACCTGTACCATCAATAACCGTCAACCACCTGTTGCCATCAATAACTGTCAACCACCTGGTACCATCAATAGCCGTCAACCACCTGGTACCATCAGTAACTGTCAACCACCTGGTGCCATCAATAACTGTCAAGCATCTGGTACCATCAATACCTGTCAAGCACCTGGTATCATCAATAACTGTCAACCACCTTTTGCCATGAATAACTGTCAACCACCTAGTGCCGGCAATAACCGTCAACCACCTGTACCATCAATAACAGTCAACCACCTGGTGCCATCAATAACTGCCATACCATAAATGCTGTTCCCAAACGCCTGGTGTTCCCTTGTCTTGTTCAACTAACGCAAACAGCTTTATAAACACGTGGTGCCATCATGATCACTGTAGATTCTTTGCCATTTTCACTTCAGACAAATGTTTTCATAACACTATGTGCTATCATAATCACTGTATGTTCTTTGCGATTTCCACTTGACGTAAATGTTTTCATAAACACTAGGTGCCATCACTGTACCTCACATTAAAGACTTTTAAAAACACCTGTTTGTTTGAGTTTTTTCCACTTGTAAACGTCTTTCTCTTCACAAACACAGTGTTAGTACCTTCCTTGTTCTCTGACTGTCACTTCCTTCCAGCTTAATGTACATGAATGGCACTGACATCTGGTGTCATGTCACTAGACTGGATTCCTATTTCTCTCTTCACGTTGACACGCTTCCCACCACAAACGGTGTCGTCAATGAGAGCTTCTTTTGTGACTTTCACTTTTGCTTTATGTGGCTGTTGACAGATGAACAGGTATGGACGACTCTGGCAAACAATGAAGCATCCGTCACTCGTCCACTGTTATACATCTAAGTCCCAACACACACAACACAAACATGTTCTCCCATGCTGATAGCAGTAGAATGATTTAAAGACATCAAGAATATTCCATCAACCGCTCTCAAGACACGTGTAACATAAGGGGTATGAGGGGTGCGCGCCACCTAACAGGATTATTGAAATGTTATGCACTTCGAGTCATAACAAACGAAATAATAGGTTCAGTCTGATTGGCACCTACCACGAATTGATATGAAATAGTAATAGTAGACTCGTTGCTAGGATACTGAGATTCCTTCAAAACACCGTGTGATCATTCTTAGTGAAATATTTTCGGACAAGGAAGCCTGATGCATGAATAATCAAGATTGAAGAAAGAGGATTGAAATGTTTGTTGAATGTTATTATCGTGAGTCTCACAAAGGCTATCTTCACATGCACCTTCTGAGGTGACGCTAGATTTCGACAAAGCCGATACTCCACGATGTGCAAATACACCACAACAAAGTTTCAGCAAAACCCCCTGTGACGATGTAATTGAAGCGAACAGACCGGTTAAATAAAACATGTTGTTACTCCACTGTCTGAGTTGTCTCACTTCGCAATAATTCCGACTTGGGAGACGCAGCAACACTCTGTTCCACACAACTCTCCTTGGTTGTCTGCCTGCAATTATATTAGCAGGTTCTCCCTGTGTCATATGCAGTAACAAGGCAATCAGCCACCCCAAATCCCCCAGGTCACCAATATGGCGTCACTCGCCAATGTGTTTACTCGCAAGAAAGGTCATCAGTCGTGTCTGGGTGCAGGGCGCTGAAAGCAGAGGAGACAAATGAGACGTCTCTACAATATCTCAGTGTGTCAGTGGTTCGTAACACAACACCAATTCAGTGCAGTAAGACGTAGTGCGCATCATTGGTGTTGCAGACGATGATGTGTTTACCACATTGAACTTGCGTGCAGAATGACACTCTGCTATCGTAGCTATTGTTTAGTGATAAAGGTGGGATGTGTTTGTGTGATGTATATATGGAATGAATTATGTGCGCCAGTGCTGAGAAGGGAAGGTGTATTTTAAGTAGGTCATACTAAGTTTAACAACAGATTCGGTGATCGTGACCTGGGTTGCTTCGGCTTTCGTCGATCTAAAAGTCAGTGAACGCGCAAATACATGGTATACACTGATGTAACGTTCAAGGAAGTCTCAAGCGATTGAAGAGACAAAATCAATCTATGCTTTAGTGTCCCCTGCATCGTGATGAACATGATAAATTAATATCAAAGAAAACAGGTTCGTAATAACAAAAATTGTGAGTCACATTTGTATCACTGAATCGACTGTTCCTGTTCCAAGGATTCGACGTTATTAGTTATGATTGGTTAGCTTTAACCAGTCAAGAACATACACACCAGACAATGGCAAAATTACATCGATCATTTATTGCATTAGAAGATTATATTCATGACTGATTTTGATGTAATTGTATGCAAAACAACACAGGAACATTAGCAGCTAATATGAAGTCATGCTACAATTAGGAACACCATCATGGATAACTAACGTCATATTTGGCTATTATAGATATGTACAATCTCACAGACGATCATCACGGACCATTTGCCAACGTTTCTCCCTCAGCAGTAATGCAACATCTAATCCCATCACAAAACAGTTAAAACAGGATCTGGTAACAGACAACATATGGACATCATATCCTGGTGGTGGATTAGCAACGCATGCAGACATCGATGAAAAGTTACTTCAAAGTTGCTTCAAAAGGCATCAGTTTCCCTGTATCCTTGTGACCTTCAAAGGCGTTATATTATCACACGGGTGACACCTAAGGTAGGATATAAACTAGAAAGATGATATTCAAACGGGAACATGTCGAAATAATGTAACCTGCGTATTGTACAATAGTGTGCTCTTCGTTCCTTTCTTTCAGTATATGTTACAAGGATTGATGGAGTGTGTCTTTCTATTCCTGGTGTCATCGACGATTTTGTCGGTCTTCACACACACACATACACACACATACACACACACACACACACACATACAGACAGGAAGAGAGAGAGAGATTGAGAGCGAGTCAACTGGTGTATGATTAGGATGAATATATATAAATTACGTTTAATATTTTTACCGATTTCATGACAAACGACATTGTTATACATCTCCAGATTAGTCATGAGGACACTTTAATGACATTCTGAGACGTCACCTATGCTGGCTGTTGGTGTTGATTAATCAAGTACAATGTACATACAGAAGTTTGTCTGTGGGACTATCTATTTCTTTTGACTGCATTTGACGGTCAGTTTCCAGGTCTCGGGTTTTATCTTGATCCATTTTATATGTCCATAATTTTGTTCTAGGATTAAGATACTAGACAATTTTTTAATCATTCCTTTTATCAGTGTCCCACAAGCGTTTAAATGTATGCTCGTGCTTAACCTTGTATGATCTCAACTCAACTACAGCCAGTGGCCAGTGGGATGAAAACTGACATTCTTCATCTTGACCTGACCAGTAGACACCTTCCACTGTCTCAGATACACCTACCAAAGCTGGCTCAGACAGTTACTGTATACACAGTTATATTTATGGCCAGGATGACCTTCCCGATACACCTCCGTATTAAGCTAGTAGAATACCAAATACATATAGCCTAGACCTACCGGTGGCAAGCTGTTATGATGGTTATGTCATACATGATAAAAGATGGTACTTGATGTTATCCTGTGTTTTGTCTCATTAGAGACATCTGCAAGACCGGACTATTTCAATAAATGAGTGAATAAGTTTTATTTACGTCGCATTTAGCAATGTTATAGCAATATCATAAAGGGGGACAGCAGATATGGGCTTCACGCATTGTACCTTTGTTGGGAATCGAACCCGGGTATTCGTAGTGACGAACAGATACTTCAACCACGTCGCTACTCAACCACCACCGTACAATAAGCTGTCCGCACACAATGTTGATAGTATGTAATGTGTGCGCAGACAGACGGAAGTTACAACAACCTATGGCCGCTATCAGTTTGGTTTCAGTATACACTGAGGACGATAATACTGGACCAGTATTTTGACCAAACCGAACTTACATGTCTAACGGACTCGTCGAACTTTAAATAGAATTTACAACCACATAATACGAATTCTATTTCAAAAAAAATTTAATTGACTGATCAGATAATACCCTTCAGGTATATGTTGCTCAATATTATCAAGTATATAATTAAGCATAAATAAAGCTATGTAAACATGTATTCCACAGCTCTCTTGAGGCAACAAATCTGAGAGTCAGTTATAAATTGACCTCTGAATATACACAGTCTGATACAAAACATGATCAAAACTCCATTTGGTTGAAACATCATTTATTTCAGATGAAAGGGAATGGATTGGTAAACTGCTATATAACATGTTGGCTGTTCAGCTTTATATATGAGTTTATGAGACCCAGTGGAGGAATATTGATCTTATGTGCACAAAGTATTGTATTAAGGGTTTTTTTAGTATGAAACCTTTCATAGCATGTTGAGTACCAGTAATTTGTTATTTAAGATGGAATACGTTGAATCCCCAGCATGTTTTATGTAATGATTCAATTGAAACCAATGTGCATTTTATACACCTGCCAATGTGCCAAAACCATTACAGAGACAACTTTCAGAATAGTTTCCAGAATACACTGATGGAAATATCGTATTCAATGAAGAGAATGTATCATTTGGATTTAAAGGTACGAATAATAACCCCTTGAATGCAGTTGGTCTTACAACATAGTCTTAAACATGCTTTAAACATCTACTAGTAGGAAAATCAACCTTCAAACCTTCACAACAAGAGTTATATAGATACTACCAAACGACAAAATGTACAGCATTCTCAAACTGTAAATAGTGAAACTTCCATACCTTTGGTTGTCTCTACATATACTTGTCAGCAACCCTGTGCAGTATCTTGGGTATGACATTAAATCACATTAGAATCCTGTGTACATGTTTGATGCCCTTTGACCCTCCCTATACATGCTTTTCGGCACTCGTGTGGAATTTCTTAGATATGACATTTGAGTGAATCACAATCCTGAGCACATCTGTGACGCCTTTGAGTGTCTGCACATAAACGAGAAATAACGCCAATCGTTGACAAACAGTACATGTCATATAAACAAAATGTTTTGGAACAAATCCCGTTAACTCCATTTATCATGTAGCGGGGAGATTGAGGCAGTTCTAGGCGTGTCATTCAAGGCTTTTGAATTATAGAAAGGGCTGGGTGAAAGGGAAAATAATGTGGTTCATGGACGATGTGACAGACTAATAAGTGTAGTGCACGTCGAGGAATGTGAGTCTGGTTAGTCGTAGACATCTCCTTGACCACAAACCCATAAATCTGTCAAACACGACAAACATGCCGGCTGTCACAGTACTGGTCAGTTTATAAAGTCCAGCACGATCTCGAACTCATAGGTGATCAGAGGTTAACAGGATGTCAGTGGATAGTCGATTGTGTCATTCTTAACTCTGGAAACAGTGGCTCGTCTCGCGACGACACAGTTGTTCAGGTCAGCGGTTATCGTTGTGGTCAGTATTCATTCAGAGGCAGTGTGATATTGTGACCTATAAAGTGGGCAGATTCACGTGAGTGCTGATGGACCAAACAGATCATGTGAGTGCGATATGTGTGCTGCTGACGTAATTGTCATTAACGCAGTCGGGTCACCCTCGTTGTAAACAATATTTTAGTACATTGGGGAGACAACCAATAGCAATTCCCTACTAACAATAGGCTGTTTATGAATCAAGTAGTGATGAGGCAAGTATTCGCGAGAAGGTAGAATCATGCTGTCCCACTGCTGGCCGTCATCATTAATATTTTCTAAGGGAACGTTCGCTTTCATGAAATTTCAGAGACCGTCATCAGATTTTGTTCCACCAATGTTTAAACATCAAGACTTTCAAAGCACGTCCCCGAATTTCTTTCAAGATGAATAATTGGCTAACCTTTGCATGTGTTTATGACGATGGGACAGGACACTTTCACCTTCTTTGTGAACACATGATATCTTCACCATTTGGCAGCCATTCATAAATACATGGTAACTGCATAGACGGAATCGTACTATCGACTCTGTTTTGGACAGATTCTTTTAATAGGTATAGACTGAAGTTTGTCACTTAAGTTATCAGTCAAAAGATTATGTAATGCAATGTGTGTAAAATGTGTCACGATTTGCCGTTGTCATGTTGCAGGTGGTGTCCGTCATGTCAGAAACGGAGCAGAGAAAGCTCCTGTTGGGGGCCAAGGTCAGGTGTTACAGGAAAATGGTTCGCGTCTCCAATACATCCAGCCATGGTCAGTACCAAGTTTCAATACCAGTAGATAACATCACTTAACTTATTTAAAGCCACTAGTTTCAGTTCATCAATGTCACTGCAGGGATTTAAAGCCAACATATAGTTTTAATACACCTGGTTATCGTAATGCCGCTCCATAGTATCAATACACATGCCTACATTGATACCAACAGATAACGTCAATACACCTACTTAAAGCCACTGGATAACTTCAACACACCGAGTACCACACCATGGTGTCAATACACGCACACATATACATACATACACACATACACACACACATACATACATACATACATACAGAGTTGGTGTGATATAGAGCATGTGGTTTTCTGTGAAATTTTAACTCAAGTGCATATAACAGCGATAAACACATTTTCGTAATCCTATTATTCGGCCTTAAAAGAGCAGAATGGCGCTAGTTGCTCTCTTAGAAAAAAAACAACAACTTGTACCTGTTTGAGTTTTTGGAATATCGCCAGACATTAAGCAAACGATTTCTAAGTTGAGGCCATTCATTTCATACAGTCAGGTGAGTTAGTATGCATCCAATCCAAAATTTCGACTCAGTAGATTAAGTATATCCACTTACTTCAGGCAACTTTGCAAAATATTCCACACTGTTTAAAGAAATTGATTAAACATGAACCGATGTATTGTAAAGCAAATTCGTAATGATTGAAAAAATATGGTCATGAGTTTAATAAATTGTGAAAATTTTGAAATTTCAACAAAACTTTACACCACAACGTAACTGTTCACAACTGCGATATTTGCACATGTTTTTCAGCAATTTGACGCATGCTCCTCAAGCAGTTCATCTGCATAAAATTGCAGTTGATGCCCACAAGTTAGTGGAGAAATTAAACTTCGATCTACACATATACATACAGAGAGTATTTTATATGAGAACCGAACTTTTGATGGGAAGTATACGTTGTCACTCTGACTGTTTATACCGTGATATAAATACACAGCAAGTGAGATTGTTCCTCTGAGATTATGTCCACTTCCACGGTGGAAATCAGGGGAAGCTGGACAACCTTATTCATTCAATTGTTCGGCATCACCTCGGGTTCATAACTGAATCATTTACTCCATACAAGATGGCATTACAGTACACAAGCAGAACATGTAGTTAATCTAGTTTCGGCTGCGCATGGAACGATTAGTGTTCCGCAAACCATCATCATTCAGACCTGTCTAATTGGGTGGTTCCAAACCAATGTCCACTCCGTAACAGGTTGTACCCTTTGACCCAACAGGTGAAAGGACATGGAAACGTTACGCCAACACCGGTAGACCCCCAAATTAGTTTCCTGTCAATATACCTCGCGAGGAGTTATTGATCTGGAGTGACACAAATTACTGCACATTAGGGCTGTATTTCTGACTCTGGTTACCATGAACATGAACAATGTACAGTATTTAGACTTACTTCCAGTTCCTCGGTTTGTTTGTATCCCTTATCATGGCCGTGCGACATTCATTATACGCCCTGACTAAGTATTAGTTACCATTCCTGGAAAATGTGTGAGTTAATTTCCTGCTAGAGATTGATTGGTGTTTGGGTAGACAGCTGTGACATTATAGTGTATTTGAGGAATGTCGGTTCCGTTCTCTACCAATTACAGACAGTGTTTGTGACGTTATTAGTGGTCATGTGGAAACAAGCCACTGCACATGTTGAATTTGATAAGGCAATTTGATCGAATTAGGATTTCCAGCTGGACTTATTTACCAGAATTAAAAATGCTGTCGGAAATGCATCTAATTTGTTGACATCTTCGATACATAGTGTATACAAATAATAAAAACAAACGCAGGAGTGAAGTACGCAGTGTGTGAGTTTATGTTATTTCCTGTTTCTCTCACTGTTCATTAGTATGTGTTAATGGCAACTATTTCATACTTCCTACTTATACGACTTCATATAGACAACGTGTCACTATATGTGGATCAGTTCAGAGATTGTACATCCGACGACCCATGTGTGTGCGTGCGTTTGTGTGTATGTATATGTCTCTGTGTGTAGTGTGTATTTGTGTGGGTGTGTCTGTGTATGCTTTTCTTTCATGTGTGTTCGTCTCTATTTTTCGGTATATGCGTTAGTGACTTGTGTGTTGCGCATGTGCGTCTGTTTGTGTTTGCGTGTGTGCGAGTGCGCGAGCCTGTGTAGAGGATTTAACATGGTTACGTTAAAAAGACATGCTCTACTTGCATCTCCATGATACCATCCATCTTCCTTGATAACAAAAAGCAGCATTTTTGTCGTCTTATAATATGCCGCGACCAGGACCACCAAACCAACCACCATCCGCTCTCAGAGAAACACTTTATCCCATATACCACGATGGTGATTCAGCGTTGTGGAAGTTGTTGCAGACATACCATCATCCCCCGTAGGATGTGATAGTCATGCCACCAACAGATCCGTTGTATTTTTCTTCGTACTGAGACCAGTTTAACGTATTATTACTATTCTAAGAACATGACAATGTCGAATGTCGCATCCAGTTCAACAACCTTCTTAACCAATTATACAGACATTCAGTTAATAGTTTTAACGACCTCTACAAGTCAGAGTAGCCTACTGCTAAGAAGAACAAAGCTATACGGTGTAGACTTTGAGTTGCCGTGAACATTTCGTTGGGTAGGACAGCCTTCCTCTTTTCCCGAAAACCTGCCGTTTTCACTGAATTTCAATGATCCATCATCACATTCTTGCGTCTCACGCCAAGTGAAGTCTTCAGATAAACCGATTACTCTTTGGCGTTGATTGATGTTTTGAATTAACGAGAACATAATTCACTTAAACAGTTACGCATTAGATAAACGTGAATATGTCGGTCTGTCAGCGACAGCAATCTGTGCATGTCAGTGTATGAGAGTGACGGATGTGGCAGCTTGGCAGCAGCATTCATCCTTGTAGGACATGGCATGTCCAGTATTAAATGAGTTACAACAACATGCGGATTCCAATTATGTCGTCAAGTGAAGAAACCTACGTCAGAAGAAACAAATCACCATAATGAGAACATTCAACATCTGTTCGATCTCACCTGAGAACATTTTTACAGAACATGAGATTTATAACAAATGACAGGTTTGAGTGAAAGAGCCAAATGCCCCTAACTTTTTCCAACTTCCTGAGTGTCCTTTTTGTGCAGTTGGACCCGTATGGGCAACGAGCATATAGCAGCAGTAGTAGTAGTAGTAGTAGTAGCAGTAGCAGTAGCAGTAGCAGCAGCAGCTGCAGCAGTAGTAGTAGTAGTAGCAGCAGCAGCAGCTTCAGTAGTAGTAGTAGTAGTAGCAGCAGCAGTAGTAGTAGTAGCAGCAGCAACAGCAGCAGCAGTAGTAGTAGTAGCAGCAGCAGCAGCAGTAGTAGTGGAATCAGCACCAGTCATAGTTGCAGAAGTAGCAACAGCAGCAATGGTGCTAGAAGTAGTTGTAGTAGACGAAGTAGTAGTAGTAGCAGTAGCAGCAGTAGTAGTAGTAGCAGCAGCAACAGCAGCAGCAGTAGTAGTAGTAGCAGCAGCAGCAGTAGTAGTAGTAGCAGCAGCAGCAGTAGTAGTGGAATCAGCACCAGTCATAGTTGCAGAAGTAGCAGCAGCAGCAATGGTGCTAGAAGTAGTTGTAGTAGACGAAGTAGTTCTGCAATATTATTCATTCATGCAACACGAGATCTACCCCTGCATGAACGAGCGTGACCTATGGAAAGGTCATTATGCACGTAACCTTGGCTTAGACAGGGTATGGTCCATGCAGGATGCAAATGTACTGTAAGTCCCCATGGTCCTTAGTATGGTGATCTACTTTCAGTTGTTTTCATATTGTATTGTCCTCTATAGATACGTTGTTTTAGGTCTAACCACTAGTTTTACATTCTGATCTGTGATATTCTAGTTACTTTTACTATCCTTCGTTGACAGGTTTGTACAATATATGTGCTATTAATTAATTTGTGTTTTTTTATAATTAATCGTTCTCATCACGATATGGCTGCAATATTGCCGATGTGACGTTAAATATTAACTCACTCACTCACTCACTTGAGAGGGCAAGGTTGGGGTTCGAATCCCAGTTCACTTGGTAATGTTGTCAGCATCGTATCTTGGATTTACAGGCGTGGTAAACGTCGGCTACTTGCAACAGGGGCTTTCCTCCCGTATATTCACTAACATCACCCCAACCGCCTTCATACAACTGACTAACATTACACTCATCCTTGTAACCACCCACAGTGATACAGGAGACCATGAATCTATACATTACTAAAATATACTGAATACTTTTTATTGATTTTTAGTTTTTTTACGTTTTGATATTACCCTGTAGTGTGTAGAGATTAAAATATATGTATAATTCATTGTAGTAAACTGGTGTATGGAGATTTTTCCAAGATGTAAAACAAATCGAAGTGTTTTAGGGTCACGGTCTAACCCTGTTCCGTAGAACTTAGTTTCCTCTCCATATGTGATATAATAATCGGCGAATAACTACTGAAACCGTTATATTGTGTTGTAAAGTTACTACCGGAGATCAATGCGGTTTAAACAAACGCTGGGCATAGTTTATTCAGTTGTATGCATGATTGTGTAATCTCAAGGGCTCCTTTTATTTGGAAAAGTGTGGTTAATATTCCACTAATTACGTTGTTGGCGACGATACAGTCACTTTGGGTTTTGTAAGTGCTGACAGAGCGTGCCTTTTGATGTAATTTGAACACTCCATTCTACACAAAGCTGACCATATATGGCTCAAGCATGAATACTGAACCACAACCAACAAACCTAACTCATGACATCTCTCACCAGTGTTCGAAGTAGTCGCCGGCCCGGAGGCCCAGCGCCGGTTGTTTTTGGATCGGGCCGACAATATCTGCAGGCCCTTGTGGCCTTCAGAAAATTATCTGTCTTCTTCTTTCACAACTGGAATCTTCCCCTTGTTTTTCTCCTGTTATTAACGTTCTGGAATCATCCATGATCCATCACGTTACAATCAATAACTTAGTTTGAAAAATTCAATTCTGGTATTTCAGCGCTTTGCGCTGAGGAATGTCAACACCAATCTTTTACAAATAAAATTTCTCTCTGAGCCATGGGCTGCGCTAAATGATTTTGTAGAAGCAGTGTGAATCTGTGTACAGTGTAGTCTATTTTGTATTTTATTGGTTTGGCTTTAACAAAAATGAGCCTGCAGATTTCACTGAGAGCATGTAGATTTTAAAGCCCGCAGGCCACGATGGCCACTGGCAAATTAAAGTATTGTCTCTCACCCATCACTGGCAAATTAAAGTATTGTCTCTCACCCATCACCGAACATTGTCGGTTTTCTCTTCATATTCACAATACACGGGTACACACCGCGATGAGAAGATCCGACCAATCCAGTTATACATTTGGCAAGATACATCTATTGCTTCAGATTTCTTGCCAACCTATGTTAAACTGTAACTATTCAGCGTTTACGTTTTACTGTGAACTGTCCCTGGCTATATCGTCGCGTGTCTGTAAATGTTCAGACTAACGTCACGTTTGAAAAACGGAATTTGATATCTCACAAAATTACCCTGCACTGATTCCGATCTCGACTCCTCAGGATCTGTTGTTTTGTTAGCAGATGGTTAAAGTGTTGAGGATCTCCAGAACTCTTTTTGTACGTTCTAGACTGAGTTAAACGAGTAAAATCTACTCTGTTGTCAGTTCTGTACCCCCCTCTAAGACACCCCCAGGAAAATCATTAACAGCCACTGATCAACAGCTGATTTTATGCATTACACGTGTGGTTATTGGGAAACGACGCTCATTCATCGCCATAGAGGACTCAGATGAGCCCCTGTATCATGTATTCGTCCACATGTCTACAATGTGTGAAGCCAACGCTGCTTTTCCAATGGACACTCCAAGTGGCTTCAGTTTTCGTTAAAGATCAGACTTCAGATAAGTCATGGGAATTTATGGGCATATCATAAGTTGCACACTGGTCACGTGGAGGGGGAGGTGGGGGGTGGGGGGGGGTGGTGTCATGGGTTGATGTACCCTCTATGTTTGTTAATGGTTCATATTAAACATCAACAAAGACTGAGGGTACATCATGGGCCCCGAGGGAGTTGAGGTACGAAAAACGCTACGGTCACACTCACTTTGCAGTTGGTGCCTGCATGGATTATCTTCATGTGTAATATTTCACAACACACTATACCAAGTGCTGATCCATGAATGCTGCTAAAGGTCGCTGCAATATATGCGACTTACAAGGCAGATAATGCATCAGTTTACTCTAACGTCACAGAGGAAAGTATAATAATCATGTTAAGGTGATACAGCTTAATGTGAGAGGAACACTCGCAGTAATGCAATGACTCAGAAAAGCCAGTGAAATATATTTCAGTTATGCCTGTTGTATAGCAGAGCAGAGCAGAGCAGAGATTCCGATCTTCATGATTAAAGAAAAATGTTTACCACACACATGAGTGTATCAGTAGCTGAAGATGAATTTCGTAGGCTTCCATTTCACCATCAGGGTGAGTGAGTGAGTTTAGTTTTACGTCCCTTTTAGCAGTATTCCAGCAATAACACGGCAGGTGACACCAGAAATCGGTTTCATTGATTGTACCCATATAAGGAATCGAGCCTAGCTTTACGGCATGAAGGACGAAAGCTGTAACCACCAGTCTATTCCACCGCCCCTCACCACCAGAAATGCACCCAGTTCAAGTAAATATTCAACGTCAGTGCAAAGAATAACCACCCCAGACTGAGATACAACCAAACTTTCCCCAAAACATCAACAGTTGGTACTGCTGTTATATATCTTAGTCTTTTGGCTTATCTGGTAGACTACAATCAAACTCCGTGTTCCGTTTCCATGTCAGAGATGCTACTTTTAGTATCCTGAGTATCAGATGATGATATAACGGCGTCTACTGTTACGTTCAACAGAACATACATCAACGTTATCAGCACTGTAATCATCGCCGTCTGGTGTAGAACTCGTACACTACAAATTTCTTCATGAAACGCTTTTTGGAGTTTGAAATGTCTTAATGTGACGATGTTTTGGACTGGAATAATTTATTGCCCTCAACGATCTTTTTGAACGCTATATCGGAGCTACCGAACTTAATTAATCACGCTGTGATGGTATGCCTTCCATGGGCATTAATGCTTTAGCGCAGGGAAGGCTGTTTTTATATAGACATATAGAAAAGGCCTCTGAGTTGAAAGAGGAGCATATCGCTGATAACCTATAAAACCCAGCATGAGTAAATGGAAGGTATCGCAGAGATAAGGCTGAAAATGAACAGCTGTTTGTAATAGTCAGGCTCTCTGAAGCAGTCCACGCACGCTAATCTGTGATAGATGAACCAGATGATCAGCGTAAGTAGAGCTCATCAGTCAGGAGTTCAAATCCAAAGAAGCTGAAGTGGAACTCTTCAGTCAATCGATCAAACTCCTACAAGAGTGTCAAAGAGGAGCTCCTACAATGGAGAGTGATCGAATTGATAACAATTCGAAATGTTTTTCACGATTTGTAATCTCTATAAGCTGCAGATTCACCGTTAACACATCCTGCTATTTAAATCAGTATTGTATGATCTTCGACACTGACTAGTGGTGATTTATTGCAGACCCTGCGGACGGCCCTACGCCCTGTGTGGTGGCCTGGGACGACATACTGTGCTGGGATGAGACACCCCCCGGCACCATGGCCCAGCAGCATTGCCCGGACTATGTCAATGGCTTCAACAAAAATGGTAAGGGATGTGGAAAATGTATTTCTCTTTGTGAGAGTACTCTGCTGTTAATGCAGTATATTGACGTACCTGATACAGGCGAGGTGACATGGGGTTTAAAGCTGTACTTTAATGTTTGTATCGTATGACGAAGTGGATGTTTGGGTGTGTGTGGCTGATTGTACTAGCCCAGACTTAAGCAGTTGGTTTTACAGTACTAGCCCACTGACATGCCATACCGAGGTCTTTTGGTATGACAGGCGGCCGAGGATCGAACCAGCGACCTTGCGCTGTCGGGACGGGCACTCTAGCCACTACACTACCAAGCGCCCGTAAACGATGGAATTAAGGAGGTGGAAATACGCTCCCTTTAGTTTGTTTCACTTTGAAGATGTACACGTGAAAAACATCAACTTCAAAGAGATAATCTCAATTATGTGCAGGAAAATGTTACTGCAGGATAAACAATGTACAATGCTGCAATGTAAAACATCTGCCACTCGCATGCTATACCTGGCGCAGACTTTTAGTCGAGACGATTAATGATAACTGGCTGCTTGCCAGCACAGTAGTGCACTCGGAAGCTATTTTCAATACGAATACATCACAGAGTGCATCGCTCCAATCGAACAGTCCTTGTTTAATCCTCAAATGCAAAGCACCACGTCCTGAGCAGACACTGGCTACCACACCACGGAAGGGGGTTATAAACGTAGAATTGTATACAGATCGCGGTTAATTTGAAATTACACTTTCTTAATAAAATACAAACATCACTTTATTGAGTCCCATACGGCGTTCGAACCCGCACCCTCAGAGAGAGGCACATAATGGCCATTAGGCAAAGTCAGCCTCCTAACCCGCTCAGCCACCGCGACTTCCACAGACAACTGGTAATCTAGACTGCGTACTTTGTGCACCTCTCCGACAGGTGTAAATTGTCACGTCTCTCACGGCCGAAATCTATGATTACTCAATGCCATTTACAAGCAGGGTCAAATGTAACATATGCTATATTTGGGATTACTCTTTCCAAGTAACATTCAAATTCTAGCAATTTTTTAAGTTGAGTCCCATTTGGGATTCAAACCCGCACATGAGGCACCTAATCGCCAGTACATAAAATCACCCGCCTAACCATCTCAGCCACCGCGACTTCCACAAAGTCGGATAACTGGTAGTCTAGACTGCCATCGAAATGACAGGACTAAATGACGTAACTCATCGACTTGGCCAACTGTCCTCTGGATATTTCGGTTTAAGTATTTAACATTTTCATATTGAACTGTATCAGTGACTTAATGCAAACTCTTGAGGTAGAATAGGCCTTCAGCAGCCTATGCTTGCCATAAAAGGCGACTGTGCTTGTCGTAAGAGGCGACTAACGGGATCGGGTGGTCAGGCTCGCTGACTTGGTTGACACATGTCATCGGTTCCCAATTGCGCAGATTGATGCTTATACTATTGATCACTGGATTGTCTCGATTATTTACAGATCGCCACCATATAACTGGAATATTGCTGAGCGCGGTGTAAGAATATACTCACTCAACTCACTCACTCACTTATGCAAACTCACGACTTGTATTTAGTAAGAGATGATGACGGAACTGTGCTGCGCCGAACGTAAAAAATGAAAGAAAACAGCTTACGAATACACTAAATTTATTTCATAGATCGGCTAATTCCTTTCATTAGCCGATCTAAACATTTTATGATATATTTTCCGTTTTGTCAAATATAATACATACATATCATCGAGAGCAACCAGAGTAATAGATGAAAAAAAGTACCAAAGGCGGGCCTACCCTTACAAATTTCTCCTGCAGGCTAACAAAAAATATCATTCCATTAAGCTGATATACTACAGATTAATTGTGTCTTTGACCTTTAGATCCTTTGGATCTTCGGTTATGAGGCGTCGTCCAGCCAATTAGTTTTCCTGTACATCTATGAAAAACTAAACTTTTAGTTGGCTAATTTGAATAACGACCTAAAGTCGACTTTAATTATAAAAGGAGGCCATTACTGATACATGGATGAATGAAACACTCAAAGCCTGTTCAGGTTTATAGGTCTTAGCCAAATTACTGTCAGAACAGTAACAGAACTAATCGTGTATGCCAGCTACAAGCATTAATGGCTAAGTCTGTGAAAAAAAACAACTTTTATTATGTTACAGCTCCATCTGTTTAGAATAATGATGGCAGCAACGAGGAACTAATGAAAACTGATTTTTTTCTTTTGCTTTCAAACAAAATGAATGACCTTGAATCTCGGTAGAGCGTTATAGCGCATGTCCTATACGATCTCTTTTTGGGGATATGTTAATTATAACATAACATGTCACCGTGTCACATACAACATAAAACTGTACAACATGAAACATAACCAAAACATGAACAAATAAACCATAGAGAATCCTAAATATGAAAAAGTTTTTGCCCTGACTGAAAGTGCAAATCCTTCGCGTGAATTGTGTTTATTATGTCGATAAACCCACACACTGGTGTCCATTTTCATTTGACGTGAAACAAGCTTCGTTAAAACTGAAATACCCGAACACAAGCTTAGCTGCTGTCTGAGCGCATGATGTGGTGCCAGGTTTCACGTTATCCCTCTGCAATGTTATCTCGGGCTTCACCAGTCAACAAACACAGTTGCAAGCCACACCACAGTCCAGCAGATATCTCTGGAGGCTGTGGTTAATGAAGAGGATAGACACTGGGTGGTAATGTGGTGCTGACCACAAGTGATCCATTGATCTATGAGATCACAGATGTTTAGTGAGTGAGTTTAGTTTTACGACATAACTCAGCAATATTCCAGCTACATGGCGGCGGTTTGTCTGCAGTCTGCACCCGACAATCTGGTAATCAACAGCATGAACATCTACATGTAGCTGCACGACTGGGAAGTCAGGTTCTGACCACTCGATCCCGTCAGTCGTCTCCTGTCATGTGAATCTAGGTTATCAGAATCTCAGTTTCCTCCTATTTTGCCCCCGACAGGTCTGCTTCCTTCCTCAGACTTTCCACGTGTTTACCCTGGATTAACGTTAAGAGTACAAATCTCTCGCTTAACGAATATGAAGTAAAGCATGAGTTAACACATGTGCCGTCTTAATTGGATGTACGTTTACATACTTCTTTGAAAAACAACAAGAAAGTGACGAATGAACCCTGCCGTTAAGCTGAGTTACACAGTAGTAACTGGTGCAATGAAGGATCCTCAACAACAACAGCTTCCTTCCACACATATGTTGTGTCATAAATCTACTCTTCCTGAAGTGTAAACTGATATATCAATGTACTCAACAGCTCGACTAGAGGGTGCTACAAAGAAACAAAAGAACGTTCATTTGAATGTCATCGAATATGTACAATCGAGGGTGACCAATGTCCGATAGAGAGGAAGATGTTCCTCTCGGAACACTGACCTTTAGAAAGTCACTGACAGTAGGAGTCATGCCCTGACATCTATATTAATAGGTATGCCTACCGGCTTTTCAAAATACACCGGCTTCCCTCCAGCATTACACTGACTCCAATTCATCTCAGTAACATTATTAAGCATTGGTTAGTTTTTTTAATTGTATCTTTCCTCATAAAAGATACATGTTTGAGTATATGAATCATGTATCCCTGGCCGTGACGATATCAAAACACCAGTTTTCTGGGACAACACCGCCACAACCGACATACCAGAACATATTATGGTGGCAGTTAATGTCAGCGCTCAATCTAGTGACCTTTCATGAGAGGTGTGGAGTTTTTTTTAAAGAAGGGTTTTCGGCTGCAAGCGGTGGAATTGATTAGGGCTCCAAGTCAATACATTTCGTCAGAAGCTGTTTCACTTCTTCAATTTGTCTGCAAATCCATCACTGTGTTTGTGGTATATTTTAGTTCGATGTTGTGTTTTTCATCAATTCGAATATTCGAATGACTATGTCGAAGTGCTGCGATGAATGTCATTCCGTCGTAATGATTATGAGCCCTGTTGCCTTTTGATCTGATACCTTGTGATCGTCATTGATCTCTGTTATTGCCATAGAGACAACGTCATCTAATACTCGCTGTTAGATGTCAAAAATACCTGCAGCCCGATAAGTGATAAATGTCGTCTACTTTTTAAGTCTACCTTACAAAACTACGACTTGAGGATTCAGAGGCAACAGGTTTGAACCATATTAATCATGGAAAAGTTCGAAACCGATGATTCTGTTATTACATTTTGATAAAATATACACTGAACTTTGAATCATAGTGTGTGAAACATGTGTCCCTCATTTGTCCATAAGCACTTGCTGAAAAAGCACATTATTATTTATCATTTTCAGGTGTGCTCGTTCAGACAGTTTCACACATGTTCTTTTGGCGACGACTGTAGCCAATTTCGAGCCATGACATGAATAGGCAACATCAAGACTAGTGTGCAAGTCATTCAATGCATACAGAAACTAGTGAACTTGCTAATCCACACGCACGCAGACGCACACGCACACGCACACGCACACGCACACGCACACGCACATGCACACACACGCAACCCTTGTCTCAGTATGTATACACCATGGATCATGAACCTTGTCTTTCCGACATAAAATATTCCCTTTTAAATATATGTCGGGAATATTTATAAACTGGTTCCTTCAGTACTCACCTTCTCTGTATAGGATGTGTTAGTGCGACATTGGGGGACAGCAGGTCTGGTTACTCGACAACGAAGCGGCCATATCGTGCCGGTATTGCTACATCTACTGGAGTATATGGAGACGGGAGATGCTGATAGGTTCTGTTCAAACACCTGGTTATTCTGATCAATACATTCATACACGAGTGAGTCTGAAACTCGTATGATTGAAAGAATCTGTGAATAGATTGGATCAGCTGATGGAATCTCACATGTACGCGTTGTCATTGGACAGATGTGACGCCAGGGTTCAGTCTCGACTCATACACCTCCCGCTTGTCAGTCTAAAAGGGGGAAAATATGCAAACGCAGGATTGTACAGATTCCAAGACATTGATACTTTCTCCATCATATTACTTCCTCGAATATACAATCATGAATTTCAATCATGTATAAAACACGTGTCTGCAAGCCACGTCATATTTGCAAAATATTTTCAGATTTCACTGTTAGTCATTATACATGTAATAGCAAGGTTACATCAAATCTACACAGCAGCAGTTCCAACACGATTCCCTCAGCAGCAAATATTAGTCGACGTTCTTCTCGCCGAAGACAGGTATACAGATCGTGCCCTCCAATGAACGCACCTGTTCCAACACTTTTAACACTGTTTTGTTTTCAAATACACATGATATCGGACTTCCCTTGATTGAAAAGTGTGGAAAGTGTTCACTCTAAACACCAAGGGCTCATGCAGCGTGCATGTCCACATCCTCAGGGAATATTTGGTATAAAGTTAAATGTATTTTTTCTCTAAGCAAACATCCTTCCTCTCTTCTGTTTTTAAGGAACCACGTAAAAACATTGGACTGTATAGAGTACGCATATAAATAGAGTAACATCAACTTCATTACGAGAAATAAATAAACGGAAATTGAAATAGGAAGCCATCTGAGGGTGTTTTGTTGAAAGTGGAAACCATCTCCGCCTCTTAGAATTCTGGCACAAGGAACAAAAAATTTGCTTTGTTTCTGAAGTAGCCATTGAGTAAGTTGTATAAACCCCAGCAGGTGTCTGATATACGAAAATATATCACCTGGGAGTTGGTGTAGGGATTGATTGATAAGCGAAACAGGGAGTGAGTTTGCAGCTATATTAAGACACTACCTAAACTTGGCATTATGTCAGAAGTACTGGAAACTGAGATCATCATCCAAACATAAGGTCTCGCAGAAAAATATTTGCTTTGTCTTCACACTGAATTATTCCGGGGAAACAAGCAAATGGAAAGCTAATCGACACCAAATGTTCTTGAAGTGAGATATATAGATAAATAAACGAGTCTCATGTAGATGTGTTTAACCTCATTTTGACATGACATAAATGGCGAGTAAAGGTATCGGGTGGTCAGGCTCGGACATCGGGTGATCAGACTCCGTCACTTGGAAGATGCATGCCATCGTCTCCCAGTTGCGTTGATCGGTGATCACTGGATTGTCTGGTCCAGACTCGATTATGTGCAGACCGTGGCATTGCGGAACTATTGCTGAGTACGGCGTTAAACAAGAACCAAACCAACCAACCATACTTTGTATGGAACCATATCAGTGCCACTCCTTCGTCGCTCGCCTCATCTATATATCCTGACACCAACACCTACTGATCGATCAGTCTGGCACGTTTGTCTACTTACTGACACCTTCGTCATGATAGATATAGTGGCGTCTTCCATAAAGTAAATGTGTTGCGTGAACGTTTACACTACGAACATTATACCAACAAACTGTATTTCACTGTGCTGTCTTGTCGTGCTAATGATTCTTATTGTATAATGTGCTCAAGGTACTTACAAGACACTTTCGACATCTCCATCTGAATCAGGTGTGACACATTTCAGGCTGCCGATCCAAGCGACGTTGACAGCACAAACAGTCACTGTAATTGATCAAGTTGGAACCGCTAAAATTCTAAATTTATTTAGATGGTGACGTTGCAAGACACTCTCAGTAAAGCTACGAATCAAAAGTCATGTGATAAACATATTTTAAGGGAATTGAACATTAATTCACGGAACGTGAACATGAAAGGGTACAAGATTACCCTTTCGACAGGCTATATGTGTGTAGTTTCTGTTACAGGAGATCGATGCTCTTGATTTCAATCAATGGCTGTCTGTCCCATACTCAATATGTCCCATACTATTTACAGACCGCGGTCACATAGTTATTGAATGACCTTTGAATGTGGCGTTCAACAACAGACAGACACAAGGCCAATCAGCTGTAACAAAGCTGACTGCGACACAGACAAGGCCAGCAAGTATAGATAGACACGAGTACATAATGTGGGCAACTTTTGTTTGTTTCAGAGTTTGCGAGACGGTACTGTGATGCGAACGGGTCATGGTGGATCAACCCCGCCAACAACTACTCCTGGACCAACTTCAGCGCTTGTGAGAAGCCCCCCATTGACCTCCGATATCATGCCGTACGTGTGTACGTTGCCCAGCAAGCACTGAGTTATCTGCCCCTTGATCTTACCCACATAAAGTTAGGCAGCTGGAGCACATTGCTGTGATGAATAGGTGAACATGGTGATGCAGGGTATTGTCCTTTTGACAATATTTGATGTAGTCACCGCAGCTTTTCTCAGCCCTTGCAATGACGACACCTCATGGTAAAACACATATCCATAGACGGAGCTACCAATTAAAAGGCCCCGGCTTACACAAAATTGTTGCTGAAAAGGCCTCCATACTATCTATACATAATGTTTTCAAATCAAACAATCGGGCTTACGAAAACATTGGCATGCTACTCGCCTGATTCCTTTTCACGTCATATGGCCGTCAATAGACCAGTAGAATTACATATGTATACATGTGAACTGTGGCAAATACACTGCCTGTACCTACTGTACACATGTGAGTATGGTTCCTTTGTTTCAATATTGGCGTGTTTCAGGACATAGCAAACAAGCTTCGACTGCTATACACTGTGGGATATAGTGTGTCGCTGTCTGCCCTCGTCGTCGCCGTCATTATCATGCTATGCTGCAGGTTGGTCACTTCAAATTTACCATTCTGTCTGATTAAGTCAAAGTGTTACCATTTAACACTATGTGAATGTACTGTTGACAAATCTCAACATATCATCCTTTACATCTCATCATTTGAAACTGTGATTTCAGTTTCCATATCAAAATGTATTTGCATATCGGCAATATTCTATTTGTAATACAGTACTACCTTGGGGTGTATGCTCACCTTATCTGTATTTTTTCAGGCGATTGCAAAGTAAAAGCAACATTCTTCACATCAACCTCTTCATTGCCTTCATCCTAAGGGCATCAGTCTCGTTCCTCAAAGATCTGTTGTTTAAAGGAGTAGGTCTGGACATGGATGTCAGACTCAAGCCAGACGGGACCTACGAGTTCCTGGAAGGTTCTGTAAGTATCTGCACTTGCAGCATCTCTTCCCATTCTTTGGTACTGCGGACTTGATGGAAACAGTTTGTTTGCGTAGCAATATCCAAGCTATAAGGCGACGATATGTATGACAATTACAATCGTGAATGGAAACAAACAGTCCTATATATCACATCGCCATCATCGGAAAACGATGCCGTTTGTCAACCAAATCAGTAAGTTTGGCCTTCCAATCCCGTTCGTTGCGTCTTACTAAAACGTGGGTTGCTGAAGATCACTAACTCTAACCCGGGTCTTACCGTGATTGTCCTAAAAGTAAACAATTAGTGGGACCGAAGTGACACAACAATCAGTCTGACAAACAAATCTGATTGGCATGGTGTTCCAAATCCCAACAACATGCCGACTTAATGGATATCCATAATATTTGTTAAATGATAAATTATTAACTAACTGATCATGGCATATATCCTTCTCAAAATAATGAAATTGATATCTAGGTTTTCGAAGCACATCGTTACTTTCAACGTTCATTCTGTCCATCCATGTTCATGTTTTTACACTGGAAAGCAGACCGTTAGTTTAATATTTACCCAAACTGCGCCCACGTCCAAGATTTCTCTCCCCACAGCATTGGCAGTGTAAGCTGCTGTTCTGTCTCTTCAACTACACCATCACCGCCAGCATCATGTGGATCTTTATAGAAGGCTTGTATCTCCACATGCTGATATACAGGACGTTGTCTACAGAGCGGAATGGCGTGTCGTACTACATAGTGCTAGGCTGGGGTAAGTCAAACTGTGTGTTCTGTGTTCAGGCAGGTATCCTCTCACCTAGCCCAAAATGTGATTTCCCCAATTCTCGCCTAGCCCTAAATCCAATTTCCCAAGCCAAAAAGAGTGGTGTTTAGAGAGGGATTAACGAGTTATAACCTGTTTCCTCGATACCGTGAGTGAGCGTTTACTCACTGTCTTCACTGTTCACTGTTATCCACTTCATAGTATAAAAAGTCGGACAACGTCGACAGCTTCCGCTAATGTGACAAATCCACAGGTACAAGTTGAATAGATTGATAGTCATAGAGGTGACCAATTTTCTAGTCCACAATGGCTTTCCATTCAGTGTTAAAAATAGACATACGGACACAGTGGCGCTGTGGACATCATCTCCGAGGTTGCGGAGCTTCAGGCACAACACTGGACGCTGCCTTAGTGAAGTCAGACCAGAACCACAACCACCAGAACCACAGCCACCAGAACTACAGCCACCAGAACCACAACCACCAGAGCCACAGCCACCAGAATCACAGCCAACAGAGTGACTGCCGTTCTACTGAAGTTACCATGATCGTGAACAAGATGAAGAAAAGGAGCAGGGAAGAAGTGACTCCTGTGTTGGTGTGCACAGGAAATAGTAACTATGGATCTGCACCACATATGTTGGTCAGCACCTGTTTACAACTTGTTCACCTTGATCAAGTAAATACCAAAGCATTGCATGATCGAGTCATAACTGGTTGGGACAACGATCCCGACGTCACCAATGTCCTAACTTTCCTTAAGGAAGAAGCCACAGGTGGTTTTGTGTTTCTAATTCGGCTTTTAGGCAGCGAGAAGCAGCAGCAAGTGGATGTTGAGAGTGATAGCATCGGGAATCGGATTGTAAAAGTAACTCACGTCTGTACGTTGTAAAGCTACTAAGCTAAATTGGATAGTAAATGGCTATAAAACAGTTCAGCTAAAACATGAAATTATTGAATGTTTTTCGGAAGTGTTGCTTTCTCAGTTCCCCTGTTTAATAAAATCAGCTGGATCTGCCACTTGTGCCTTTCTCCCTCCCACGTCATGTGTATGTATAACAAGCTGTACCGAGCTGACCGAGGAACCAAGACAGGGAACCAGTTACAGTTGCCTCTTGTTTTGTCAACACCAAAACTATACAGGATACGACCAACGTACTCATTGTGACGCATTAGACATTACTAATTATAGGCTATGATTAAATCGCCTTTAATCAGTGACGATAAATAGTAACACAATACGGAGAAAGTACGATGTTGCATAAGTACGGTTATAATAGATAGACCTTTTCTTACGTAAACACGTACTTATGCGGTAGATTTGTTTGTCTGAACTCTATAAATATCAAATCACACACGACAGATCTCTAGTGAATATCAAATCACACACGACAGATCCAATATCTCACTTGCAGCACAAAGGGATTGACGGTCTGTGTCTAATTTCAGTTTTACCTCTGGTGTTCCTAATACCTTGGATTGTCGTCAAAGCATTGCTAGAAAATACATAGTAAGTATTAACGGACATATTTCTATTCTGACACTAGACTTAAAAAATTGTGCAAAATTAAGTCTGGTCAAAACTTTAGTCTGGTAACGTGTATTTATACGGATTATGTATTTTGACACGGACTTGTTCGTTACTTAACGACTTATTCATGATAATTCCATCTTTGAAATGTTGAAATGAAATGCCAGGTCACATTGTTGTATTTGTAGTTGGGACAGTTAAATGAATACGCAGGTGTCTAGTAGTTCGCTATAATCGTGAAAACCCGGGACAGATTTGGTCTTGAATAACCAATGCTTGTCGTAAGAGGCGACTAGCGGGATCAGATAGTCAGACTCGCTTAATGGGTTGACGTATCATAATTGTACAGATTGATGCTCATCTGTTGATCACTGGATTGTCTGGTCCACACTCGAGTTTTTATAGATCGCCGCCATATAGCTGGAATGTTGCAATGCGCAGCGTTAAACATCAAACCAACAAACCAGCTAAGTACATAAGAAAGCTAAGGTTTGTCAGTTTAAACATTCACCAACACGGTCGTTACAACTGTGGCTGGGAAGGTATCAGGTCCGAAACAGATATCACAATAAACCAGTAACACACAAATCACCATCCAGGAATCATTTCAGTCCTATATTGTATCGCCTACAAATAATAAAACACACATTCATTGTTTTCAAGGCAGAGCTTGGTGATGAAAATTTATCGATTTTATTACCATTCAAAAACAACTACGATACAATGTTGTTTGAACGTTTACTTGTATTGTTTCATTGGCCTGTATCATAGATTGTAACTGTGCAATGTGCATAAAATATTGATATTGATATCCATAAAACAAACTGATTTCTTTTAAATTAAATCTGATGCTGTCACATTTGGTGTTTTTAAATAATAAGGTAATCAATCTCTATGTTCTTTAAATAAAAGTTTTTGGTCTTGGTAAATGTTTATCAATGCTGGCTTGTTCACCTCACTGTACGGTTGGAAAATGCCGGAACCAAATTCTACTCATTATAATGTGCTGTCTGTGTAGACGTCCTTTAATCCCCAGTGTCTACCTTATGGATCTGTAAGAATGTCTTCTGGACAAGATCTGTTATGTTATCCTCATCCAGGGTTGTTTTCCTTCCCCAGCTGCTGGAACATACAAGCAAGGCCGGAGTTTCTGTGGATACTGAAGGGCCCTGGAATAGCGGTAGTGTTGGTAAGTTGATACACTCGGTTATATAGGTATTCTGTAGTACCTCTTTACGACAGCCTTAGTATAAGTGATATGACGCATATAAATATGGAGCATATAAATAAGTGCGCTTTTATCCGCTGGTCCACCCCTCCGAAACCTTTTAGTGGCAAGTAGCAACATGGGACCATAGTAATTGATAAATGAACTGACCGCCTTCATGGTTCAGTGGACAGACCGTTTACTCGGAGAACGAACAATTTGTGTCGACACGTTAAACACAAGATGGCCGATTGGTTAGGGACACAACTCTGTAAACACAACCCTGAATACTCTGTTGGTATTGGTCCTGTTGTCTCGTGTTAAGGGTTAGTATTGGCCCTATTGCCTTGTGTTAAGGGTTGGTATTGACCCTGTTGTCTTGTGTTAAGGGTTTTTTGTTGGTGTCGTTAATTGTAAGGAACTCACCTCTATACTTGCTTATGAATATTAGAATCTTCACACTTCTACACAGCAGTCGTGGTTCAGTGTTATCAAAGTGTATTTACTGGGTCAGTATCAATTGCTTGCCTTCTGCCTTTACAGACAGCAGTACTGCTGTGGGGCGTCGGTCTGGTAATATTTTCGTTTCACGTTAAACGTTGTGATAGTGGGTTTAGTTTTAGGACACTTTTAGCAATATTGAACACGGACCTTCGATGTGACGAGCGTGCACTTTACCCACTAGCCCACACCATCTTTCCCACATTGTGTGATAGGCAGATGAGCATGTTTCCCATTTTAACAAACATTTGCTGTCGTTACCTATTTTCACAATTCATCCGTATAATGTTTCTTCACCCTGTTCTCAACAGGAATGTGTTTCTGATGCCGGTCAAGACAGTGTAGTTATTGTACTCATGTTTCATCACACGATCGTGTTGTGACGAGTCATATTTGTCTTTCCAGATCAACTTTTTCTTCTTCCTGGACATATTTCGTATATTGTTCCTACGAGTGAGAGCGAACCAGCGACACTTAGGAAAAACCAAATACAAGTAGGTATTACAACGGATTCTTGCAGTAATACCTGTACGGTATGTGTGTACTGTAGGATAGGGCAAAGTATGTCACCGCTCAACGGAAAAGCCGAAAAACTCAGCAGCATATGTCTTTACTTTAGATGACGTAACAATAAAACCTCCGATTAGATAATAAATCTAACGTGACAGAGGTATTTAACTGGACCTTTTCACACTCGATCCACTTTTTCGTATCTAAAACATTGACACGTGAATTGCCTTAGATCTGCATAATACACTTGGAGAGTGTTTGTATGAACCTAATTCACACATATACAGCCATGGACGAGTTTCGGAGAAAATGTCAACGGGCACTTATAATGTCAGCGTTCTCTAGTCTTTAAAAGTGGATGAATATTTTTAAACGACAAATTGAGCGTGATTGCCTATAATATCTTTTGAGGACGATTTGTCAAACTTTGAGTCAAGTCCACCGATTTAAATCACCATTTGAACTACAATTTTGATTCAAATGTTATTGTTTACTGCGTGTTTGTTTTGTTGAACCTGTGAAGTAATTATTTCCCGATTGTGCACACCTTATTCTGTTCCTAATTGGGCGAGAAAGTATGTTTTCACACTGTTTTATCAATATTCCAGCAATAATACACATTTTACCTGTGTGGGGAAAAACTCCCGGATCTACTTCCACAAAAGGGTGCAATATTTCATGCCTATTTCTGGTGTCCCCGCCTTGAAATTGATGGCTTTTTGGTAAAAGCGTCGTAAAAGCAAACTCACTCACTTTTTTGTGACGAGGGAACACTATTTATCTTACCTCATACATTAATGTCGATTTCTGATTGTCTAAGCGCTCTTCTATTACTTTCAATATACCTCACTTACATGCGAAGTACATTTCAGTGTATCCCGCTGCCAATGTCAAGTTGTGAACTCATTCGGTATTTCTTGCTAGTGCCTCTTTATCTCGAACAATATTGAATCATGCATGATGCGAGGAAATAACCGATGTTTTGCGAATACTAATCGATGGAACGGAGATAACTCTAAATCCGGTTTTTCTTATGCCATCTGCAAAATCTAGCGATGGCTACGAAAAGCGTAGTCTCGCATTCCAATAGATACATGTAGACAAAACGTTCAATTGTGAATAATAAGAAGTGTATCATTATACATCAACCCATGCCCACCCCGTGACCCGTGAACAACTTATAATGTACAAGGCTACCCAACCCACAAAAGGTGATGACTAAATGTATTATGAATTATGTACATTATGAAACGTGTTTGCTTTTGTTGCAGAAAACTGGCTAAGTTCATCCTGGTACTCATTCCGTTGTTCGGTTTGATGTACATCATACTCATCGTCGCCTTCCCTGCTGAGTTCACCCAGGAGGACTACAACCTGTTTTATCTCTACATAGAAATGGGCTACAACTCATTTCAGGTATCCCTCCTGATAATGATCACCATGTTCCTTTGTTATACAGTGTACTTCCGTTGTTATAACAATTACGTAAACGCTTGGTTCGTCAGGAATCACCATGGCACAAACCTGGACATAGGTACCCAATCCACAATAGACGGCAGTTGTAATGTCAAGACTAAACGCAGCTGAGCTAAGGATATGAAAATCGTAGACCCCCAGTTCAAGTAAATGTAAAAAAAACCGTTAATGCAAAGTATAACCAGTTTTGACTTTTGTCAAAAAATATTCCATCATCCACTAAAGCTTGTAAAATGTTAACATGGATGGTTGTTAAAAAGGATGGTGCTTTCACTTGGTATGTCTAAGTAGAATTGCCAGTTTAGTCCATTTACGAAAAATATGTAGACTGGATATGCATTGTGGCAAAACGGCCTGTAAGCATGAGAAGTAATTTTTGTGCAGTATACATTGCAAGTGTGAAGGATTAACCTGGTCTATCATATTATGCTTGAAATGAACACATCGTTTTCACAAAAATGGTTCCTAAGTAAGATTTATAATATAATAAAAGGGAGCCCAGAAACTGATAATTTTCAGATATGCCTTTCGTGGTTATAACCAGTCATTCCTAGTGGAATGAATCGTTTATTCCCCAAACTGTTACACTGGATAACGTTGTTATCATAAGTACGCAATATACAGAATGCAATCGCCTTTTTAGGAGCACCTTGAGTCACCAGCTTAACTGGCATATGCATGTCTTATCCGACATAACGTACAATAGATTATAATAGTGGGAGAGGTTTGGTGTGATTAGGGAAATGGTTTCGACACTTACATTTAGCAATATCATAATATTAACAGATCATTATGATAAAGTTTAAATGTAAGTAAAGGTATTTGACATGTCCATGTCTACCTTGTCGTGAAGCAACAAAGCATTATCTGTGTCACAGCTGTTTGTCATGCGTATCTGATAGCCCCATTGTGAGTGAGTGAGTTCAGTTTTACGCCGCACTCAGCAATATTCCAGCTATATGGCGGCGGTTTGTAAATAATCGAGTCTGGATCAGACAATCCAGTGATCAACAACAAGAGCATCGATCTGCTTATTTGGGAACCGATGACATGTGTCAAACATGTCAGCGAGCCTGACCACCCGATCCCATTAGTCGCCTCTTACGACAAGCATTGTCGATAACCCCCATAGACCTCACTATTTAATATCAAATTTTATTTCATATACTATTGCGTTATCGTTTAAATTGTGCTCAGTACAACACTTGGTGTCTGTTTCAGGGCTTTCTTCTCGCCTTGTTGTTCTGCTTTTTGAATGAAGAGGTAGGTCTCCTATCTTTCACTTCCGACTCATATTTACGTTAGAGTATTGATGTGTTGCCGTGGCACAAAACTATTCCGACCGGTCACAAGAAACTTGTAATCACAAATGACCTTTGCATGTACCCGTTTGTCCAATTACACTGGGACAGAAACGTATAAGGTGCACCTGTGTCTCTTGGTGACAAAGTTTCAATATCTGGGAACATGTTTTCTGTGTGGGTGTATAATTGGATACATATTACAGACAATCTTCTTTCGACTTTACAGGTCCACGCTGAGATTAAAAAGATGTGGTACCGCCACAAAACCAGACGAGCAGATGATGCCGCATTTACAAGATCATTGGGTGCATCGTCATGGAGGAAGTCCTCTGGAAGCAAGTCTTCCCCTGCTTCCGAGCGTCGCCAGGGAGACTCTGGCAGGCTAAAACTAGGTTCAACGCCCTCATGTGAACATGACAAATCAGATCATCTGCTGAAAAAAGCATTAATTGCAAACGCGAAGCGCATTCTTTCTGAACAAAACACTGAAGGTGACCACGGAGGAGGCAATTCTCTTGAAGTCTGTATGCCATCAAGGGGAGAACCTGCTACTAACTGCGCAGAGAATGTGTGACAGAACATTGTAGTTATTGGGTGCAAAAACATCCAGAAATAATTCTGTGACTGAATACCTTTGGGATCACATTTGCTTGGAATGGTATCAGGATGTATTTGATGGAACCGTCAGTGGATTGTCATGTCATTAGGATTGTCATGTCATTAGGATTGTCATGTCATTAGGATTGTCATGTCATTAGGATTGTCATGTCATTAGGATTGTCATGTCATTAGGATTGTCATGTCATTAGGATTGTCATGTCATTAGGATTGTCATGTCATTAGGATTGTCATGTCATGTCCTGGATGAACATGCCGTGTCCTTGTGATTGGCGGGTAGCTCTACTTTATCGTGGAATGTATCATGAAAATATACAGATAAGGCCTTGGTATATCAGACGTAACGCTTTGAATACACAATGCCTTTTCGGAAGTGGTCAGATACAACGTATGTTATATTTGGTTTACATTTTCTCTGTTAAGAAGAAATTCTAGTACCTTTTACCGTTTACTCCGGAATTTTGAACTCAGACTCAAGTTGGGCTCCCAGACACACAAACTTTGAGGTCGAATCCTGGATGTGACTTAACATAGGAAAATGGTAGAAACTGTACTTTACAGAGCAAGTGTAATCCAAAAACAATACCATGAAGGACAGTGGCGATGGTCATTTTGTAACGGACTTGCAAGTACCCAGTATGTCTCTTACTGATCCTGGAATGTCGGCGGTATTATAGGGGTCTTAATACCTCCGAACGTTCTTTAGGTACATCTGTTAATGTGATCGAATATTGAATGTGAATACATATGAGACTAAGACCATTTTATGTGCAGACTGACTGTCAAGCAGAAGAGCATATTCCGCTGTGCTGTTTCTCCAGCTACAAATTGATAGACGCAAGTAATATGTTCCATTGCCATGGTTACTCTCCTTCACAGGACAAGACCAACCGACGCATTTCACAAATACCAGTGTGTAGGACATATATTTAAGCATACTTTCCACGGATCAGCGGGTCCTGTCCTACCTCTTAATGTCAGGGCTGGCTGTTGATGAGAGTCTCCTATTGGGTTGCCTGTGGTTACATGACACAGATGATGGAAGCTGACTGAATGCGGTTATACGGATACATCACATACTCGCACAAACGGACGGACTACTGTGTTTCATAGTTCAACATATATACACTTCATTTGTAACTCGACGATCGTTACTCCAAGTTGATCCCAAACTTTCAATAGCTACATATGATTGTTTTCAGAGTATCTGTGCATAAAGTTCCATCATGAGGCAAAACTATTTTTACTGGGAGGCCTTAACATCTTGTAAATGAAACCCCAATAATCGCTTGAAAAGTTCTCCAACGATACACGTTTCGACGTGCTCCTCAGCAGGACAGCATCCAAACTTGCTTGAAATCAATGGTCCGTCCCTCCAACGATAAGTGTCGCCAACCAAACTATAATTATCACAGTTTGAAAATAGGCAACGGTATGGCTCCGGCGTACTCTTGTCATGCGTCGTATCCAATTGATCTTCCCAGCCTTAAGCCGCCTTAACGACCTCACAGCTACAGTTAAACTCAGTATTGTGCTGTCTTAGACGCATTTATGCAAATGTCATTACCATAATTAAATAAATTATATTTTCATATCATATACTTCTGTTGTGTGTCGGTTGTCTTAACATGGGGTAACAGTGATCTAGTATTTTCAACAAAATATGATGTTACAAAGAAGGCATGGGAAGGCCGAACCCAAACTAGAATGTAAATAATAATATTGTTCTCCAAGGATATCCTGCCTAATATAATATGACTGCACATGAATATACATAACTTTCCAAGAGGGTCAGAGACGTGCGTGAGTGTATTCTGTGTACCGCCTGTGTAGACGGTCAGGGCATGGATAGGACGTCAGGTAAGGTGTACCGTCCCCGAGAAATCAAGCCCCAATGGGGATATGAGTACGTTTCTTTTTAAGAGCATTTGTAAGAATGTTACGGTTTCACATCCTGTACATAGCATCTCAGTTACGACACATTAGCTCCAGGATAAAGATTTGGACAAGTGCAGGATCATGGTAAAGTGAATTCTCCCATCATGAATCTGTGATCAGTGTTTCTGACAGATGGACATCTTAATGCGAGATCACGACGCTTGATGCGTGATGTGGGGTGTATCGCAGAGAGGAAAATATTTTTTTACGATTTCCCCTGCATTGTACTGGTCCATTCACATAATCTTAAAGTCCACGGCCTAGATGTTCGAAGCTCTCTTAGCGCTAGGATAGTCGTGAGTACCATACATTAACATTAACTTACGACTATCTTACCGCTAAGACAGCTTCAAAAATGTAAGCCCTGTGCCTAGATTTTAGAAGCTCTCTTAGTTCGAAGATAGCCCTACGTTTATGTTGAGGTACGGCACTTAGGTCCGGCGCTTTTGATTGTAGCACGTTTCATGACACATGACACAGCTGCACATGCTATCTTCATCGGTTATTTTATTACAAAGACATCTATTACATAACACTGAGCAACAGTAAGGTGTGTATGTTTCATTGACTTCAACTTATAAAGAGTACCATAGATACGATGAGTGACACGCAAACGTGTTCGTATATTTAACAGTTAACATTTAACTTCAGTTAACCTTCTCAAAACATTATGAGGCTTACTATAAATGCATACATATACACAATAGCTTACACACTTAAGGTGACAATGTACATAATTACGTTTAAGAGGCACGTATATGCTTCATCAAGGTTATTATTTGTTTCGTCTCATTCAGGACTTGATATTTACTGTACTTAGTCATGTTCGTTTATGTGGTTGTGCCCCAACGGCCTGCATTGCTGACCATGTTAGATATATCATCTGGTTTGTCCGATCCACGCACAAGTTATCGTAATGTGTCTGTCATACTGCTGCTTGTGGTGTACCTCCGTATCCACCACATTTACTACAGTGATATACACATGGGAACATTTAACGAAACCTATTCCAGATTTCCCAACTCAATGATCTGAACAACACCAGACCGTGGACTTACAATTATATAAGTCCGGACTCTCTGCTCTAGCTTTGATACTCTATTTCTGTGTTGTGTGGTTCTTCCTCGTGGTCACACAGTAGGTTGTGTTCAAGAGACTGTGTGTTAGCATTGTTGTCGAGAGCAAAAGACCCCACTTTCACTGGAAGAGGAACGATCCCCTCTCCACCGCTTCCATCAATGCCCTCACAGATATTGGCGACATTATACGCCCTAGCAAGCAGCGCAGTTTTTAGTAACTCGTTAGAGTGTTCATGGTTATACCCAGGTGTTGTAGAAGTCTGTTTCCTCCTCTGCTCTCTGTGGTGCCTCCTCTCCAGAGCAGGCGATGGTTTAGAGCACTTCTTCCATGAACTCCCGGACGACATGCGGAAAGCTGCCATATCGCTCCTTCGGGTCTGGTGGTGTTTCCACAGACGTTTCAGCTCACCGTGGACCTGGCAGGAAATGAAGTGATTAAAGTCGTCATAGGAAATATATAATTTATCATCCAAAACTGTGATATCGCGTGTGTGAGATCTGACCATATCTCCTTGTAGATATCGCTTTGACAGTAGATTTTGCACAATACCCGCACAATGGTATGACGTCATGAACATGTTGACGTCACTTTGCTATGACATCGTTGCACTGCAAATCTAATCCCAGTGCTCTGTTCAGATATTTACATTTTTCATTGAAAACTAATAAAGAATGATTTTGGATGATGAGTAGAATCTCACCCTCGTGCCCACTGATTTCAATTATATCAACACTTCGTTGATAAAGGTAGAAATATCCTTGGCAAGCCTCGTGTATTTGTTACTTTTTCAATTCATGTTGATATATTTGATATCAGTACACACTTCGGTGAGATTCTGTATATACCTCCTCTTGTCCTGCCTTCTCATAAGATACAACGGACACAAATAACACGCACAAACCAGCGGTCATCATCGGGTCAAACTGATTTGTCCAAACTTCAAGTAAACTAATACGGACCACTTACCTATCTGTCATTTAGATAAAGCCTTGTTTCTAACAATCAAACGTCTGAACCACACAATCCAGTTACTGGCTGTATTACGTGGGTAGATATTACGTATGTGCATCCACTAAATCAGCAGGACACAATCCTACCAATGTGGTGGCCTTTTACGACACGTAATGGTTACTTGACCCCGAAGTCATACCCCAACATGCGATAACATACACTCAGAATTTAATGTTGTGTTTGAAACGTCAACCAAATCTGTGGATACTATTATCTATTAAGGTATGAACACAATCCACATGCACGGTATCAATCCAGCCAGATGCCTCGTAATGCTACAGCAACACTTCACAAGACATGTGTACATGTGTTCAAATGTGATTCTCATTTTACTGCAGCTTCACTCACCTCTTCATTTAGAAAGCAGAAGAGCACTGCCAACACAAAGCCCTGTCAAAAATGAAATGATCTGGGTCAGCACGTAATGTTATTCGTTATCACATTCCCTTTCCTAAACAATCTGGCAAGACTACAACTTGTAACTAACGACTAGACGTTTTGTATTGTTAAAGCATAATTTATCTGCACAGCGGCTTTACAAATCATTCATAATTGTTCCCTGGGAGAGTAACTGCTACAGTTGTTTGGAAATACGCGTGTCAAATTGTCAAGTGAGAGTGATTTGCTTCGACACCGTTTTTTGCAACATTCCAGCAACATCAGGGCGGTTCAAGCGAGAATAACTTCACAGTAACCCGAGACTTCGGTTGACGAGTGAATCCTTTTGCCAGTAGTTTATTCGTAGCTTTGCACCAGCATCACCGACAGTATCAATCAGTATTTCGTGATTTTGAATCAGACAGAGTTCTGATCTGTGACGCTTTTATGACGTTCTGTTATACTAAACACTTAGGAATCTGATCACATACAGAACACTTTAACAATCAAATCAGCTCAATTATCTCTTCCAATGTCTGTTTCAGAAAGGATTTTTTAAAACAAAAAACAAAAAAAGACAATCGCTTGAGAAAAATGTATTTCTTTATTTGTGGAATTCACGATTGTGAATTCGACCTTAAAAACCTGAATGCACCATTGGCGTTAACAGTGTGCGAAATAGTTTCCAAATTTGACTAGCCAGTCGGGATGATTATGCCTGAAGGTTACAAGCGTACAACATGATTCACTAGTCCTAGATTTGGAAGTGCACACGGGATTTATCATTAAGCTGCTAACATGATGATCATTTTAATCAGGCCAAAATCTTGCATGATTTAATGTGTGTTATAACTTAACAAATCGGAGGTAGTGATACATGAACAAATTTACATTAGATTTTACTAGCCAGTCGGGGACAGTGACTGTGACTGTCTTTGCTATACATGGACAAGCTAGCCAGTGGCTATTTCACACACTGGACGTGAGTGTTCCTCTGCTACCTGAAATGAGTTGTACGCCATTTCTATGTAGAGATGCGCCATGTTGATGTACTGCGTGTTGAACTCAGCAGGGAAAGCCACAAGAAACACAATGTACGTCACGCCAAACAGCGGAATCAACACCAGGATAAACTTGGCTAATTTCCTGTCCAAATAAAGAGGCAAGAATTATTTAATTTCGAGGGGAACTGGTCATGTCAAGACATTTTCCTTTGAATCGTAAATGCAATCGTTGAACATAACGCTTTTCTGAATGAAGTCTCACAGTTCATTTACTCAACATCATGACGTCACGTGTTGACGTCCGAATACCATCATTGTTTACAATATATTTCTGTAAAGTAGAATGCGGTGGAAACACAACTGATTCGAAATCTTCCAAGTATTGATAACGCAAACAGAATTTCATTCAAAACAAACGACATACAATCATACCAAAGACCCACACTGGTCGTCATATTTACCTGTATTTCGCCTTCCCGGCGCTGGTCTTGCTGTGTCGAGCACGCATGCATAGTATCCGGGAAATGTCGATAAACGATATGAAGTTAACCTGTAAATTAAGACACACGCGCAAGGCAGCAGTGTAACATATTCAGACGAGCCGATATTGCAGATGTTTATATCTTTTCAAAACATTAAAGTATAATGTATATGATGACAGTTTATTTGGTTTTTGTTAATAACGTTTACTGACAGTAACTTACAATAACAATCGCGACACCCGGGCCCTTCAAGATCCAGAAATAGTGTCGATTTTCTTGAATATTCCAACAGCTGAAAATACAACTTACCAAAGTTATTAATGAACATGAATGATTTATGTGAAAAGTGATATGAATGTTGAGAAGGGCTGGATCGGGTGCATGTATATCAATTATATATTGGTACAGATTGATTATACTCGTATGTTGGTACAGATTGATTATATTCGTATGTTGTTACAGATTGATTATACTCGTATGTTGGTACAGATTGATTATACTCGTATGTTGGTACAGATTGATTATACCCGTATGTACGGGGTTGGTTAATACAAACATGAATCATCTCACCACAGACTATGACATGTATCTACAGAGTTATTTCCCTTTCAAGGCATGACGAAAATTACTGAAAGTATACCTGCTCATAGTTACATCTTGAGGAACGACAGAGAGATATTAGTACGGATGGTTTTAAAAGCACAGAAAAAATGACAGTATAAGTAACATTTGATCTATTAATCTGCGTTAGACATTAACGCATAGAGTAATTCCCCTTTAACAGCGCCTTAAACATCACCAAAATGTATCTTGTTGATCTGTTATGTAAAGCTGAGCAAAGCGGTATTCAGGACGTACTGAAATAGTCGACTATGGACCAAACAAGTCAGTGACTGACATCGTGAACGACTGCCTCTTTAGTCTTTACTACCAGCAAAGGTTGTCTACGGTGTAACCCAGAACTCCAAAGACTAACCAGAATGTACTCACTATGTATTTTCATAGACAGCCTTCACAATAACCCACGGGATCAGAAGGAACACTGGCATTACTGAAAGGAATATACATATCCGTTCTTTAAACACATTTTAGCATCCACACATTCGTTTATGGGGTGTAAGGCTAACACGAAATTGCATCAAAATGCTTTAAAGACCATTTAGAGACCACATGATAACACTGTGGTCAATAGTATTCGCCAATAGTGGCAAATTGAAAAACTTGAAACGAATTCCATGATTTTGTATAAATAGAATATTTCCCTATAAGACATATAAGTGTTCGCTGAAGAAAATCCCCCGTAAGACTTGGCGTTTTATTGATCATGTTCACATATGTTATACCGCACGAGCTTACATGTACGTAAACTGCCGCTACAAATAGCAACAGGTCACACATTATGTCTTCTTTTATGTGCCAGCTAGACGTTCCCATGGAAAGGGTGTAAGAGGTTTTAGATGGATGAGATAATCATACCTTCTGCCTGACACTGGTGATAACCGACGCCAGTGAATCCTGCCGTGGTGTTCACCTATGTGCCAGTGCCATATTAATATTAACAATAAAACCCATGAGAGTCTGTCAACTCACCCCAGCCTAAAATAATATACATCTTTACGCCCCTCCGCTCCGTGGCAAGAGTCTTGTATATCAACATGTTGAGATACAGGCCTTCTATGAAGATCCACGTGATACTAGCTGATATGCTGTAGTTGAAGATCACAAACAGGAGCTTACATTGCCAGTGCTGAAATCAAAATGTCAATGAGCGGTTATGTCCCTTTCTGCTTTCAGCAAATATTACCCATATTTCCTCGCTCACTCAGTGCCAGGGACAAACCCAGATATGAATCTATGTATTGCGCAAGTACAAGTATGGAATCTTTGTGAGTTTGAACCTTCCTGGCGAAACGCTCTCTACCTGCCTAACAACTACTAATTATGACTCACATTTTGCGTTACTCCCTTTCTGGTGCTCCATAGTACCAAGACATATACGTGAATTAAATATACAACGCGTTATGCTTTAGTCTGAATTTCTGGTATTACTTACACGAACGACCATTATAATCTGTAATCAAGAGAAATACTTCAAGAAACGTACAGAAACTGTAAAAGACTGTTATATCAGGCCATGCTCCGAGGTAAGGTCATCAAGTCATAATTCTCAATGTACATGCATGCCTATGACCTATATACAAAACACTTACCGTTAATACCGCCAGCAGTTCAAAGATATTTAGAAGAATGGTATTTGTATTTTGGGTATCAGAATGTCATAATGACAGTTCTACATTTATCGCAACTCACTTGGCCTTCTAGAAACTCGTACGTCCCGTCTGACTTGAGTCTGACATCCATGTCCAGACCTACCCCTTTAAACAACAGATCCTTGAGGAAGGAAACTGATGCTCTTAGGATGAAAGCAATGAAAAGGTTGATGTGAAGGGTGTTACTCTTGCTGTGCATCCGTCTTCATGAAACAAAATAAAGACAACAGGCTAGAAGTACCATTGCAGCGTTGAATTCCATGAGAACATACCATGTTATACGCGGAAGTATACTCGAAAAGATAACAAATATACAACAAAACGCGGACAGTACATACCCATACATGTACACATTACAACTAAATGGTCAATATGCTGATTCGTAAAGTTAATGTAACATTGGCTTTGTCCAACGGCGACAGTTATGCAATATGCCATCCCTAAACTATTCAAATATAATATTTGAGAATTCATTTATCAATTTACCTATGATAATGGCATTGTGATTAACTGTTCTATTTTGTCTGATGTGTAACTCAGTATTATTATTACGATGGAACAGATGTCCTATAGTCTAAATATTGGTATTCACTGAAGACATGTTGGTCACAAGTCTTTGTCTTTGCTCACACACGTCCAATGTAGGTTATCGAACTATACATTGATCACACAGACCTTAGTTACCACGATCTGTCTTCCAGATCCTAAGGTAAATATCTGTGACAGTCATTTATTTTCAGCATATCGGCACAATACAGCTATTGTAGCATTAACAAACATAATACGTACACGACAAACTTCTCAATACAGCAACTCACAATCATTTCACAGAAATGTCTAGTCGCTGTCTTGTTTTTGTCTATGCATGGTGTTGTGGATTTGTTGTCATCTGTATCACTATTACAGCAGTAAGACTGAGAAAGACACCAGAAGTTTGGGTTCACACACACATTGTACCAAAGTGGAGTTGGCTATCCGACGGAACCTCTCCCTTCAACAATTGTAATTATCGGCGAATCCTTACGTGTAATCTTGAGATTGCGTTTGCACATTTGAGAAAGCACATGTCTGAATGAAGATCGTGTTTATATGGTAGTTCAGTCGGTACAGTTTCATAAGCTGTAATGTTTCAGTAAGAAACGTCGGCTTGTTAATGTATGACTACTGCTGTGCTTCTACTTTAGCTCACTGAGACGGAAAAAACTGGCGAAAGAAAAATATCGTGTTGTTCGTTTCAAATGTCACACTGCAAATGAACCTCCAAATGCTTATTTCAGGAGTTAAACGAGTTATATACACACGTTGATATGAAAAAGGCATACAACGTGCTCTACTAGGTTACAAAATTATGTCGAATGTCTTATGCTTTTGTTAAAGAAATAATTTCACACATGAAGGAATTACTGTATCGACCGGACTAATGACATACGTACACGTTTCTTTAATGATACATAATCTTTTTATCGTAATAACCACTAGCATAAATCTATTTTATTTTCTCGCAATACCCGTTTAAGAGACATTATCTATATTTTCTCTCTGACTTAATGATTCTATTTCCAGGTGTTATAAAAAGAGGGCCTTCTCTTTTCAGTTAACAAGCATATGTGTACGTTAGAAACAAGGTAATACTTCACTTCACGTACCTGCTGCTGTGGATGGGAGCATTGCCTCGGTTAAACCTGTCAGTTGTTGGCATGAGAACGGAAATAACGTAAAAACGGACAACTTTACAAGTAAATTCCGGATGAAAATATTTGACGCCATAAAATTATATTTGATAACGCATTGGAAAATATTCTTATAGTTAAGAATAACTTAAATAGTTTATAATCTAATTCTATCTCCAATGTAATTTTAACTGAAAACATAATAATAACGGACTCTAAAACGCCACTGACGAATCATTCCTTATACTGTATGTTCCTCCTTACCCAAAATTGACCATTGTTCCCCCTACGTGTGCCCAATACCCCCAGTGTCAGTGAAAGACCATATTGCATGAATTAATATGGCAGAATTAACACACACTTTGGTTATGAATGTATCATGACCGTTAAACACTGACGTTATTGTACAGGTCTTCCATGCCACATGTTTGTGACACCCACATTAATATGTATCATTATTATTTTTGACAAGGCTAGGATTTTTGAGAATAAGACAGCATGTTATGGATGTCCACTTCTTTATTATTCACACAAGGTTTCTGGGCTATTCCCTGCCTCTTCGTCATCCACCTAACGTCATCCACCTGACGTCATCCACCTAACGTCATCCACCTGACGTCATCTACCTAACGTCATCCACCTGACGTCATCCACCTAACGTCATCCACCTGACGAAGAGACAAGGAAATGCCCAGAAACCTTGTGTAAACAATAAAGAAGAAGTTGACATCCATAACCTTTTGTCTTATTCCTGAATAGCAACTTCTACATGCCTCTCAAGTACCTAAGCAAGGATTATTGTCGGGTGTATCTTGATATCGTGACTATAATGAGATTCAGCAGCAGCTGAAGTACGCATATCCTAGAATTTCGAAGCCCTCTTAGCGCTAAGAAAGTCGTAAGTTAATATTAATGTATGGCACTTACGACTGTCTTAAAATTAGGAGAGCTTCGAAATTGGTCCTGGGTCTGACTTCACAAAGAGATCGTAGCGCAAAGGTGATCACAAATTCCATACTTTGACACAGCGAGTAAGTGGTTGAGTTCAGTTTTATGCCGCGTTTAGAAATATTCCAACAATGTCACACGGGAAACGCCATATATGGGCTTCACATATTGTGTGCATGTAGGGAATCGAACCCGGGTGCTCGGCGTGACGAGTGAACGCTTATATCACAAGGCTACCCCACCACCCCTACTTTAGCCTTGACATACAGAAGTCGTAGCGCTGCGATCGTTCTGTGAAATGGGCCACTGTGTGGTAGAATTATAGAAAGAGAAAGACGGGAATGCCAACTTAAAATTTTGATGGTTAGGCTGAGGTGCGCATAACAGTCCAGGTGTTTGGATTGTTTACTTCCTTATGGCATATGATAGCCAGTGCGAATACATAATTTCAGTTTATATTTTATTGTTGTTGTTGTTACTTTATCCTTGATTCGACATAAAATCGACATGCAGGCGAAGGATGTCTAATAAGTTAAATAATTGGAAGAAAATTTAATTGATATTATGTTCTTCATCCTGAAATGAAATCACCCTGCTACGTGTAACGACGACCCATCACAAACTCAAGTGACACAAAACACACCATGCAAGACCAAAACAGTCTGGAAATCTCGTTCTGTGTTTTTTCTGACTTTTAAATTTCTGTGAAACTAGACATTGTGTTATTTGTATATTCATTTACGACGAGCATATCCATGGAAACACAACTCATGGAAACTAATGGGAACTAACTGTCGCTGTCACCGGAAGTGAAGATCCAAAGCTCTCGGCGAAATAACTGGTACGGAATCTATTTGTATTGGGACGCTAATCTCTCGAGTCATTCCTGCCTTTATCTATTTCTGTAGTATAATAGGACGATACCCAATTGATAAGGACATGTACTGATAACAAGTGAAATTGTCGCAGAACATTATGAATAAAATTGATATCATTTTCTTTGTTATTAATGACAAACGGAATTATCCCAAATAATTATGAATAAAAGTGATATCCTTTTCTTTAAATGTAGACTTTCCCAATGCAACTAATACAACTATCCGTAATATCGAGATTCTCGCATTTTCTGTAGCGTGTAATTTTCCTATTTTGGTCCTAGTATCCAAATTTCAAATTAGTATGTTGTCATGGCGATGCTTTGTGCAGATTGTCCTTAATGACAAGTCCTTGGCTGTATCATTCGGAACAACATGGATTTTCAAAGTCAGAATCACCCTCTTCCAGCATATGGATTACAAGAGAATCAGCTAAAATTCATCAGTGGTCTTGCTGGGCTGGCATGCTATGGTTCATCGATGGGTTATAGACTATTTTCAATTGTCAATCATGGATCACTCACAGGATAGTACACCTGGAATATTGCGTGTCATTAAACAACATTCCCTCCCCTCAATTCCAGTCTTATTCTGACCTGCAGCACAACATGATGACGACGGCGACGATGAGGAAGGCGACGGAGACGCTGTAGCCGATACTGTACATAAGCCGCAGTCTGGCAGCGTTCTCCTGGAAACATAGACTGGTGTGACGAAATATAGTTTCTAACAGTGCTAGTGACAGTAGCCACTACACAGAGACCTACGGCAACGAAATATTATTGAGAACATGACAATAGAAGTAAAGATCTACAGCATTACCGGGGCAAGAACATATCAAACGTCAACGCTTGATAACAACCCGCCGTGATAACCTGCCGATTGGATTCTACTCATGCCAGTAATGGTTGTCACCTCAGTCCTGTTAACAAAATTGAAGTGGATAACACGCATTATTGGCATAGGTATAGTTGTAGACAGGATAACAGACCAAATTAGGCCGAAATATATCACTTTGCGATACAAGCACCAAAACTGGCATGAATTCTCTCCACGAACTCCCTCATCAGACAACAACGTTAGCCTATAAAAAATCCAAGATGGCCGCTATTTTTCAGCCGCCACTGTTATACAGATATGTTTGCATAACCTTATCTTTTATATTTGATTATCATTTTTGACAAATGTTTTACGCCAAGATATCTAATTCCACTTTAGTTTAGCTTGCAGATCCATGTTTTATTTGAATTTATTTTTTTATCTGAATATGGAGGTGAAACGCGAAACGTTTTTAGCGTGGCTGAAAATCAGTAAAGACAATGATTCTTGTACATGTCTCCTATAGTAAAAAATGAAAATGAAAATCCTTTGTGACATCATTTTAACATAAGCTGTAGGACCCTTCGCCTTGTGCCAGGAGCACCATCTTCAGTGTCAAGACATTTAGTACGTCCGCGACCTGGTAAACCTTGATACTACGTGTGTGTAAACAGTGAATAATTTTTTTTAAAATATTAATATATGTACATGGGAACAGTGAGTATAGTTTCAACAATATTAATACAAAAGTAATTTGATACCCATTTTATTCTAATGAGGGGCATTATACCCAGATGGGAAATCGAACTCTGGTCTTCGACGTGAGGAGCGAACACTTTAATACTTAAGGCTACCCCACCGCCAGCCCATGGCAACAGATGAACTTTTATACCTCAGAGAAGATTTACGACATTTTAAAGAGTCATCACATTTAAATGACCTTCGTACAGGTGATTGATGGTCTGTTGAGTCAGTCGGCAAGACATCAATATCAAAAGTACCCGGGACGGGTGGGTAATGAGTTGGTTCCGGGTATCCGTCTCAATACCCAGACCCGTTATGATGACTAATACATCTAGATTAAACAATGTAATATGTTATTCTTTCAGGATGAAAAGATTGCATTGTCTCTGAAGATTTACATACTATTTACAGTCACTTCTTTTGACTATAATACACGTACAGGGTTAATGTACTCTGAAAAACCTCGAAATTTTAGCCTTGGAGCTGAAAAAATATATATATTGACAATGCCATATCTTGCAAATTTGATGTCAAGAATTAACATAACGGGTATCTGGGTAGGGTAGGGTAATAGGGGTGGGATACTCTTGTAGAAAATTTTTACTCGTCCCAGCCCTAGCAAACACAAGTGAAAGGTCGGCTTAATCAACAAACCGCATGGAACTTGAGATCGATGGTTGGTTTTGAGCAGGCTGAGAAGTTAGTCCAGGTGTGATTCCTCTCCGGGGACACAAACCAGGTGCCATTGTCTGTACATTGCCTCGTGGCGTTCTCTGTAACATGGATCAAACAGAGCAGCATGTTGAGACTGAGTGAGGTGTGTTTTATGTCGTCGCTCTGATATATCATAATCGAAAGATGTGCTGCGGGCATATGATTGTCGTGTATTTATAAGTGAAATTTGTAGTAAGGGCATTTTGATAACCTTATCTCCAATGTCGGTTTGTGAACGGTGCCCTGTTCAGTGAACCTTTACTCTTCAGAAACGTTCAATGTATTTAACTTTTTAAGCCATTTTGACTATTTTTCTGTAATATTGGGGACAGGTGTCTTAAACTTCACCTAACAACCCACATCATACGCTGATCGTGTTTTCAGTTCCGAAGTCGGTGTAAGATCCAGCCACAGGGCTGTGCCGCTTCATGAGCTTGATATATATGAGCAACTGATATACTCAACCAGCGTAAACCCAAATAGTGGCACTCTGTCTATAAAATGAAACTAGTTACACTGTTATCAGCTTCTGCGATCTGCCACAATAACCAGCTGTTGCTCAGAGATCCCCCATCGCCATGCGCTGTTGTGGCCTCTGCATAAGCTCAGTGGTCTCATATATCATTTATCGAATACTCGTGCTCAGACTCAATCAGACCAGATTAGCCTGGCTGTGATATGATCTATACGTGGTCATACATGTCACGACATTATCAGAAATGAGCTTGACCCTCAGCATAATTTCACAAAGAGACGAGCCTACCGCCACCTTTGACTTCATAAACTGACATAATGGACAGGGAGGATTTGTTTGAGGACAAGAAGAATCACTAGGTTGAACAGTGATGGGAATTTGTGGTGTTCCTAAGCAAGTGGATGGATCAGGAATGGTTGAAAATAGCAATAATGTCATTTTGGCTTCAGACTTCGTGCTCGAATGGACTTCAGTATGAATCTACTTAACTGCAACATACCGTTACGTATAAACAAACGCAATGAAAGTAATAATACGGCATATATATGACACGTCGGTAATATTATCATATGTCTGCCAAAGGATAATGCAAATGAATGAGATATAATTAAACGTCAGTATATGGGAATAAGTGCCACATAAATTAATGTTCATATCAATCCATCATATACATTCTTAATTCAATGACAATCGAGAGGTCAATAATTATTTCCGGATTCCGACCACTAAATACGATCGGTAGAACCCTTCTCACATCCATTTAAAGTCTCCATTATGTAATTCTGACAAAATCATGAATAGATACTTATCATCATCAATATACCAGGTGTCCCACCGAAACAAAAGTAAAGGCTAGTCAATTCTTTTGCCCAATTTTTAAAATAAAAAATACAACCGGGAAATTATGTCATATCTAGTTAGCATAATAGGTTTAACGCAAAGCCATGGTGCATACAGCTAATCAAGACACAAGATGTAAAATTACCAATGAACTGAGTGTCTATCTGTCCATACGTAAAATGCATCAAAAGAAGTTCGACCAACCATTTACACACATCAACAGATGATATACAATTTGTTTAAAACTCTTAAACTATGGAACCATGCGTACTACTATTTCCACATCAAAAGATTTCCTTGAAAGTTTCATAAACAATAAACACGAAGCTATTTGACACTGCTCGCTTCATACAACAGCCATGTATGTGTTATTGTAACGTTCAGCATGGCCATCCACTGAGACTATTCCTCCAATGACCCGCAAACGTCTACAGATAAGATTACATAGGCAGGACAGGGCCATGTACACACCATAACTGCTCGCATTGATCACAGCATGACAACACGGACCGCATAACTGAGAGGCTAGGACTATCACATTACACACTTCGATGCCCTGACTGACTTGATGGAGAAGTGTGTGGGCAACTAATGCAGTTCATCATTGTGGAGACGTGTCGCATCTCATACATTACAACATCATATACATTGTTTCAGACTCAGTCTGGATATCAGTAAACACAGATTCAGATGATATGCAAGATATGCATCCTACACCATTGGGCGTTTGATTTTTCAGAATTAAATTTGAATTGCTATATAGAGACTGGAAAATTGCATCGGGCATCAAATTATTAAGTTGAGCGGATTAACGGATATTGCATGGCTGTGACAATTTGATGAGGCTGATGTTTCTATTTCCTGTAAAAATTGAGGTCATAGTCACAATTCGTCATATTAAATGATTTCACGTCATTGCCGATGTTGCGTGAATTAATATTGTGGGAATTAGTAATGTTGTTGTTTCAAACATGTTCACGGTCAAATTTAGTTCCAAGTGCTTGCTGCACATGTTCCAGTCATATATGAATGAGATGTTACCTCTTGAGTAACGCAGTACATAACACTATTCTACAAGTACGTGTTCATTTTCTACGATGCCCTGTACATGATGGAGCAGAAGATTCAATGATAGAAGTTGTAACCGGTAAAACACGAAAAATATAGAATAGTCACCCTGTATGATCATCCGTTTGATAGGCTAGTTGCTGGGTACACATTCGAAGCCGTAATATTTGTAGCATGTAGGAAGCAAATAAACAGTTGAACGATGCACTTAACATAAATCTTTACGGTAGTCCCGACTGTCACAGAAGAACATTAGGCGCCCATGTACTGTGGAGGAAGAATTTGTTACAGTATAGTCTCCTTGATGTTGTGCCGGTGTTGTTATAACGGATAAGTCACCGGGTGCTGTGAAATTCCGAACTATGTTGTGGAATATGATTTGAATTTGAGTTAAGCTCACTGAGATTATAATACTGATTAATGTGTTCACTCAGTCGGTGTCATACAGTACATACATGTCTTACAATAGCTAGTATCATTTTCACAATGGTTCAATCCCAGTTAAGAGAGTTCGAATGCAAGTTCCTAAACCTAAACGTAGATACTTATATATAGCAGACATTTAATGGACAGTCCATGTTGCTGTTGTGGATATCAGACTGAAAATGCCCTACATTATTTTTTCACATGGGATAACTATATTCAGATACGAACTAATATGTATATTTTTACTAGAAGTAATCACATGGATACAATTATGAACGGACACACAGAACTTACACACTGTGAAAAAAAACAGAAAATAGTTGAATCCGTCCACTAATTTATCATCAAGACACAGCGCTTTTAATTTTCACAGAAAAATAATTAACTTAACTTAACAATAACCTTCGAGAATGGAATAACAAGACGCTGACGGACCCAGAAGAAATAAAAGCATGAAGGACTGGCATGGGAGGTAATTTAAGATTGTTGGAAAAGCCCACCCCAACGTTTTCGAGATGATAAAATTCTTGTTGGAGGAGCCAAAAATAAATAAACTGTAAAAGCTGCAATACAGTTCCGACCAGACACTGCCCCCAAAGAAAAAGAGATATCAAGACCTTCAGAAAGAACTGTCCACCCTGGAACATATTTATTTTTTATTAGACTAACGGTTGGTATTATGGATATGTTGGATTACTTAGAGAGGGTATCTCATGAAAGGGAACTTGCTTAACATAATGTAATATGTGTAACATGAACTGTGACTCAATAGTGATATCGATGCAGTAATTACTTAACAGTCAGAACTAAACTGTACGTATAATAGAATATATATTTGTTATTGGTAATAACGTATATATATTTGATACATTGATAATTTACATGATATGTTTTATCTTGTGAGTAATAGTTAAAACACCAAATACTAGGAAATTATATCATGAAATGTTATATATCAGTTTAGACCCATTTCATTTCTTTTACACTTCAACTTTTCAAATCCATCTTGTGCGTAGTTGTGAGAGGTACAGGCTACGATTGAATGTCTGAGCTGATTGCCTGGAAGACGCTCCGGTGTTTATTTAATCAGACGAATAAAGATCTTAGTAGTTTTGACGACTCTGACCCTCAAAATAAATCATGATCTGTGGACACACAAACTCCCCTTTAAACGTTGAAAACATTTTAGAAGTAGTATAGTTGAAGGAAAACCAAGGTATATGGATAGTCAGCTTCTTTATTACAATGGGTGCGACGTTTCGATAACACCGTTATCAAGCAAGTCTGTTCACCGTTATCAAGCTAGAAGTTCTCCTTCTCATTCAACAGGCAAGTGGTCAGTTTACGGCATTCTTAGCAGGCACACATTTTGTCCAGTGCCTCTTGTTCTCTTTGACCACAGACTGAGCTCGTGCGGAATGCCCACTGGAGTAATTAGCTGAGCTCCATGCTGTTGAGATACGTCAGAGGTGTGGCGTTTTGTGTTAAAACAAAGGATCGTCTTCTGGTATTCTGATCCGTCTTGAGTACCCAGTACATAGCAAAGATTTTGTACCGAAACTGTAAACTAAATATTTACCCTGGTCTATCAGAGGTGAATACTCAGGAATCTACAATGACAGACACAACAGTGGCTGAGAAATATATGGTTTGTAACATGTGTTCAGCATATGGCCGTAACGGTGGCAACGGTCAATACATGTCTCAGCAAAAGGTCAAAGCCATATATTGTCACTGTGTGTATTCATGTATTCAATATAAAGTCACAACATATTGTCACTGTGTATATTCATGTATGCAGTATATAGTACACATCATATTCTCACTATGTATATTCATGTATTCAGCATAAACGCATAAATTATTGTCACTGTGTATACTCATGTATTCAGCATATATACCTAACTATATTTGTCACTGTAAATACGCTGTCACAGATATAATGATATTCATTATATGAAAAGTTTAAATAAAATAGTTTGTAATATTTAATTGTCATTTGTGTGGCATGCACAGCATCATGTGGATATTTTGTCACAGTATCTTATATAACTGTAACCTCCATTACAACTATCTTCAATAATCAAGTATGGTAATGTCAAGTTACTCACGATTACTTGTGTGTATAATATACATCTGTCTGTCTGTGTGTGTGCGCGCGCTCGTGTGTGTGTGTGTTTGTTTGTATGTTCTCCTGAAGGGTTACATGAAGGCTTTCCTTTATGAGATTTCATTTTTGTTCAGTATAGTTCTACACTGTGTCGCGTCTACCATCAACATATGGTTCATGATATAATGGCAATACCACATTATCTCCAGCATAAGTTGTATCTGAAGTAGCTGGTGTCACAACAGCGCCTTCCTGTTCAAATCACTGCATCCTTGTTTCCGACTACAGACATTGATTGCCCCTCAAATGCTGCTTCAAATAACGGGATTGCTGAAGTAAGTAGCAGCATACAGATGCCTCCGCTGACTCCGTAATATGTTTCTGTCAATCAAACTTGGTGGTACTCACACATAAACATCCTCCACTTTTGTCCAAATGTATGTAAGCAGTGGGATATCAGTATGCAGTAAAGTAGCATCACATGGGAGAGTGGTTCAATGGTAGTTTGTAAGTGCTGGCAGTACTCCACACGAGTAGGTACAGCTAAGTAATTTGTCTGGTTTGGCTTATTGGTGAGATTTTCTTCATCTTAACGGCTACAGAAGCTTGGTAAAAGAGTCCTTCGCAAGGACATCCACTGTATTTGTTGCTTGTCATGTTTCATTTACTTACGTTAACATTGAATTATTTTCTGCCTTATTAGTTACAAGAACAAGTTAATATAAAACAGCTTGCATTCAAATTTTTACTTATTTCGTGTGTCAAAATTACACAGTCTCGACGTCATTAATGCATATGTAACGGACAAATATTCATAATATGAACATGTGTCTCAGTGGTGTTAGCTATGTGGACACTCGTACCGTGGTCAAGAGCACGTGGTGGCATCACTTTCTTCCATTGATCCATTCACATAATTTTCTCTTTAATGTTCAGTTCATAACTCTCGGAACTGTTTCCGAGAATAGTGAAGGCTATGTATTCTTTTGTACTACTGTTCTATATCATGTTTAATATCGGTTTTCAATTCGTATTTGTGGAATGCCATTGTTATTTTGATAATACATAATTAATTAACCATGGTGCTTCCCAGCAGATATCGCTACACAACAGCCAGACTATCACTTTATATGTTGACACCACTCCATTGGATTTATAGTTGGACAATGGGAAACTTTCGATAATCTGCACAACATTTACTATCCTTCACGGGGGCAGACCGATTCATGTTCAGGGATGAGGGAATGCGGGTGGAAGAAAAAGTAGACAAAATCTAAAATCCCACGAATAAGGTGCCAAACGGTCGTGATAGAAGACTCAACATTGGAACAGCTATCCTTGACGTATACCTTATTCTCACGACATTAATTTGCCATTCTTTAACGGTCTTCCGCAGCGTCCTTGACTCACCGTTTCTGTTGAAACCGTTGATGTAGTCTGGGCAGGGCTGAGTGGCGATGGAGCCGGCAGGAGAAGCATCCCAACATAACACGTCATCCCACACGGCTTCACAACTCGTCGCTGGCTGCTCGAACTCATAGCCTCATAAATAAATACTGACGTCATAAAGTCCGACACTTAAGACATTGTGATGGCACATGCATTGATGAGACTGTACAGACATCTGTGATTGCCAAGAACACTTTCAGTTAAAACTAGCCACCGTTATCAGTAACAAATTGAGACGATGATTGAAAGTGTTGTTCTGGTCTATCATCACTGGTTTAAACAAGTATTGATATCATTATATTTCATTCCATTCCACAACTCGTAAAACTTCAAGGGCCTGTGTATATGTGTACTTGTATTTTGAACCTAAAGTTGGCTGTTTCTTGGCCAATGTTTTGTTTTGTTTTTTCTGGTCATGTTTTCTTCGTGTCCGACCATACTGAATCGTCGTAGGTTAAAAGGTGAAAGAAACCACGTGACCTGACAGTCACGTTATAAGACTATGACAATAGGTTCAGTGCCCCCATGTCATCGCCAGTAGTTCGAATGACTCACTGAGTGCTTCCCGACCATGTACGACTTTACTTTCTGCTAAAATATCATTTTGTACGTACACACTGTCTCAGATACAGGACACACCAGGACACCCTTAATTTTCATGAAACACTTGATCCATTCATATCATGTCAGCCTTATTTATGTCCTGTCACGCCAAATGCATATTGCCCGGGCCCATAATGGAGACTGGTTACTGTCTGTCTTTGATTACATGCAGAGGGACTACAGAAAAACTAACCTTGCGTGGACCTGTTCTCGTGTTCCACCATCTTCCAGTAACACGCCACTTTCGCCTTCAGCAACAGTCGTTTCTGCTCCTTCTCCGACATGACGTGCGCGATCTGAAATAATTGCCGTGTATTTAACGTAATATACATCTCACGTGTTAGCCCCCTTTAACTCAGGTCAAACGTTATTTAAGGCAGCGGTAAACACATACGACACCGCTCTAAATGATGTTATATAGCATGTAACTTACAATTTGACAATTACAACATCAAGCACATCATCAATTACAGTCTGTCTCTTACAAGATGTCAAAAGACGGTACTTGATTGCCGGATTTGACGCTTCGTATAAACGTGATAACAACTGATGGGCCCGTAGTGTCTACATACTGTGTGATACTGCCATGAGGAACCGTTGCATAATTTTTAGTGGGCTAAAAACACCAAATCACCGGCGTCAATCCGGGCATGCAACTACACGCATAGAGACATGCATGCATACAATCACAATCATTATTTTGATGAAAAGATCTTCAATAGGACGTTTTTTCCATGTTCAAGTCAACAAAAACCTGTCGTTGTCAAATTTAGGATTCCTTCTATTGAATGGTTGGTTACGTTTTTACTAATTACAGCTCTTCCATAAACTACAGTTTGTCTAGTATTCATTTCCATCACCTTTCTACCTCTTCGGCAGATGATGTTGTCCTTTAGCGCTGACGTTTTGAATGTAAGAAAGCTATTTAGAAAGATCACACACACCGTGTTTAAAGCAAACTGTAAGCTATAATACAACGGTCCGGATCAGAAGATCCACTGATCAACAGCATGAGCTTCGATCTACACACCTGGGATACGATGGCATGAGCCTCCCATGTCAACAACCCTGAGTACCTGGGGTTCCTTTCAAGAAGCAACCTTATCTCCCATTCTTTAACATTGCATTATGGTCACCTTAGTGACTTGCGTTCACCTTAGTGCTTTGTGTAAGAATGTCTTTTACGACAAGCATGGGTAGCTGAAGACCAATTCTAACCCGGATCTTTACTTTTACGTTCATAGGATGAGCTGATATAACTAGGACCATTAGGTATCTTTTCAATAAACAGCTAGTTATATGCATATCATATATGTACAAACGAGACCATAGTTTACCAATTTTAAGTTTATACAACACTTGTCAGGTATATAATAAAGAATAATACGAGCGCTCACTTTCCAACATAAACACAAGCTTAAAAGTAAGGATAAGAAATAGCAAGCAGGCAAATATAACAGTAAAACAACAGGTGTTTAAACAAGATAACAGTTTCTGTATCCGCATTTAATCACTATGACTCTCCACACAAGGGGTGGGCCTTTCTTTCGAAGGAACGTGTGATAGGTGCTGTAGGTTGAAAACAAAATGTTTATTATCGCAGCCTGGTCGCCATTTCCCCCCACAAAACGTGCATCTCGACTGAGACCATTTTAACATTTTATCGTTGAAGACTGTAGTGTTTTGTTTGTCTTGCTGTGCCTTTTTTATCCTTTTTTTCAATTTTCATATTTTTGCTTACCGCCACAATATTCAAGCAGGGTTTGTAAACAGTCGAGACTGAACCAGACAACCCAGTGAATGTCGTAACGCAAATTGGATGCGCTCCTCGGGACACAAATGGTTTGCCGAGAAAAGGCTATACGAGGGAGCTTCACGACTTTGTCTAATATTGGCAAGGATTGTGCTGATAATCAGAGTTCGTGATACTTTGATGATAGGTTCAGCCCAAAGGGCAATCCCTAAAATATGTGTGTCAAATGTACCCTGTAAGGGGTAAGATAATTCATCATACAATCTCTGTTGTTATCGATTCGATAGCCTAGCTCAGTATCGCTAACTAATAAATATGCAATGACACCAAACGTATCGAGACCAACGCATCGAAACGGTGCTTTTTTTCTAAAGAAACTAACAAACTATTTGAATACACTTCAAGGAGGTTCCTAACGTGCCACGGTGTATCTGAAACGAACGTTTCTGCTAGTATTTTCATACGATAAGAGAGGCGGTCCTCTGAATCAATGTGGTCTTATTCTTCCCAAGTATGTGATGTCACGTCCTGAACGTCCATTGTAAGAAAGCAAAGCTAAACAACACTGAAAGTATGCTCATCATCGTTTCAAAGATGCAGAATCTAACCTACTCCTACTGTGATACCCTACAACACTGTCCTTAACAGACTGTCAGAAATGTATGCATATTGTGTTCTCACTTTAATCTGGAGTTAGAAACACGTCCAAATATGGCCGGTGCCCAGCACAGCGTAAGGGTATGTATCTTATAATGTTTTAATTCATCATCAGTGATGTTGAAATGGAGAAAATTACTTGCTCTAGTCATTGAACGTCAGATGGCCATAGATTTGGTCAGATGACTGACCAAGGGACAGTGTCATTAATCAAGTCATTTAAGAAGAAAACTAAAATTCATTTTATGTATGACTCTACTTCTAGTCTCAAGACAAAAGTCAACTTGGTTTATTCCGCTCCTTTTACAGGGCAGTACCGGGTTCACTGAAAATGTGTGTGTATTCAGTACTGGCATGGTGAGGTGGATGTTCTCCTGTTGGAAGCACTCATTAAATTCTGTTTGTGTTGTCATCCTCAAAAAAGCACCTCTGAAGATCCTCGTTAGAATGGATGTTCGGCAACCCATGTTTGTAGTTTAAGGCGACTAGCGGAAGCAGGTGGTAAGAGTCGCTGACTTGGTCAACACATGTCATCGCCTAGATCAGTTGCGAAGATCGATGATCATTTTTCTTGTTGCCCGGATTGTCTGGTCCAGATTCGATCATTTACAGACCGCCGTAATATAAGTGGAATATTGCTGAGTGTAGCGTAAAACTAAACTCACTCACTCCCTCATCCGGAAACACGCAACGACGTCCAGCTGGCACTACATGTAACGCCAGGCTGTTGTCACAGTAGCAGTGCCCAGTGACACGTCCGTGAATAACATGTACAGGTGTCATCACAGTGATTCCATCCCGCATCGTTAAATGACCTCACTTCCCAAAGCAATCCTGTATGCACAGGGAGGTCCAACATAAAACTTGATTCATACTGAAATATGATGTTTTCACAACGGCGACTGGCCTACAGCAGTAATGTGACAGACGGCGTGGGCGCCAGGCTAGTGATCCAGCGGGGTTGAGGTTTCGGGGTCGAGCCCACCTGTGACCGGGTGAAAAAACCTTGGAGTCAACTTTGTGTGCAGACTCTTTCAGTATTGTCACAACCCCTAGTGTGCAATACACAACCCTGTGCACTTAAAAGAACCCACGAATCCGATGGTATATGACCAGATGGTGTCCACATGAATACGTGCAAACGCCTAGTTGCGGGCACAGCAACGTGCGACTATGTGTCCCAGTCCACCCAGCTGTGAATGGGTACCTCGCTAGGATGAGAGAGAGCCTCAATAAACTCGCTGCGCCAAGTGCCAGCAAGAGTTGTATACTGCACAGGGAGTTGAGATTGAAATACGATGTGCTGTTGAGATTGATATCCAGTGATCGAGGGAAAATACCAGCGCCTTGAGCATGCACTGGATATGTGCGGTATATAAATATCCGATATTTATCTACCGATATCTATTACAAGAGGATGTCAAGGATGCAAGTTCCTGATGTGAAAACCGACTGCGAATCGTCTGTCTATTCACCCCTTATTTTGGGGACGCTCATTTGGAATGTTTTAGAAACTTTGGCCACAGTTTCGTAACACGTTCAAGGTCAACGCTTTCATCGACGTTATTTGTTTGTTGGTATCATACTTGTTACCTGTCTTGTTCCGACTTCCAATAAGCAAATTGCATGCAGCCGTTCCTAACGTTAGGGATGATGCAGTTCAAAACAATAATTTAAAACAATATCAGAACAACTTTCAGCCTGGTCTTTATCACCGAATTATACAGCAACACTATAAATCTGGAGGTTTACCCCGACCATGTCCACGTGCACATTTTCAAAAACGCTTGCGAGTTTGTCGTGTTTGTACAGAATTCATAACTCGTTGTGGAAGACTTTTCTGAATCCATACACAGTCATACTATTTGCTTCTCAAATAATATCATTCTAAAATATAATATCCTCCAATAGTGTTAACAGTACATATAAAGTCATCAGTGTCAATTATCCGAGAAGCAGATTCCAACATCTAACAGCCAAACGTTTAAAGGAGAAATCAATTAAACTCACTTTAAAGTTTCTATCAAACAAGGCTGATATAATGCGGTATACGATTCTCACTATACTTTAATCATATAGATCACACAGATGATAACAGGTGCTCGTTCCAGCTTTTACTTACTTGTTGATCCTTACGCCTTATCCTGAGAGTAGGCTCCTGTACATGAATAGACCACCACGCTGTTTAACGTCCAACCTCACTCGCATCACACACTAGATGTCAATAGCAGCATTGGCCATACACAGATACTGCTGTAGTTAATAACGGCAGGCACCTTAGACCGAAATATCGACAACTTCTGGGTTTCGCTGTCCCTCCCACACAAAAGTCTCCGGACTCTTGAAAGGATTTCATATTCTCCATTAGCTTCGGCGTATTCATGGTGAGTGCTTGCTGATCATCGGGCAGTTCCCGAGCCGGATTTCACAACTTCACAGCAACAGCTTTGGAATAATCAGATTCCATTCCTGACTTCAGAAGGCTTAGAAACATGCCATGAAGGATTAATGGGAGCGTGGTTCCTGTTTGACAAGAAGTTAAGAATCGCTACTGCAGTTTGTTTACAACAGAAAATCCGTAGTCGCAATGGTTCCGCACACGTGTCAATGACAATTTACAACGACATTCTTCACTGTTACCATAAATAAGAGAGCGGGCCGTCACGATTGCGGAAATATGCATGCTAGCTCTTCTTCATACACTGTATGGCACAGAAGGCAGTCTGTAGGAGCGTACATATTTCTACCATTTTTGTCTTCACTGTGGCGTCCTCTGTTTTTCTGCTGTCAGCTAACTCCTTGGAACATTAGTCTGCCGTTATCCGGCTCTTCAGGAGTTTAGACTGACTTCTCCACTTTAATATGTGAATACAAAAACTATTCATTAATGACACGTTCTTTATGTGCGAGGTGACGAAGTCATTAACTTAGATAGGCGTACATTCGTTCACTTGCTAAATGAAGGCTCAGAGCTTTATACATCCTAGTGTGTCGTGGACGTTTCAGTCTTTTGATGGTGAATGTCGACTGGCGGTTTCTGATTTTACCAACAGGTGTTAGGTCCTCCTACAGAGTGAGCAAGGCTGGTAGTCAAGAACATGTAGTATCGACAATAGGGTCGGTCCTTAGCATAGGGGGGAATTTCACAACGTTTAAAACATAATCTCACTTGTATCACGTCATATCTGTTACTAGGAATGCTAACAGTATTGTCGTCCCTTCTGAAGATTAAGAATTTCGCGTGATTCCTTTTTTGCATCAGTTGTAAGAATGTGGAATAATATTCCTGATACTGAAAGAAATCGACCTTCATTACAAAGTTTTGAGTCGTACTTAAAGTGCAAGCAGCCTGTAGAGCCATCATATTTACTCGCTTAGAAAACGTAATATTATAGTATTACACACAAAGCTGGGATATATGACTAGTCACCTGCGTATGTTCTGCATCGTTTTAAAATGAAAGATTCCGCATCTTGTTACTGTGGCAATGCTTGTGAAGATGTACATCACTTCCTACTGGATTGTAAATTGTACAACATTCAAAGAGAGATATAAATGTTAAATTAAAACGTATTGTAAAACATGACTCTCCAATCTCACTGTTATTGACGGTATGTGGAGGTCCTGATATGAATGAATACGTTTCTAAATGTGTGCAAACTTTTACTCAACAGTCATAGGTTTTATGTGATTACATAAATTGCGTCCCTTCCTCTCTTTTACTTTCCTATAATCTCTTCTCTCTATTCTCTCCTACGATATATACAACCAAAAACGTTAACTGTATGCATGTTAATATTAGGGAACGGGTATTTTAAGTTGTTAAATCCAGCGGCGTGTTAAATCCAATTCACATTTGTAAATAAAATATGTTCATATCAATCATGTCTATTTAAAGTGGAATAAAATCCCACTCCGATGTGTGTCTTCGTCTTCACGTTAACAGATCTAAACCGAAACCTCGCCCTGTAAAACCAATAAGAATGTGTTAAGATGTATGCTTACTTCTTAAGTACTTCTGACCCGTGAAGGTCCCGGGGTTGAATAGGCCTTCGGCAACCGATGCTTGCCACACCCGTGAAGGTCCCGGGGTAGAACAGGCCTTCAGCAACCCATGCTTGCCACACCCGTGAAGGTCCCGGGGTAGAATAGGCCTTCAGCAAACCATGCTTGCCATAAAAGGTGACCATGCTTGTCGTAAGAGGCGACTAACGGGATCGGGTGGTCAGACTCGCTGACTTGGTTGACACATGTCATCGGTTCCCAATTGCGCAGATCGATACTCATGTTGTTGATTACTGGATTGTCTGGTCATTATTTGCAGACCGTTGCCATATAGCTGGAATGTTGCTGAGTAAAACTAAACTCACTCGCTCACTCTTACTTACTTCTAGAATGCCAGTCAAACTACTAGTCTTTTCCTACGTTGTTGAGATGAACAAGCAGGGTTTCAGCAAATCTCGGCGTGTTAACATTTAAATGTGGGCGTGGTAAGACCAGCCATAATACGACGGAGGACTACCTATGCATCCTGTTTTATAGTTCAAGGTTAGACTATTTAATAGACTGCTGATGTTTGCATACATTTCGTTGCTAAAGCATATGCTAAACCGCAATGGACAGCTCAAGGGTGACAACGTCTGGCACTGGAGTAGAACATACAAACTATTCATGTCGCTTGCTGTTTAACGCCGCACCCAGAAATAAATATTAAGGCTATAGATGACGGCGGTCTGCAAAACTCGAGTCTGGACTTGAACATTCAGTGACCAACATTATCAGTATCGATCTATGCAATTGGGATGTCATAGCATGTGTCAACAAAGACAGTCAGTCTGACCACCCGACCCCGTTAGCGGTTTTTTGCTACTAGCATGGGTTACTGAAGATCACTTCTTACCTGGATCTTCACTGGTCTCTAAGCTACTGGAATCTATTGGTCAGTTATTCACCACCCTGAGAATCACAGATTCAGGGTCTGTGTTTGCAGTGTCCCTAGTAGTGTCGTCAATGTTGAAGTGTAGGTTTTCCAGAGGATATCTCAATTGTGGCGTACACGTAAAACAAATTCCAGTTTATCGATATGACTTTCTTGAAATCTAAAGAATTAAGTGTGTTATAAAATTCCAGTTCTCAGCTTGATCAGTAGAAATGCAGGCATGTAATGAGATCTGGCATCGTGAAAATCAATTACATCACTGATTCCAAAAGAAGATGCATGATGTTTGCAGTGTATATAGCATACCGCCTCATAAATCCGTGTATACATAACAGGACATAACCTGGCTGTGTTTGATAAGGTGATCAATCCTGAAAAGGTTTATACAGACATTATAATTTATCATATTTGTATAGATATTCCATAAAGAAGTTCTGCATCTATAAAGTGTTGCCTTTTATCCGACTCCAATTTCTTAAACTTCTCTTTCGTATTCAAATATACAAACCAAAGAGACGGTTGGTAAACACGCGTCTATATATACTCTTCAAAAAAAGTGGGAGAACTTAAAAATATCTAGGAGATTTATAGGAGTCAATCAATGTTGATATGATATTATTGAATGTTTTGAGAGTCAATCACCTTTGCACCATAGTTATTTGGAATGTAGTCGCTTTTGAAAGATGATTGGTGCATGGCATGTAATTTGCATACATAAGATTTTCATAATGATTGTAAAACAAAGGACTAGAAACAAACACTAACAAATTCGAAATGGTGGTGCGTTCATAAGATATCTGAAGAGTATATTATAATGGTACCATGCACAACCGTGATGCTGTGACACTCGTCCTCTAATGTTCAATACGTGTTGTTGTATGTATATTCGAAAAGTCACTCAGACCTGTGATCCAAGAGTGCAAGTGAACATCACTGAACAGCTATTTTGCGCGTTTGCACAACATTCATGAAACGTTTTAAATGAATTACCTGATTCCTTAGACCAATAAGATATTCTGAGATGCCATTTGGAATATGGTTTAGTTTCTTTTGAACACTCCACCATACCAACCACCCGATAGTAACACATGGACAAACAGATATAATACACACTCTGTCCATTTCACGCTTGAGTCCTTCTAACTATTTAATTGATTTGATTTCATTGGAAATCCTGCCACTGTAACGGATCTGGATTCGCTTCCTTCACTTTTCCTGATTTCCACGACGAGAAGAAAAACAGGTTCTTTCCTATAAGTGCTATAAGTGGTGTCATTAAATGTAGAAACATGCTAGCATGTGAAATCATGTTTATATACTCTTCAAAAAAGTAGGGGAACCAGAACTTTAAAGTCTGGTAGAAAGAAAACTCATTGAGGAACGTTACAATGACATTCATTTTACGTATGCAGCATGATTTCAGGTTATTACCACGTGCAAACACAATGCATGGGACACACGTGCACAACGCGAGTCCCTCCTACACCTGCATGGGGTGTCATTATGAATGTTGACGTTTCTCAGGCAGGTCGATAAGTCAGTCACTGTAGACCGTTTCCGGTATAACTTCCTTGCATCTATACATGGTCAGGATTTTCAGGGGGAAATCACACACTACTAACTGAAAATTGTAAACCTGAAATATTCATGTCATACTCCAGTCACCTAACAAGGGGGATAACTGAACGAACAGCTTTGCTTTGAATGAAACCAATGTGGTGATGCATTCTCACAACAACCATTATTATCGCATCAACATTGACTCAATCCCATTTATCTCATGTACAATCGTACATTGAAAGTGTTGGTACCCTATCAACTACATCCATACATCTGATACTATCAACTATATCCATACATCGGATACTATAAACTACATCCATACATCTGATACTATCAACTATATCCATACATCTGATACTATCAACTACATCCATACATCTGATACTATCAACTACATCCATGCATCTGATACTATCAACTATATCCATACATCTGATACTACCAACTATATCCATACATCAGATACTATCAACTACATCCATACATCTGATACTATCAACTATATCCATACATCAGATACTATCAACTATATCCATACATCTGATAGTACCAACTATATCCATACATCTGATACTATCAACTATATCCATACATCTGATACTACCAACTATATCCATACATCTGATACTACCAACTACATCCATACATCTGATACTATCAACTATATCCATACATCTGATACTATCAACTATATCCATACATCTGATACTATCAACTATATCCATACATCGGATACTGCCAACTACATCCATACATCTGATACTATCAACTACATCCATACATCTGATACTATCAACTATATCCATACATCAGATACTATCAACTACATCCATACATCTGATACTATCAACTATATCCATACATCAGACACTACCAACTACATCCATACATCTGATACTATCAACTTTATCCATACATCTGATACTATCAACTATATCCATACATCTGATACTACCAACTATATCCATACATCTGATACTATCAACTACATCCATACATCTGATACTATCAACTATATCCATACATCAGATACTATCAACTACATCCATACATTTGATACTATCAACTATATACATACATCTGATACTATCAACTTTATCCATACATCTGATACTATCAACTATATCCATACATCAGACACTACCAACTACATCCATACATCTGATACTATCAACTACATCCATACATCTGATACTATCAACTATATCCATACATCAGATACTATCAACTACATCCATACATCTGATACTATCAACTATATCCATACATCTGATACTATCAACTTTATCCATACATCTGATACTATCAACTATATCCATACATCTGATACTATCAACTTTATCCATACATCTGATACTATCAACTATATCCATACATCTGATACTACCAACTACATCCATACATCAGATACTATCAACTACATCCATACATCTGATACTATCAACTATATCCATACATCTGATACTATCAACTATATCCATACATCTGATACTATCAACTATATCCATACATCTGATACTACCAACTATATCCATACATCTGATACTATCAACTACATCCATACATCTGATACTATCAACTATATCCATACATCAGATACTATCAACTACATCCATACATCTGATACTATCAACTATATCCATACATCTGACACTATCAACTTTATCCATACATCTGATACTATCAACTATATCCATACATCAGACACTACCAACTATATCCATACATCTGATACTATCAACTACATCCATACATCTGATACTATCAACTATATCCATACATCAGATACTATCAACTACATCCATACATCTGATACTATCAACTACATCCATACATCTGATACTATCAACTTTATCCATACATCTGATACTATCAACTATATCCATACATCAGACACTACCAACTACATCCATACATCTGATACTATCAACTTTATCCATACATCTGATACTATCAACTATATCCATACATCTGATACTACCAACTATATCCATACATCTGATACTATCAACTATATCCATACATCAGATACTATCAACTACATCCATACATCTGATACTATCAACTATATCCATACATCAGACACTACCAACTACATCCATACATCTGATACTATCAACTTTATCCATACATCTGATACTACCAACTATATCCATACATCTGATACTATCAGCTATATCCATACATCTGATACTATCAACTATATCCATACATCTGATACTACCAACTATATCCATACATCTGATACTACCAACTATATCCATACATCTGATACTACCAACCATATCCATACATCTGATACTACCAACTATATCCATACATCTGATACTATCAACTATATCCATACATCTGATACTACCAACTATATCCATACATCTGATACTACCAACTACATCCATACATCTGATACTACCAACTATATCCATACATCTGATACTATCAACTATATCCATACATCTGATACTATCAACTACATCCATACATCTGATACTATCAACTATATCCACACATCTGATACTATCAACTATATCCATGCATCTGATACTATCAACTATATCCATACATCTGATACTATCAACTATATCCATACATCTGATACTACCAACTACATCCATACATCTGATACTACCAACTACATCCATGCATCTGATACTATCAACTACATCCACACATCTGATACTATCAACTATATCCATACATCTGATACTATCAACTATATCCATGCATCTGATACTATCAACTACATCCATGCATCTGATACTATCAACTACATCCATACATCAGATACTACCAACTATATCCATACATCAGATACTATCAACTATATCCATGCATCTGATACTATCAACTACATCCATACATCTGATACTATCAACTATATCCATACATCTAATAGTACCAACTATATCCATACATCTGATACTATCAACTATATCCATACATCTGATACTACCAACTATATCCATACATCTGATACTATCAACTTTATCCATACATCTGATACTATCAACTATATCCATACATCTGACACTACCAACTATATCCATACATCTGATACTACCAACTATATCCATACATCAGATACTATCAGCTACATCCATACATCTGATACTATCAACTATATCCATACATCTGATACTATCAACTATATCCATACATCTGATACTATCAACTACATCCATACATCAGATACTATCAACTATATCCATACATCTGATACTATCAACTACATCCATGCATCTGATACTACCAACTATATCCATACATCAGATACTATCAACTACATCCATGCACCTGATACTACCAACTATATCCATACATCTGATACTATCAACTTTATCCATACATCTGATACTACCAACTATATCCATACATCTGATACTACCAACTATATCCATACATCTGATACTACCAACTATATCCATACACCTGATACTATCAAGTATATCCATGCATCTGATACTATCAACTATATCCATACATCTGATACTATCAACTATATCCATGCATCGGATACTACCAACTATATCCACACATCTGATACTATCAACTATATCCATACATCTGATACTATCAACTATATCCATACATCTGATACTACCAACTATATCCATACATCTGATACTATCAACTATATCCATGCATCTGATACTATCAACTACATCCATACATCTGATACTATCAACTATATCCATGCATCTGATACTACCAACTATATCCATACATCTGATACTATCAACTATATCCATGCATCTGATACTATCAACTATATCCATACATCTGATACTATCAACTATATCCATGCATCGGATACTGCCAACTACATCCATACATCTGATACAATCAACTATATCCATACATCTGATACTATCAACTACATCCATACATCTGATACTATCAACTATATCCATACATCTGATACTATCAACTACATCCATACATCAGATACTATCAACTATATCCATACATCTGATACTATCAACTACATCCATGCATCTGACACTACCAACTATATCCATACATCAGATACTATCAACTACATCCATACATCTGATGCTATCAACTACATCCATACATCTGATACTATCAACTATATCCATACATCTGATACTACCAACTATATCCATGCTTCTGATACTATCAACTACATCCATACATCTGATACTATCAACTACATCCATACATCTGATACTATCAACTACATCCATACATCTGATACTATCAACTACATCCATACATCTGATACTATCAACTATATCCATGCATCTGATACTATCAACTACATCCATACATCTGATACTATCAACTATATCCATACATCTGATACTATCAACTATATCCATGCATCTGATACTATCAACTATATCCATACATCTGATACTATCAACTATATCCATGCATCTGATACTATCAACTATATCCATACATCTGATGCTATCAACTACATCCATACATCAGATACTACCAACTATATCCATACATCAGATACTATCAACTATATCCATACATCTGATGCTATCAACTACATCCATACATCTGATACTATCAACTATATCCATACATCTGATAGTACCAACTATATCCATACATCTGATACTATCAACTATATCCATACATCTGATACTACCAACTATATCCATACATCTGATACTATCAACTTTATCCATACATCTGATACTATCAACTATATCCATACATCTGATACTACCAACTATATCCATACATCTGATACTACCAACTATATCCATACATCAGATACTCTCAACTATATCCATACATCTGATACTATCAACTATATCCATACATCTGATACTATCAACTATATCCATACATCTGATACTATCAACTATATCCATGCATCTGATACTATCAACTATATCCATACATCTGATACTACCAACTACATCCATACATCAGATACTATCAACTATATCCATACATCTGATACTTTCAACTACATCCATGCATCTGATACTACCAACTATATCCATACATCTAATACTACCAACTATATCCATACATCTGATACTATCAACTATATCCACACATCTGATACTATCAACTTTATCCATGCATCTGATACTATCAACTATATCCACACATCTGATACTATCAACTATATCCATACATCGGATACTGCCAACTACATCCATACATCAGATACTATCAACTATATCCATACATCTGATACTATCAACTATATCCATACATCTGATACTATCAACTATATCCATACATCTGATACTACCAACTACATCCATACATCAGATACTATGAACTATATCCATACATCTGATACTTTCAACTACATCCATGCATCTGATACTACCAACTATATCCATACATCTAATACTACCAACTATATCCATACATCTGATACTATCAACTATATCCACACATCTGATACTATCAACTACATCCATACATCTGATACTATCAACTATATCCACACATCTGATACTATCAACTATATCCATACATCGGATACTGCCAACTACATCCATACATCTGATACTATCAACTACATCCATACATCTGATACTATCAACTATATCCATACATCTGATACTATCAACTATATCCATACATCTGATACTATCAACTATATCCACACATCTGATACTATCAACTATATCCATACATCGGATACTGCCAACTACATCCATACATCTGATACTATCAACTACATCCATACATCTGATACTATCAACTATATCCATACATCTGATACTATCAACTATATCCATACATCTGATACTACCAACTATATCCATACATCTGATACTACCAACTACATCCATACATCTGATACTACCAACTATATCCATACATCTGATACTACCAACTATATCCATACATCTGACACTACCAACTATATCCATACATCTGATACTATCAACTATATCCATACATCTGATACTATCAACTATATCCATACATCTGATACTACCAACTATATCCATACATCTGATACTACCAACTATATCCATACATCTGATACTATCAACTTTATCCAAACATCTGATACTATCAACTATATCCATACATCTGATACTATCAACTACATCCATGCATCTGATACTACCAACTATATCCATACATCTGATACTACCAACTATATCCATACATCTGATACTATCAACTACATCCATACATCTGATACTATCAACTATATCCATACATCTGATAGTACCAACTATATCCATACATCTGATACTATCAACTATATCCATACATCTGATACTACCAACTATATCCATACATCTGATACTACCAACTATATCCATACATCGGATACTGCCAACTACATCCATGCATCTGATACTATCAACTATATCCACACATCTGATACTATCAACTACATCCATACATCTGATACTACCAACTATATCCATACATCTGATACTATCAACTATATCCATACATCTGATACTACCAACTATATCCATACATCTGATACTATCAACTATATCCACACATCTGATACTATCAACTATATCCATACATCTGATACCATCAACTATATCCATACATCTGATACTATCACCTATATCCATACATCTGATACTATCAACTATGTCCATGCATCTGATACTATCAACTATGTCCATGCATCTGATACTATCAACTATATCCATACATCTGATACTATCACCTATATCCACACATCTGATACTATCAACTATATCCATACATCTGATACTATCAACTATATCCATACATCTGATACTATCACCTATATCCATACATCTGATACTATCAACTATGTCCATGCATCTGATACTATCAACTATATCCATACATCTGATACTATCACCTATATCCATACATCTGATACGTGAATGTATCGATGTACCCATCTACACGTGACAGTCGTAAGAAAAAATGCACGTGATAAACACCCAGCTGTTTACCGAGAACCGATATGCGGTGAAGATGACGGTCAGCACTGAGAAGCCGCTGATGTGAAGTAGTTCAGGAGGGACATAACGGTCGTGCTAATAAACCACCGTACATTTCATGTCCAGATAAATAGTGAAAATTCATGAGGAACTATAAATGTCGTCAACAGAGAGCCTTTCAATACTCCTTTCAGAAGCCAGCGTCTGCTGTCAAAGGACGGACCAGAGATGGGTTTTCTGACCTTTCGATCTAATTATTAAAGTTATGTTTTTAAAAAACAGCTTGAGGTGATAAATCAATACCTTGGATCACGACCCACTGTCGCCATTCTTACGCGTGTTGAAATTCAAGACTGCACAGATTATTTTTCCTGTTTCTACTGACATGGGAAATCAGTTTCCTGATTGACTGGTTTCCAACAACACCGATAGTCTGGGTTTGAAAACTTAAATTTAAAAAACGCATCACGATATATGAGGCACATGTCCAGGACACAGAGTGATAAAGCCAGCAAACTACCGTCATCACTTCCAGACACTTACCCATACTTCATGTTGCAACCCGGAAGTGTTGTACATTGCACACCACATTGTTGTTGTACATTGCGCACCACAATGTTGTTGTACATTGCACACCACATTGTTGTTGTACATTGCACACCACATTGTTGTTGTACATTGCGCACCACAATGTTGTTGTACATTGCGCACCACAATGTTGTTGTACATTGCGCACCACATTGTTGTTGTACATTGCGCACCACACCACACCATCTAGCTTACTACAAAGAATTCAATCATCTTCGTATAGTTCGACTGAGCCGTAGAGGAAACTAAAGACAGGAGTTTTTGTTTGTGTGTACTCTCTTACGCAAGACAAGTAGAACTGTCTTACAGGAGATCATTGCATGCATTTCTACGAAGATGACATCAGGTGTCCGTAGAAGGGGATGGACGTGTCTTACATCTTTGGTGTCACTCGATGAGGTTGAACTTCCTGGATGTTGGATCAAAGAGGAATGTCAGATCCTAACATCGATATTTTAAATCTACTTACTACTTGCCTGTTATAGACAAATCGGGAAATTCCCGTCAAATAACTTCACCTGTCTGTGTAAAGAAAATGTTGACAGCTTTCTTAAGTGATGACGTCAATGAAACACACGGTTACAATGCTTCTGTAGATCCAAGCATGTACACATCGATTTACCCATGTGAAAACTGCCTTCCTGACACTGCTCATGGCATGATGCCGTGTATTAAGGCCCCGTATTCAGGTGATATTACCGACCTGGTTGTGGGAGGAAGGACGCAGTTGTTCCTGGTTGGTTCCAATAACATGTTACAGACTGTTATGTTTGAGGTTGCTATGGGGAACGACTTTGTGAAACGAGGATACAAATATGTGTTTCCTTATAGTGGAAACCAGGTCAGTAGTGATTGGTACCTTCGGATGGAGTTGCTGGATAATTGCCAGTTTTTAGTTTATTCTTATCTGTGTTTATATGTTTGTTTGTTTTTCACCAATAATCCAGCTTTATGAGGCCCGTCTTTACATATTGAATTCTACTCACGAGACAACCCACTTATTGGCACCCCGAGAAACAGTCTGACATGAAATGGCATGTATTGTCGTAGTGAGAGTGCGCTCTTGCCATAATGCTACAAGTCGCCTCCTACAGCAAGGTCAGTCTAAGGTCAATGCGAGCCCATTAAAACTGTGATATATGAGTAAGTGAATATATTATCATGACATAATGCACAACAGTTCGACTTTCTGGCTGAATATAATGATATATCTAAAGGTAGGTGTATCCGGTGTCTGATTCCTGTAAATACACACAGAGAGAGGGGGGGAGGGAGAGAGAGAGCATATGGTCCCCTCCAGTCAACAATCTTTGTGGTGCGAGTATTCTAATTTACGTTAACGTGTTCAGAACTACTAACATGAAGTTCAGCCGATTGACTGTATTTGAAAACCTTCATTGTTGAGTTGTTTAATATTCTTAGATTTCTAATGGAAATCAACAGTCCCTCAACACGAAAATGTTTGATTGACATGTGTCCAAACCTAAATCCTTCACTGCTGTGCACAGTACATTAGTGCCGTCCTCACCAGCCAAAAACTGGCAGCACACACAGTGTCAGTCCATTAACTATATGGACTAAGTTATGGACAAGCTGTGATTTATTGGATGAATGCGTTTAATAAAACCACCACTGACTTAATGCGTCTACTAGTCAATACCAACTGTCAAACTTCAAACAGATGATCTGTATGATGCATAGCCACCAGTATGTATTCTGACTAGAATGCCGGTGATCCTCGACATATGATAATGTTCTGTAATTAGTGTGGCGTCCCCCATCCTTCAAAATGTCCATGCGTTGATGTGAGATGAAGTCAGGAATTAGTTGAAATGTTTCAGTTTATGGATTCAAAACACTTGTCACTGATGGAATTACCCTCCTGGCAATACATCAACATGAACATTCCCCTGGTTTCAGTACAGATCCTGAACACATTTGGAGGATTAAAGGTTGCTTACATGATAATATTATTTACTTCTGTAGAGCTAAAATCCATACACCAAGTGCATGCTCGAAGTTCATACAAACGCTTCATTATTACCACCGATAAAAGAAGCTGAGGGCGCTAGAGGGTTACAGTCACTTGCCTATCCCAAAGGGTATCCATTTCCGGCTGGGTGAACAGAGGTATATTTTAACAACCTCACTTGGCACATGTATCACATGTGCCTCGTTGTGGGGCAGGAAGAAAATCCCAGAAACTCTCAGGAGTCAAGGTTCCAAACACGGTCACACATCCATGACTCTCCACGGTTCATCGTTGCTTAATTCAACTGATTTAAAAAAGCCACCACTGACTACAGTAAACTATGATTATAACAAACTATATTTAGTTTGTTTTGATATATTCCATAGGCATTAAATGGAACAGCCCTCACCTTTTGTTACGCTATTTCTCCTTTACGACTTGACATACATGACTAACGACTTCATTGTGTCAAATAGGCGTCTTTCTGACGTGCAAAATGTTTATTTATGAATCGGAGACAGACCACACAATAGCCAAACCACGACGTGTGACCCCTAATTCATGAAACTGAGCTGCAGAGTTAAATTTCATTTCCCAAGGACTCCTCTCAAGGACTCTAGACGATCACAAATTCATACCGACAGCAGTTATAAAGGCAATATATATTGTTCTCCAAGTTTCCCTTGAATACTGTAATGGTCTATCTTTGCAAATGTTTGTGACAGGTCCCACCGAAGGAATAAGATACATACTGTTTCCAGAATATCTGGTACCATTCTGTATTTGATAATGATTGACAAAACATGTGAACGACGGTTGCATTTGTTAAACAAACTCTGCTTTTTAGTTAAACTAAGCTGTTTAGTTAAACTTGCCGAGATGGGTTCTTGTACATTTACTTATTAATACAATATATACACAAAGCTTAGTTAAATGGAGATAGCAATGCCATACAGTATATATATCATTGCATGCCGCGAGTAGCACTAGCATTATAATTCTATTAACAGTGCTAGACACTCAAAAAAGAGTTTGGTCATGTTCCAAATACAAAACTTTCATTCTTATTTCAGTCAGTTTGTCGTGACGTATAAAACTCGCCTGGCCTGCAATACCGTTTTCCTTATCGCACTTACGTTTAACAGCAGCTGTCGGTATCAATACCTATGTTTAGTTTCAGCCACTTGTTCCGCGATGTATTAAAACCCTTCTAGATATTGTAACATGTTCTCATCGGTTGTGCGCCAACAGGGTGTACACCAAAAGAGATATTGGATGTGAAACCGTTTCCTCTCCATGGAGAAGATTCAGTATTTGCAGAAATATTTGAATCTAATGGATATCCTTTCTAGTACTGACGAGTCAGAATCTGTGGACTACGAAAGTTGCAAAAGCTCTAAACTAGTAATTAAATGTTGAAACCTTGTTTAATGGTGTACTGAACTGAGAATAGCTGTTGATATTAATAGGGCGAATATGAGACTCAAACACCGATCCATCAAGCTGAGACGGGGACTATAAACGCATACAGACAGCAGTTGTTTATCTGAGAAAATAAGTAAACTGACCTCGCTTTGCTTGTATGTGTCTTTCATATCCAGTGTATCCTCGATATCCAAATGCATCTTGATACGTGTCCTCATCACTATGTGCTTTCATGTTTACATGTGTCCATAATTGGCTCAGGACGTAGATCTCACGTGTTAACACGTTCTGTAATTACCCACAGTTACAGTAGTGAGCCCGGGAGTTGTGCAGTTCTGCCATTATGTATAATCAAACATTTGGTTGGTACAGCCAATCAGCAATCGCGTAACAGTCAGGGATGTTATCCGCTAAGAAAGTAGTAAATAACACATAACGGTAAAGAACGGTCAGCAGTTAATGTTTGATTTTTTTTGCAGTTGCAAATCACAGGAGCTGACAATATGTGAATCACTCGGGTCCTCGATCGAAGAAGCATAGCGCCAGTTTAAGCTAACTGTAGTTGTGTAGCGTGTTGGGGGTGGGCGTGGGTGGGTGGGGGGAGCGTTTAAGCATTGCTGAGATTTGTTGCGGGGATAAATCGGAGAGACACATTACATAAAGCTCCTCCGCATTCATGCCTTTGTACCGCAGATTCAACGCACGCACGTTCTCCTCGTGTCAAAATATGTTTAATACATGCATGGTCATGATACGACCAAACATATTTACCATATACACATTCATGGCATGTTGATATTGATTCATGTAGGCTCATGATATGTTCGAATATATTCCACGTATACACAAATAATTTGAACATAATTTCTGTCATGTTCAAACACATCTAACACATGATCATCTCAAATCAATTCATGGCTTTTCCCGGCATATTCAACAAACTCACGTGAATAATGTGTCCAAACATTTTCCTTCTAACATTGCTCATTGCACTGTGTCTAGCAGCGTCATCAACAGTAGACAAAGAGGTCGCCAAGGACATGTTACGTGTCATTTACTCATGCATGGAATAATTTAGCTGCCTATCAGAACTTGTGAGTCTAAAATACCAGAAAGAGCGTTCCCTTCCCAGGCTGACTTGTGTGTTCGAGGACGTCACTGTTTGAATACCTTTACAAACTGACTGTCACTGACTGCTGATGATTCATCACGATGTCTCTACATGCTGATCGATGATGACCAGTAGCTCAGCTGGGGTAATTTCGGACTTGAATTGGCTGCTACTAGAATCAGCACTGGCTAGATATAACAATTTTATGTAAAGTGAGTGAGTTAATATTTAATGTCACATCGGCAATATTTCAGCCATATCGTGACGAGAACCATTTTGGCATTGATAAGGATTGAATGTGTATTAAAACCCGTCGTCAAGGGATTTTAAAACATTTAGACTATCACAGTTAGATGTGATATTTAAATCGATGCTCATGTTGTTGATCACTGGATTGTCTGTTCCAGACTCGATTATTTACATGCTGCCGCCATAAAGCTGGGATACTCTTGAGAGCGGCGTTAAACATCAACCCCAAAAGGAAGCAACCAGATAATTCATAAACACATGTTAATCTAGATTTCGTAGTAGGTGTATCTAAGTAAATATATGGAATATGTGTTGGTCTAAATACGTTCGGAACAGTTTTCAACAACCGAAAATGAAATAAAATAATGATGCAATAAATTCAAAGTGGTGTTGCAAAAGAAGAATCCAATAATTCAGCAGTCGCCAGCATATACTGCACCGTAGTCCTGGGATTCTGTCTGACCCCACACTAACCACCGTGGCATCGCTGCATCGCTGCCAACCTTGTCCTGACTCGTGCATTGACAACACTAATTTAACAAGAGAGAGAGAGAGAGAGAGAGAGAGAGAGAGAGAGAGAGAGAGAGAGATTCAAGTAGTAGCTTCATTCACACTTGCCTACATTCCAACGTTTCGTCAGCTTTCATTTTGATAGACCTAGACGATCAATCGCTTTGTTCTGCACCGTCGTCACACTCAAACACCCGCACAATCCCTTTCAACACCCTTCCCACCAATGATTAGAATAGTGACAAAAGTTTATTCGTACAGTGCTCTTGTAGATATGCTTGCTCATTAGGGCTTGCTGCATTGTCTTTATGCATAATTATAGATGGCACATGCCTAAAGCATCGTATTGTCTATGTGGGAGATTTGGTTTGTTTGTTGATTAACGCCGCACTCACCAACATTCCATCTGCATGTCAGTGGTTTGTAAATAATCTGCATATAGCAGACAAGGATGGACAATGAAACATTTAGTGAGTGAGTGGGTGAGTGAGTGGGTATGGTTTCATGCCATAGTAATATTCCAGCAATACCAGATATGGGTTTCACATATTGTACCCATGTGTGGAATCGAATCTGAGTCTTCGGTGTGACGAGAGAGAACACTTTAACTATTAACCAGCCTCGTGTTGATCGAGACAACTGCCTGAATCTGATCCTAGAATATCGTAGTTTACATGGCGCACTGAAGCTCTGCCGCCAGTCAGTCTCTCATGGACCATAACACTGGACCATAACATAGCGCTGTGTGAAAAAAAGGATGTCCTGGAAGGAACGTGTCTTCTGGCGACTTCAGTTCTAGTTCGGCCGACTGTGTTTTGGAATATTTAAGTTCCTGTATTCTGACCATCTGAACGGTCGGTTGTGTAGCCAGGGCATCAGGAGTAGAGTTGCAGATGTGACCATATTGGAATGTACCCGTGCGTGTGCCACCGACGGCCTCTGCATCGTCTTCATCTATGACGAGGCTATACAACCAAGCTCTAAACATCGCCAGCAACTGCACCATTCATGCCGATCACTATTTTTCTTATTATTTCAAAATGGGTAAGTTATACACTGTCGAAACCAGAATGGATTTGCGAAATACTATTTCTCTTTGTGTTTCAAACTTCGTAAAACTGACTGTGTTGAGAGAGTGAATATTCTGTAATTTGTATTATTATTGATTAGGTGATAGCTATTAATGGATCACAATGTTTAGACTTCGGAGTTGATAGTTATTATGGGCTACATTTCGCATATCGGTAATAGTATGTTAGCAGACGCCTTTTGAAATGAAGCGCCTTAGAGCTGTCTCCCTTTGGACTCTCTTCCGTTGGGTGTTTGACTACACGAGGCCGATCGCGAAGGTTCCATGCTTTGCTGGAATGCTCAAGAATCAGTGACTGAGTACATAAAGGTTAGCTGTAGTGTTGACGGGGCGCACGCGGCATTATCCTCGGAGTTATACTGGAGTTGTGTGATCATTCGGCCTACATCTGTCTGCCTCTTCGTCTGGTTGTTAACATCCACTTACATCCAAGACGGACAGCTCATTATTAGTATCCGTAACAACGGTCCAAATCAGAATGGATTTATACGAATCACGATTTTCCTACGTATTTCAAACTTCATAAGTTATAAACTCTAGAAACCATAACTGATTTACTATTCCGACTTTTCATCGTGTGCAATAAACCTTGATCGACTTGTTAAAGTTTGGTTATCAGCAAGATGGGTCTGTGTTGCCTCACAGTTGTACATGGATCTATTAAGAAAAAGTACAGCGAGTCAAAACATTTTTAACTCCAGATGACTCTGGTTTTTATTTTTGATAAATAATTCTAAACCTTTGGAGATAAGGTAACACTATCTACATAGCTACCCCCAGTACCATCTGAATCAAGGAATAAAGTTGGTCCACAGGTGTTTCTTGTGGAATAGTGTTTACATGTTACACACTTTAATTATACAATAATTGTTTTGATAAGATTGATCATGCTTCTTTTGAAAAATGCAAGCAACTACTCATTGAGATTTCACACGATAATGTCTTCGTCTCAATATCTGCTGCACACGTTAAGAAAATCAGTGGTTGATTGCGTAATGAAGTATGGTTAATAACTGAAATAACTTCAGTAAACATCCACAGACTCTGGTCCGACTGGCTAGATTTGTAAATGTATCACTTTCTCCGACTTGCCAGGTTATAATACACTTTCAAATCACGTTAACTTATGGCCTGCTAAAAGTGTTCATCGTATTATCAGCGTAATGGTGAAACCTGTGTCATGTCGACGATATTTTGTTCTCATCTGGGTTTATTGTTTTTAATCTTTTACTTACTTTCTGCATTCGGATTTCAGGGTAGTGAATTATTTGGCGAGCTAATAACCGCGATCAGAGAATGATTCCCCCTCGGATTGTACTGTCAAAGAGACAAAAAGACAGACACCTGAAGATTAGACCTGTTTTCATTCGATTCTGATATTTAAAATTGAAGCGGTGCCTCCTCCACTATCTAGTGGTGGATGGAAGTTTGGCGGGTCAATAGAAAATAGATCGAAGAAAATGTAAAAGGTACAGCAAAATGTAGTACTTGTTGTTACCCAGCCTAGCGCGCGGCATTGACAATATGAAAGAAGACTTTGTCACATAATATCTTTATCACACCTTGTTTTCACACAATATCAATATTAATAATCAATGTTATAACTTAATTTTGGACTACTTAACTTCTAGTGAGTGTAGCGTTTCACATGTTTGGGTAATCAGGGCTACTTCACATACAAATGATACAGAGAACATGCATGTTTATTGATAAGTAGAAAGAGCCATAATTGCTTATATGCATGGTGATATCCTATAAGTGTATAACTAAACCAGGGATAATACAGTTTCCGTTAAAATGGTCAGTTTCTGTACCAAGGGATGATAGTCAGAATTCATAATGGAAACACATTTATAATATGAAGGTTATCACTATGTATACGTCATTACAACGGTTACCTTATCTATTTATGCCCTCGGTCAAGGAGGTCAAATGCAATTCTACTGTTTCTACTGTTTCCTATTCTGTCCATTGTTATGTCATTGTCAGTCCTTTGTTGTCTACATCTATAATTAAATCTGGTGTGTCAGTCACTCTGGTATTCCGATTGTATCTGTATTTACAACCTACAAACCTGCTGGCTGGACTTTTTAATCACAACTAGACTCACGGTTAATAATTTGCCGAGACAAAAGGTATGAGAAATCCCCTATTATCCAGCAAAATATAACTCTGACAAGTCTAAAATTTTCAAAGTTATGTATTGACCAAAGAGCAAGATACATTGATTCACAATAGAGGTTTCTAGTACAATGCAACTGAGTCCAATCTAGTATTGGGTCACAAAGTCTGTGTTGATATTCAGTGAAAAACAGTTCTACTAAATCTCTCACAATGAGCGATCTCGAATGTGGATCAACGTTGGAAAGAGGCAGACAGATGTAGATGGGCCGAATGCTTGTATTACTAATGTATTACTCTGAGTGTCCAGACAACAACCAGCCTTATATATACACAGTCGGCCTATGTCTACCAACAGTCAAAACACATATTGATGTGCAGAAGATCGTCTATGGGGAGGCAACTCTAAAGGGCTACTTTGCCGCTAAAATACTATTAAAGCGATGCGAAATGTGACCCATAATAACTATCACACATAACATAATACAAATAACAGAAAACACACTCTTGTAAAATAGTTACCCTGTCAAGACATTGCTGCACAAAAGTCAGTATTTGGGTCTAAGAGGGGTGTTGGGCAAGACTTGACCGTTTCGTCATTTACGGATTCATTCATAAGTGGCCGAGTTAGTAGGTGAAAAATATAGATAACGTGGAAACGCCAACTCCATCTAGCAATGGCAGTCTAAGCCACCGACTTGTGTCATGATCTTGTAGATAAGTGTAACCAATTATTAAATTAATATAAACTTGTTTTATCTAATGTACATAGACTTCGACTGGTATAAGCACGCCGTATGACTGTGCTTTTCTTTTATTACTCGCCCGTTGAAGGTACAGCAGTGTAATATTTTCACTTCAATATTACACTAGTGTAATTCATTAAATGTTATGATGTTGATATACATGCAAAGTTCGAAATAGTTACTCAAAGCAAAACAACCCCCAACTGTATGTTTTTAAGCTGTGAAATTGAATTTCAGTGGATTTAACAATACAGATAATGTAAAATAACATGAGATTCTTAGTCACTGACAGAATTTCTTACATATGACTCACAGTTTAACTGGTACTTGCAGTCACTTAGACATTTTGCTGTACTATTTTCTTTCGCAAGTAATAAATATATTTGTTTACATACTTATCATAGTTGAAAGCCAACAATCGCCCCGCGCTCTCCGATGTGCTCAATCTCTCTACTTATACCATAGAGACGAGAGACAACCCTGTACTTAGCTGGGTCGCGATCCCCACAGGTCACGTGACCCCTTGACACGTCATTCCCTGGCGGCGACAGAGGCCACCCCCTGGGAGGGGAGGAGGGAGGGAAATCACGACTTGTTGGCTTTAAACAAGGTAAGTATAAAAAATAACATTTAATCAAAAATGTGACCCCACCTGTGGTGAGGAGGCTGCATAGGGAGGAACCACTTAGAGGGAACTTAAAAACCAACCGAAAGGATAACAGGGAACGAGGAAAGATTCGAACGTTTATTAACAAAGAATCTCAGAAAAACGCAGAAGATTTCCCTGTACCTCTAGGAGCCCTGCGTAGGTCTAGTGTGTTTCGTCTCCTGACGAACAGTGACCCCGAAGTTCTCTGCTGTGCAAAGACCTGGGGTCCTAACCGGGACACTCCCGCCAAATCCTCATTCGATAAGTTCCCTCAAATAGTGGTCGTCAAGGGTCACGTGACCTGCGGGGTCGCGACCCAGCTAAGTACAGGGTTGTCTCTCTTCTCTGTGGTATAAGGAGAGAGATTGAGCGCATCGGAGAGCGCGGTGCAACTGTTGGCTTTCAACAAGGTAAGTATAAAAAATACCATTTAACCAAAAATGTCAAATTTCGTCCATTCTCAGTGCTCTTCTATTCTTCAGTGTAACCAGTAATGTGCAGTCGATATCTGAAAAGATGGTATCTGTACCTATTTTATTTCTGAAATAAAATAGCAATGAGCGGTACACATTGAACAAATTATTATTGTTATGCATTACTGAACACCTACATTATTAAAGATAATCATGACGTGAAAAATACTGATCATATTTGTACGTTCAGTTATCTTGGGGTCATTTCTGTTACATCAAATATGTACTTTACTCAGTTTCTTTACTGAGAAGCCTCTCATCAATGAATGTATCTACTTCTAACTGTATGTCTATACTCACAACGTCCTGAGAGGGTACGTAAGTGCCAAAACGTTCATGTCAATGTGAACATACCAGGATTTTCAAACGTAGTATTCTTGCTATTTTTGACTAACATTTCTTACACTCGCCAGTGGCTGAAGGGATGGTGTAAATCCAGCTAGGGACCATGCAGGTAGCAAAGGTACTGTAAGTCCTCATGGCCATTAGTATGGTGATCTACCTTCAGTTGTTGGCGATCTATAGCCCATTTTCATTTTGTGTTGTCCCTTATAGCTACATCGTATTAGATTTCATTACTTGTTTTACATGTATATCTGTGATATTCTTGTTATTTTAATGTCCTTTGTTGAGAGGATTGTATAATCTACCTCTCATTATTGTTAATCTATATATTGTTTTAGTCATGACATGGCTGAAATATTGCCAAAGTGACTTTAAATTTTAACTCACACTCTACACTCTCAACGAATTCGTCAATCACATTGTTAAAAAAATCTCAACCATTTCTGGCTGCACATTTGAAAATAAACAAACATTGAAACATCTACAGTATTATCATGTAGAAAGTAGTAAACAAAACACAGTGAGCCGTAATCTGTAGTAGATCTCCATTGTGAGTGTCCATTGTCATTGTCTCTCTTAAATTACATTTCTTAATAATTCTTGTCACTGATTTATCACATATAAGTGACCGTGTGAAGTAAACTACTGAAAAGGTTGACAGCAAATAGACCATATAGCCAGAAGGTAGAATAGGTAGGTCTACAGACTACAACGGGTAGCGAACAGTTGCCGCCGGTTACCGGTTATCGTCTATACATTAGTATCACGAGAGCTCAGCTACGGTCAGTTCCAGCTTCAGTAATTGTCTCCACGGTATATGCAACAATAACCTGTTGCATAAGAAGATTCCTCGCGGTAAGTAGCATAGGAGAAAAATTAAAGATAAACTTATGAACCCCTATAAAAATCTAACATAGTCAACGGATGAGGGGCGGGGGATGCCCTACGACCTATGTCATAGCAAGTTCAAATAGAGAAGTCATTAATTGTTTCATTCCATATCAATCTGCTGCAAATGAAACACTCAAATTATTCAATTATACTAGGTTATTGGGTTTATATAAAAATATAAATTTCAGGAATGGCATGACAAATTATGCATGGCGATAACTGTTACAGTTAGTTGTAAGAAAACATCTACTAGTATTATACATAAATATATATAAATACTAGTCATACATAAATATGATTCGCGGAAGACCTGTCGGCGGATGGGACCTGTCGGCGAATGGTTAATTAAAAATCATAACTAATTCTATTTAAATAATTTAACGACTGTCGTATTTTGTAAATATCGCCAAAGTATGGCGATAACTGTTCGCAAGCCAGTAGTCGTTGGTCATTGGTCACTGGATGCAATTTCCACAGATTTGCATGTACATCTTAATTTAATATAGCATTAGTTCTCACGTTTGAGGAATTAACTCATCTACAATCAGATTTCATTTTAATTTTTTGTTGCGTATTCCTTTAATCGACATAAAATCAACATGTTGAATATTTTCAGATCAATGTTAACATCACTGCTTCAGACAGGTACGCGAAGGATATATAATTAGTTTAATAATTGGCAGAAATTTAATTGAAATTATGATTTGTAATCAACCTGCAGAGTTTAACAATCCCACTAAAACTAAATTCATACAAATATTGCAAGCAGCACGAAACAACAAAGTGTGTAAATCACGCCCCGTGATAACTGCCCATTCATAAACAAGATATCTCCATTATTTCTTCTATTTATTTAAGCACTTTTTCTAATATTTAAATCTCTTTGAAAGCAGATACTGGTGGTATTCATACATTGACTTACGACGAGCATATCCATGGATAAGAAGTTAGGGACTCGTCGCACTGTGTGAGCGGATAACCGGAAGTGAAGAACCCAAACTCTCGGCAAAGTATCGCGCACGGAACCTATTCATGTTGAGGTCACGCAAACCTGGACAGTGTTGTCAGTCACGAACTTCACTATATGGATGGTTTCACCGAGGTTTCCCAACGTAGGCACACTATGGAAGCTTCACCACTGCTGCTTGGGGGCTATTACTACCTGGCCTGTTTGTTTGCTATAAGCACCGCTTTGATATTAAAATGCAATCAAAGGTGTACTACCACTCTATTCTACATTATCATTGTAATTCCCTATCAGAACGTTACGTTTTTTATAAGCTTGATTAATATTAGCTCAACAAATATCTTAAACATTACTTTTTGAAGGTTACGCACTGAAAGCTTTTACGACCAGAATTTGGGTAGACTTAATGTTTCAGTCTGGAAATCTACATCTAAGAACATTTACATATATATGATATTCCACAACAGTTACTGATGCGTTTACGGTAGAGCTGTGAAACTTAAACTTATGACGATTAAAATTGACTTGTGTTTCCTCTGATGTTCACAGAAGCCTACGTGTAATATTGTCATTATTCTGAAGCCAGTATGTGACTGTTTGAAGCAATATGGACAAACTTGACCTGCGTAACAACTAAGGTACAAGCATGAGGCATCTGTAACGGAACCTCGGAATAAACGATGGTTAAAACGATGACGTCTCCTCTCATGGGTAATAAAATGATTTCTAGCAAAGCTTAAATGCAAGATGTCTTTATTTTTAGATATACATACAATGCATTTTTACAATGAAAGAAAATGTTACACAAAATGTTAACAACGAATGACGTACTTCCTGATTCCTGTCTACAACATAGTATGTTGGTGCAGAACATAGCTACAGTAGATTCATTTGTGACATATATATGCAGTGACACCCATATTTAAACATACAGAGCTGTCAAAACTACATTCCCTTAAGATAAGTTTGTAAAGCTGTCAGGAAAGAGTTACATGATTTTCAAAACGGTGCAACAGTTCAGGAATTAGGTATCTCTTCAACACACGCAACTGTTTTCTCTGACAAGAAAAGCTAAATAACTTTATTGATGAAATGGACAATATTTGGAAAAATATGTATTCAACAAAATTAACATTTTCAGTAAAAAAAACTCTTTTCATTCTAAGTAGGTTCATTTCTATAAACACGCGATGATATAATTCCTGACACGCAATGTATTAAATATGTATATTAAGTAATATTTCATAGTTTCATTGTTTCCAAATACAAATGTATTTGTGGTTCCCTATTTCAGCCAGAACATCTTTAAAATGATACTGATAAGTTGATAATTAACAGCCAGGTTTGTCTATGTATCTATACTGAGTAGCAAAAGAAAAAATGAAATCTCATAAAAGTAAGCATTCATGTTTACGTATTTTGATTAAAAGCTATTCAGAGTAACATGAGCCTCCGATCTTGCAAGTGAAAATATCCTAGGCTGGCCATCCGATAACCTTGACAGCATCCAGTTCGACCCAGTATTGCGCAGCTTGACCACTTGTTGTTATCCACAACTGATCGGTAGTATAATCTATCTGTAACGACAAATGTAAAGACATTATGTGAAACATCCACCCGTGTAGTCTTACATGTGAGTCAAGTGCAAGTAATGTTGAGTAGTTTAGGAAACATATATACCTCCAGTGTAATCGAGTTAATTCTGCTGGCGGTGAGCTTGATCAACTGCGGTGTGGTCCATACCATATCCCAAACGCCGTTCGATTGCAGCGCCTGAATGTTTTTTGTACCACCTGGATGGTAAGTCTCATAAATGTCAAGCTGAAGGATGTACAACAGTTGGGCAATCTTCACCTGTAATTGCACAATGAATTACAACATGTGAACACAGGATATTTAAATTCAAAAGGACAAAATATGGATAAAGCGTCCGTTCGTCGCGGATTCGATTTCCCACAAGGAACATTTGCCCTTAAATAAACGCTGGTAGATTGTTTGGTTCAAAGTGGCGAAACCTTTTGTTTATTTTGTACAGTGCACTGATGAAGCACACGGCGGACCGCATGTTGTAGGTTGCTGCGTTTCAACACAGACAACTGAATTAAATATATTCTAACAAACAGGTCGTATCAGTTATGTAATTATGTACACATCCACTACATCGTCTAATTTGGATATACAAATGCTATTAAAATAAAAAATACGTTCCAAAATTATTGGAATCATCATAAAAACCACAAAAACAACCACACCACACCACACCACACCACACTGTCAGTACTTTAGAAAACTGTTTTCACCTTGATCCACTCATCGCCTTTGCTCCAGTTTTTCGAGGCCCATGCACCTGCCAGATCGCCATGATTCGGATATACGTCAGGAGGGCCAATTATTTTAGCTGCACCATGCCTGGAAGATGAAACAGTATTACATATAAGTATTACAAGAAAGCACAGCCGGAGGAGCATTGCCCTCAATATATATTGCACAAGTGACATATTGATCAGATGCCTTTTCGTAATATTTAAACATGATAAATCTATGTATAGTCCACAGTTTAACGGCTCAACTAACGTATTTCAGCTTCCAACTACAAGAAGCCATGCTTCATTTGCAGTAGTTAAATGGGACTAAAATCACCAGGTTAGTGACACACAAGGTACTTTACAGAGGTCAACTGAGTATAAATTGTCCAGTTTATTCAAATCAATGGTCAAAGCAACCGAACCGTTTGTCAGATCGAAACCGACCCGAACCATGGCGGGTCGCCATTTTCTTTCGATTTATTGACTCCAACTAATACATGTGCGATGCAACATGCTGCACAGAAACAATAGCATACAGAGAACCTTAGGCTTCCATACGACCTTCACCTCGATTGCTGGCATCATTAACCAAACCGGGACAACGATTATCCGTTTATGTTGCCAAAACACTTCCCATGAATCTTAGGAAGCGGGCCTAAAATATCCCTTCCTGGTGTTATGTGCTGGTGATTCTTTTGTGGTGCATTGGTCTCTGATGAACAAGGACCCGCTTTAGGCTTCACATATGAACACTACAGTTGGATTAGCTGTTTTTGAGTTCAGTATGTACACATTTACCGCCTTTCACTGATTTATGGTGTGTGTATGTACTATTTAATTCACTCTTTTGCACACTCAATTTAAACATGATTAACCATTTTCATATCAGTTTTAAGCTGGTCAGAATATGTGCATTAATATTCATGTTAAAAATCCAGTCGAGAAACAGACGTTATTTACTTGACATGTCATATAATCTAGAGCGATCTTCAACCTGAAATAAAACTTTAGTTTATACATTTGCCATGGCGGTAAGACAGGTATGTTGTATGCTTCTCCATCAGATACTACTGTCTGATGTACGCCTCTGGTGTAGCAGTGTCATTCTAGTCGGATAACGAAATATTCACCAATTACAGATTACCTTCAGTAACTTGTAATCTTTGACACTATAAGTTGTATGCATCTCTCGAGGGCAGTACGGTCTAATGTACACCTCTTTGTAGTATTTTCACAATAGAGTCAAATATAACAATTTTCTGTAAGTAATCTTTTCCAGAACATCTCGTTAACGTCGGTAGTTGAGCCTTGAAATTTACGTCACGCATACTCATAGCTTCTAGTCTTTTGTACACGCACCATGAGTGAGTGAGGGAATTGGTTTTACGCCACATTTAGCAATATAACAGCAATATCACGGCAGGGAACACCAGAAATGGACTTCACACATTATCCTCATGGGAGCTGAACCCGGGTTCTCGGCGTAATGCGGCTGTCCCACCGCCCCTTGTACACGTACAAGGAGTTACCACATTAGTATCTGTCTGGTGCTTTTCATTCTTCCTGTTCAGGGTGATGGGCTGGCCTAGTAGTTAAAGTGTTTAAAAGACAAGGATTCCATTCCCCACATGGGAGCAATGTATAAAGTCGACTTCTTGTGCCCCCGCCGTGATGTTGTTGGAATATTGATGAAATACAGACATCCGTCTGGCACTGCCGCCTTTGGAATATCAAGGACACCTGGAATGAACAAGTAGGTTCAAACCCGGTTATTGAAACAGAAAGTCTGTTTAAAATTCACTTTGTACATTCCATAAGAAAAAATCCACAGATAGTCATATACAATGGGATATGTGTTGTGTCGTATATCCGACTTCTGAACTGCAGTTTCTTCCGTATGCCCTCGCATAAGAGACGTGGCATAAGGGTAAAACATTGAAGCTATTTGTAAACAAGCCAGATGCTTGGATAGATGTAATCATCAATTTATTAACGTGGAATATGATACCAATCTTCACAGGTATGCACAGGTATGCAGTTCTCTTTTCTAGAAAATTGTCTCTTTTCTTAAATAAATGCTGTCGTATAAGAAACCGATCATCGAGAACTGAATTGAATATCTAGTCTCGTCTGTGACACAAATATCGCGCAGTCTGGTTTAAAGTATGATCAGATTCCGTGACATTATATATATTATGTGAAAGAAGAGAAAGTCGGTTACAGTATCCCCGATTACAATACCAAGTGCTTGTCACTGAACGAAAACGTGTACACCTAGTTTTAATTCAAGGCTGTGAACTATGGATGTGATCTGTTGGTACTGTCCAGTGCTGGTACATCACAAATTAGCGTTTGGTTTCGACATTACCAGAGAATATCACTTGTTTTCATGGGCACAATACGGGAAGCAAATCAGATAATGTACGCCTTACATTCGACGTCATGTTAGCCATACTATCCATGAATTTTACACAAAGCTATTTACCATTTTGTTTAAGGAAACTGCAGGTCTCTACAATTAAACTGCTGAATGTTCAACGGTGTTGAAAGAATTAAAATTTGCCGACCGGGCTGGGATGTGGATATTTTTACGATAATTTCAAGCATGAACCACCCCTTTATGCACTGTGTTCAAATGAAGATTACAATACCTTTATTGTACACTTTTTCCAACACTACTGCATTCAAAAGGTTCAGGTACATATATGTTCTGCAAAGTTTGATGCAACACGCATTAGATGTCAAATGCACCAATCAATGGCGATCTCTCGATAATATGCAGTTACTGTATTTCTGATTGACCCCAAAACATCAACAAAGCAATATATTTCAAGGCTATGATTTCAAATTCACAATGAATGCTGTTCAGTGCGGTATTTGAATGCTATTTGCGAGTGAATTAGGCCAGAGTATTGAGAATATTGATCACCTCCGTCATACTAAAACATTTCTGGACATTCAGTCAGTAAGAGACCGGCAAGACGACTATGTTATTGTTCCACAAAACAAAGCAAAACACAACAGCCCATTTCTTAAAACTAATTGCATGCATGTCATTCCAACATACAAAGCAAACACTTTGCCTATTCTAGCGAAAAAAGTAACACTCGTGAATGTTTTGTATCTGGTGGAAATTATGTACAACATTAGAGACAAAATCAATTCCAGAATATATGCTAAAGAAGGGGCGTGAGACATACAGCACTGTCCAAAGGTACTGTGATCTTTTGTCAAAACACAGATCAATCAATCAATAATGACTTAACTCATTGTATCTCGAGACATGGAATTGAACCCAGGACCTCTTAAAACACCACATGCGTCTTCTGATAATAGGGTTCAGACACGACTCTCGTCCCAGAATGTCGCAAGTCAGTGTGTTACTTCAGACGCTGGGGTCACCCTTGGAGACCTCGGTAAAACGCTCACTAGCAATCAGTCTCAGATGTCATCGTTGAATGTCGAATTTCGTCACGACGTCAAAGAATAGATTGTCGCACTACAGGAGGAAAATGACATTTTAAGAAAGCAGATTTCTGATCTTGAGATAAAACAGGATAGGTTAGAAGCGCAATCTAGGCGATGTAACCTCATTTTTCATGGATTGACAGAAGGACGGAATGAGATAGGAATGAAACAGAGAAGGTGGGCTCGGCCCTTGACATCGATTCAGTCGTTTCAGTGAGCATCGAACGTGCTCATCGGTTGCACGCTCGCAATGGAAATAGACCTGTGATTGTCAAGTTCACTTTCTTCAAAGACAAATTAAATATACTAGAAGTAGCAAAGAAAACTTTGAAGGGAAATAAACAGTTCAGAGTGTCCGAGGACTTTACAGATCATGTCCGACACACCAGATGCAAGTTATTCCCCTTTATGATGAGAGCACGGGATGATAAGAAGGTGTCATATATGAGCTATGACAAGCTCATCATCGATGGCCTGGTGTATGTCTTTGACCATGAACACTCTGATTTGAAACAGGTAGAAAAGCGTCGCAACTGGGTCTCAATCGTGTTGCAGATCATCATAATGGATAGGAATACGGTTATGGTCTCAGTGAAAGTGACTGTCTGGATGTCAAATTTGCATATAGTACTAATGATGATATAGTGACTTTAATTCCAAATCGCACTTTGCTGGAGATCAGAATACCTTCTCTTCTGGCGTCTCAAGTCAGTGTGTTACTTCAGATGCAGAGGTCACCCTTGCTGATCTCGCTAAAACTCGTCACAAAATTCTGTCTCAGATGACAAGTTTAACGTGTTTCACCACGACGTCAGGGAAAATTTTGCCACATCTCCGGAAGTAAATGCCATGTCAAGAAAACTGCTTTCGGATGTAAAGACTGTACAAGATAACTCAGAAACACAATCCAGGCAAGATAACCATATTTTCGATGGTTTCACAGAGGGACGAAGGGAGACGTTGAGTGGGACAGAAAAGCTGGTGCGAGATTTTATGAGCTCGTCAATGCACTCATCAAGGTCGCTGAGCCGAAAATGTGATAAGTCAAACCCAAAGTTTGCTGGAGATTCAACAAACTTTTCTCCTGATTTAACCAACTTCTCTCCTGACCTTGCGCTTAATACACCACCCTTGTCAACTACTCTGTGTAATGATGACTGTGTTAGTGACATTATTACCAGCGACAACACACCGAGTGACAATGACGTCATAACGTCCATATGCACCTGGAATATAAATGTTCTTACACCTAAAGTTGCGTATTCTGATTTCATATCATTCTGTTAAAATGTAACATTTTGTGTTTCATTGAGACAATGTGTCCAAATGCACATGATTTTCTAAATGACATTGTTGTTGAATATGATATTTTCACAAGTGATCTAAGAAGATATGAAACCAGAGGAAGATCTTCTGGTGGATTAGCAGTTGGTAATAAAAGAGATATTGCATTTCATTTTGGGAGAATTTACTGCCAAGCAAGTAATGCTCTCTTTTTTCAAAATAAGAAGCGAGTTGTCCCCCTTCCAAGTCTTCCTCGTGTTTGTTTACATTCACTCCGAGGGGTCACCAGCCTATATAGATAGTGAAGAGAGTGGGACTGACATTCTAGAGCGACAACTGCCCGATATTGTAAATGATTATGGCGAGTTGTCGGAATTTATATTGTGTGGCGGCTTTAATGCCAGAACTGGAAATGAATTTGGTTATATTATAGATGATGATGTTGATTATTTACCAGCTGATGATGACTATAAATCCAACTACTTCTCTTGCCCCTGACATTCGCTAGATAATGTCGTTAATAATTTTGGCTTAAACCTATTACATATATGTTAGGTACTTAGTATCCATATTGTTAATGGAAGACGTAAGTCAGATAACGTGGGAAACATGACGTATATATCACATGCTGGATCTAGTGTTGTTGACTATTTTATTCTATCTTCAAATGTGTTCGATGATGTTGTAGATATGAAAGTTTGTCAACGCTCGGAGTCGGACCATCTTCCACTGGTATGCTATTTTAAGAATATTATCCCTTCAGTAAGTAATAATGAGATTCCGAATTTACAAAAAGTTGAAATATATCCAAGGATGAGTTACAGGCTTCCCGTGGATGTCAAATTCCATATCAAAATTATCTCCACTCTCCACAGTAAAGATGCCATAGATATGTTTAACACATTTACTTTATTACTGGAGGAGAACAAAGATATGTTTAACACATTTACTTTATTACTGGAGGAGAACATAGACATGTTTAGCACATTTACTTTATTACTGGAGGAGAACAAAGATATGTTTAACACATTTACTTTATTACTGGAGGAGAACATAGACATGTTTAGCACATTTACTTTATTACTGGAGGAGAACAAAGATATGTTTAACACATTTACTTTATTACTGGAGGAAAACATAGACATGTTTAGCACATTTACTTTATTACTGGAGGAGAACATAGATATGTTGAACACATTTACTTTATTACTGGAGGAGAACATAAATATGTTTAACACATTTACTTTATTACTGGAGGAAAACATAGACATGTTTAGCACATTTACTTTATTACTGGAGGAGAACATAAATATGTTGAACACATTTACTTTATTACTGGAGGAGAACATAGACATGTTTAGCACATTTACTTTATTACTGGAGGAGAACATAAATGCTGCTGTAGGACAGCTAAGTGATACATTAATTCACTGCGCAGTAAATGCAGGAGCATAGGATACAGTTACACGGAAACCCCAGTCGCAGCAACCACCTTGGTTTGATAAGGACTGTAGTCAATTCAAAACGAGGAAATATTTTCTACTAAACAAATTTAGACGATTTAAATGTGACTTAAACTTAAAATTATATGTGGATGCCAAAACGGAATATATAAAAAAAGTTGTGAAATGAAGAAACGTTTTTATAATATCAAAATATGTGATGCTGCCGACCATGGAGACTGTAAGAGTTTTTGGAAGACATTTAAAAAAGCAATACATGGGAATGCTCCAAGTTGTTCGATATCTCCTGATATTTGGTTCGATTCTTTCAACAAGTTGTTAAATCCGAAAGGTGAAAATGCTGATGTAAACGATTTTGACTCTTTTATGATCTTTTGTCAAGTGAAATAATCGATAGGGAAATAGCAGATTCTTTGAAAAGTTTAAAAAGTGGTAAATCTGCAGTTGAGGATGGATTACCCCAAGAATTTCTTAGGATGTCGGGAAATTTTATTATACTCTCTCTGTCTCTCTCTGTCTCTCTCTCTCTCTCTCTCTGTCTCTCTCTCTCTCTCTATCTATCTATCTATCTATCTCATACACACATACACACACACACAAAAGAATATGTCGCGAGTGTTTTGGGCGAGTCTAAACTCTCCATGGGAAGTATACTTTTATACCTTTCTGTTCTGGTGTTTATAGAAATGTTCGCGAGTATTCGGTACCTGTTACTGGGCTAAGAGTATCAGGACACTTACGCAACATCATACTCGGACGACGCTGCCGTCACAGAATCTATCCACAGTTCTGTAGGCTGCTCGGCCGCAGCAGGAGTCCGAGTTCCATCTGCAAACACATTGCAAACTTAATCAACAGAAGTTTAACAACAGACACGTTTCAAGAATCTAAGAATGATGCTATTATTAAACCGTTCATACAACAATAAAACCATGGACAGTTCACTCTCAAAGAGCTATTAAACGGTCTCACACTTTAGTTTCCTGTCTGAAGTCATACAGCGAGAAGTGTCTAAGAGACTAATGGATCCCATTTCATCTAACAATATCCTTGACCCATTCCAGTCAGCATAGAGACCACTCGGATCTACTGAGACCATTCTCCTTACCACAAGTGCCTGTTACACACACTGAAACGTGAAGTTGGTGTCAAAAGACTAGCACTCAGCTGGTTCTCCTCACATTTGGACCAGTGAACAGAGGTTGTAGAAGTTCAGAATCATACATCTGACAAAGTGGATTTAACGTGATGTGTCCTAGGGTTCAGTTTTTGGACGTACACTCTTCTTGCTATATGTAAACTTTCTTCCCGCGGTTATCGACTCTCATGACTGCGGGCACTATGGCTATACTGATGGCAAGCATGTAACCAGGATTCTTAATCTGCAATCTCTAGTCACTGTTCCACAGGCCACTGACAGTTGCGTTTCCGACATAAGGACCGGGGTGCCACAAGCATACTCCAGCTAGCTAGTGTTCCCCGTAGGCACATTTAGGAGATCGCAGCGCCCTGCCCTTTTCATCTTGCACCCTGCTCTTTTTCGCCCCAATCGCAGTCATTTATTATGACGACTGTGTATTTTGAAGATTTGAAATGCTTTTTTCAAATTCTACTCTTAAAATACAAACGGAGAAGAGTAAAAACGAACTTTAGAATTGAAATTATAAGACAATTTGTCTTCTTATACATTTTGTTGTTGTTTCAATAATCCTCACCAACATGCCCTTTGAGGCTATGAAGTGCCCCTTTCCATGAATTTACCCTGCCCTTTCTGAACCCTAGGGGGAATACTACCAGCTGAATGCATGTCCATGGAAATCAGTTGCAGAATATATCCATGTTCAATGTGAAGATTTCCACAACTCACATTCAGCCTTTCCCTGTCACTAAGGACCTTCGCGTATATCTTGATGGCAGTTTGTCGTTGGAATCGCAAGTCAACCATCTTTACAAAAACTGTCACTATTATCCGCGAGTCATCAGCTTCATTAGAAATCTCATCACAACAGAATGTACTCATTCTTTGGTTCAATTCATTATACTCTCTCGACTATTGCAACACTCTGCACTTTGGTATCAGTTAAACTTCAAAAGCTACAGAACTCAGCAGGTCGCGTCGTCTGCCCAAGAAAGATCTCATCACACCTTCACGGATGTCTTTACACTGATTGCTTGTCAAATTCCGACCTGGCTTCAAAATTCTATGCATCACTTTCGAAGTTCTTCATGGACAAACACCTGACTATCCCTCCAGTCTTCTGTATCAGTATATCCCAGCCTGACCATTACGATTCCAGAATGGCAAAGCTACTTGTCATTTGTAAAGTTCGATGGGAAAAGATCACCCCAACACACAGCCGCCAAATCTCTAGAACAACTTGCCCACTCACATCAAGAAAGCTGAACGTTTGAGCACATTTAAATCGTCTCTTTAAAAACAATAGTTGTTTCGTCTTGCCTACTACCATGCTTTCTATGTTCAATCGTCTCTTCAAAAACAACACTTCTTTTGTCTTGCCTACTACTATGCGTCCTATGTTCAATCGTCTCTCTGTAAATAGTTCTAAGCGGATATTCGTACCTGGATGTGGCGTTATGGAAATACCCACAATATCATTATTATTATTGATAGACTCCTGAAACAAGATCATATTAACAATAGTCTGTATTGTTATTACGATCCTAAACATATGAATTCCTAGTTTAAAACGAAATAGACATGCGGTACAAACCCTCGCAATACACCACACAGGTATTTCCATTACCTATTTAAAACATTAAATAGATAATGCTATTTACTTCGAGGATACAATGTAAAATATATGGCTAAAGATCAGTGATAATCAAAGATACTAGGAACCATGAGGACCAGCATTTAAATTGTAATATTGTCTGGAAAAAGATATTGGTTTTCTAATCTAGAGAAGACCATGAACTGCTTTACATGGACAATATATTATCCAAATATATGTAACACTGGTTATGAGAAAAGTGTTCAAAATATAAAAATCTAAAGTCACGAAATCTTAAATGCTGTGTATGAATTTTAGCACATGAGTTTATAAAGATATGTATATTCCCCTTCTTTTCGGATTTAGTTTTTAAGGAAATTTTAAGGTATAATACTAAACTGAAAACCCGCGCTTCTTGATGTTCCCAAACTGTATTTGTGTAAAGTGGAAATAATGTGGATTTCAAAAGCTGACAAGATTTGCTCCATTTCGTGCAGTGAAACACAATCAAATGCTCATCCGTCTCCACTCATCTCTGACGTTCATGCCATATTGTGGCAAATGTGTCAAGTACATGGCGGCTTGCAAACCCCTCGGCACATTCACCACTCCAGATGCCCAGATTGACCCCACAGAACGTCTCAATTTCTCAAACCCCATGGCGACAAACCAACGTTTCCCCTCCTATGCAAGTCCACTCAGTCTAACGAAATGGACAAAGACCATCTGTTTAAAGCAAGCCTACACACAGACCAGTACATCTATAGGAAATCCTGATACCACACGCAGATAAAAGAAGCCATTACCGTCACTATCACGCGATGTACCAGACATTCGAACGCCCTCAGCAGCCAAATTGACCCTCTAAAATACTTTCTTCACTCACTGGTAACCTTTCACCTCGTCGAAAAAACAACAAAGCCATCGAGACTTCCAAGTCAAGACACACACTTATGCCGTCGCCCATCAGAATCAGTATCTCTTGCCTAGGGCATGTTATCCATCATGGCCCCATTTCACAAAGCGTTCGTAGCGCTAAGGTGATCGTAACTCCCATGTTTTAACATAGACTTACGACAGTCGTAGCGCTAAGGTGATCGTAACTCCCATGTTTTAACATAGACTTACGACTGTCGTAGCGCTAAGGTGATCGTAACTCCCATATTTTAACATAGACTTACGACAGTCGTAGTGCTACGAACGCTGTGGGAAACGGTCCCCTGATTTCCCGCCGTGACGAACAAACCCAACACAGATGCCATCTGTGACATACCAAGGCCCGTCAGCACGTGAGCAGCTCAGGCCCGAACCCAGAGGATAAATACCAGATCACCTGTAGGTGGCAACACAGAAGTTGACACCCATAACATTTCGTCCTTTATGTGCATCACTTGTAAGTGTCATTCTAAGGTTTATCAATTGAACAGGCAAGTGGTAAACATATTGAAGGCGTATCAGAGACAAAACGTCCAAAGCAGTTCCCCATTTCAACTTGCACCGTTCGTGAGTCTATATTCAGACTAATAACTGATGGTGAACATAAACTCATCGTAATAGATTATTCTTTAAGCAAGGATCCGTGTGCTTATGAAAAAAGATTAAGTCAAGCTTAAACTGTAACTGACACACACTTTTTATAGTGTACAGTCCTGAGCACCAAAAACAAGAGTACTCACCAGTGAAGTCAAAACCTGCCCAACCATCCTTTTTCAGAGTGTTTAAATCACTCAGAGGACGAGAGCTGAGGATACACAATCCTGTGTTAGTGTTAACAGAGAAGGACATACAAGTCTCTTCGTAGGCACATTCCTTGGCACAGTCAGGCAAGTTTAAAGACATGAAGTTTTTCACTTTATAGTTGATAGGCTGCAGGTCTACAGGTCCCGCTGCAACTGTCTTATTGTAACAAAATCCGAGTCCCTGGCACGGATCCAGAAAGGGTAACACAGACAATATTCCCAGTACGTCAAGTCTTGAATTCATTTTGTCAACTTTTAACAAATTTGATTTATACTATCACATGTGACGGCTGATAACCTCTCGCGAACTTGGTGGACTGCATCTTCTTGCCGCATGAGTGTCAATTGATTTACCGCACAGAAGGAGCACTTTGGGTAAATAGGTCTGTTCAACCATCAAAGGGGCCTTTGTCGTTGATGAGTTCTAATCGATCGCATCTAATCCAATCTTGAGGTGCTTCTTCTATTTAACTACTGTCATTGATCGCATTTATGGTGATATAATGCATTTCGTGTCGCGTGTTAAAAACAATTTCTAACCATCAAATGAGACATACATTATTCAACTGATTGTGTGATAAAATAGACCGATTGTGTGGAAGACCCGGATGACAATGGAATATTACTCAGGCTGTTTATTTGTAAATTCAAGACACACGTTGGTACAGCTGTGTATGAAAGCACATCATGGTTTTACTTTACCTGACTTAAAGTCAGCTGCCTTTTTATTTATTAGTATCGTTAAATATGTGTATATAGCGTCATTCACGTGCTCAAACTCGCATTTTCCCCTCGATCATTGGATGTCCACTTTTACTCTTCATTCACACAGTCATCAATCTCAGTATCTGATTCACTGTCAAGAACTGCAGTATTCAAGTGTGTATAAACCAAACTATAAAAATACGAATTTATGAAATATTGAGAACAAAAGCAACTAGACCGACTTGAAAAGGTGAATGGTCAGTGTCTTAAGAAAAGATTTACATGATGTTAATTAAAGCTTGTTTCACCAGTGTTGTAACATAGATTACCAAACTTAAGAAAACAATACAATATTTGGATTTGATGTGAAACATATTAGTTAAACATTGTAGACTTGATAAACAAACTTTGAAACAAAAGAAAGAAAAGTTGCATGGATTTGAACCTGCATGTCTGATTACAAAAAATCCAACAGTCCACTATTGCAACCATTAGGCTACATATTCCTTTGCCTCACAATGTGAATGTAAGCATATATATTACACTTTACAACTATGTATGACTTGACGTCTGCTTGTCTTCATCATCTGCAAGACCTTGATACAATGTTCTTATTCTAGCTAAAACATCCTTTTCATACAGTTACGTGTAGTAATTTTGGTTAAATGAAATCTAATATGTCATTGGAAACATCAAGATACATAGTTCTTGGAAAATACAATGTCATGTGTTTATACATGGCAATCCTGTTGAATAACAGTGTTATTTTGACAGTGACAGGTGAATCAAAGGTGTTCAAAACTATGATCAAATTCAGACATAATAACAAAGATTTTCACCTTTACAGTGCTGCTTGATCATATTCTGAAAATCTTCAGACATCTTCTTACTTTTCTAGCAGAGACCAACAACCAAACACCAATGTTTACCTCTCATAAATCTGCCTTGTGAGTGCCTTATGATATTGACAATTTTAATAAGGATGTTTGATATGTGTATTTTAGAGAACAAAACCATTCAAAATATAATGTATCATGGCACAGATGCGTAAATGTGATGGATTGTTTTTAAAGATGTTATTTTTTGTCAGTGTTATGGCAATGTCATAAACCGAAAAAATGTCCTTTAAGATTTTGATGTGAGCAAAAGCGTGACCCACTACAATATTTTAGGTGTGCATTCTAATTTACTCTCTTCATATGTGGTGAAAAAATTGGGATGGGTCACGCTTTTGCTCACACTTTTCTATCACTCTGAAAATCAGAAAATGTCGGTTTCTAGAAGATATTGTAAAATATGTTAACTTTGAGGTCTTCAAAGAAGAAAACTAACAACACTAAAAACATAAAACTGCAATTGGAGGTAACTTCAACAATTAATTTAGCCCTTTTTAGGCTAAAATTATCCTGTTGTAAAATTTTGATAGTCATGACATGTTGTGGGCCAATAAGGGCCTCTATGACACCTTGTCCTTTCTCCAGAATTCTGGAAGGATTTTGCTACTATAGCATGTTCCCAGTGTCTTGCATTATACATCGAGTTGTTTCGCCTCTTTGTCACCTTAGATATACTGCCGACAGAAAATAAGGGAACCAAGAAATTGAATGTAGATGACTTTGACTGTGACAGGGTCCGTTATCGTGGCGTATCTCCCAAACGCAACATCCAATGACAATGGAATTTCGCATAATGCATGCCCAGCACGTGCTACACGTGCATACAGAAGTTAACTCCTGTAAATGTACTGGAGAAGTCGCAATCACTAATGCAATAGAGATTGACACTTACAGACACAAATGCCCCCGAGGCATCATTATGTGAAGCTGCCCGGCAGATGGGTAAATCAAAAAGTGTAATTTCACGCCTGTGGGATAAGTACCGTCAAACGGGTGGGGAGGCAACGAGACCTGGGCGTGGTAGACCAAAATCAACGACACCACAACAGGATCGTCTCATTACGTTAATACGTTAATTGCTCTACGCCATAGGTTTAAATCGGCCCCTGCCATCAATAAAGAATTCCGCACACTCACTGAAAGACGCATTTCAACCTCAACCGTTAAAAACCGACTCTATCAAGCTCGTCTGAAAACAAGACGGCCTTTTAAGGGTGTCACCCTTTCAGCTCACCATAAGCGCCAAAGATTGGCATGGGCTAGGCAGCATCAGGGACGGGCTATGCGCCACTGGCGTTACACCATGTTCTCTGATGAGTCAAGGTTTTGCCTACGATTCACAGATGGCAGAAAACGTTGCCAGAGCAGCAATTCTTGACCATGATCGATATGGAGGTGGTAATGTCATGGTGTGGGTTGGGATTACACATGACAGACGATCAGATTTGGTCATCATTAACGGAGCCATGACTGGCCAGCGATATGTTGACCAAATATTGCTTCCTGTTGTGGCTCCAATGGCTAGAGTTATCGGCCGAAATTTTGTATTCCAAGATGATAATGCCAGACCACATCGGGCCCGAATTGTCTCCGCTTATCTCCGACAAGAAGGTATCCAGACATTGGACTGGCCCTCTAAGTCCCCAGACCTGTCCCCAGTTGAACATCTCTGGGACGACCTTGGTCGAAGGGTGTACGCCAGGGACCCAGGACCCGCCAACCTGGCCCAGCTTGGTGCAGCTCTCCAAGAGGAATGGCGGGCAATACCACGGGCAACCATCCGGAAATTGATTAACAGCATGCCATCAAGGTGCCGTGTTGCCCAACATGGTGGACACACCAGATATTGAACTTGACGCCTAAAATTGATTTAGTGGATATTTAAAGCAGTTTCAAATTCGCTGTTATTTCATTAGTTCCCTTACTTCTTGTCGGTAGTATATATGAAAGCAAGGCCTGTGTGAAGCACGACCATGGCTGAATACATTAACGTCAGCTGGGCTTGTATTACTGATGTTTCTATAACCACTACTGTTGACTATCATTATATCTGGTCTGCAGTAATCGGTATCTATTTATCTAGTTAATTTTCTAGTACAGTTATATATCTGGCATATCATTTCTAAGTCGGTTCCTGCCCACCCTCTGACAAAGAGAGTGGTGCTGTTGAACCTCGACTGGGTGTTTGTTTTGTTGCAGTATGGAGATTTCTTCATTTGAACCTTAAACAGAGGCGCACTGTTCTGCTTATTCACCGAGGAGAACCTCACATCAACTCCATTGATGTCCATACATGAAGTGTTAGTTTGGAAAGTATTTGATGATCTGCATAAACGCATCGATGCGACAATATTTGTAAGATTATAGAATTTGCACAGGTATAAACATCATGATGACTACCCAAGGCAAGATTAAGAAATCGTGTGTCAACATGTACCATATGTACCTATTCATTCCGATTTAATCATTGTTTTGATATTATAAAAATAACAAAGCGCCATATGCCATTCCGCATAAGTATTAATGGTTTGAAGTGTCAATATTTACATTGAGCGTTCTCCGATTTCCGACGATTGATTCAGTGTTGTTGCAGACATTTCTTTTAATCAGACTTGTGCCTGGGTACCCTCGTGTACCTTTTATGGCATAGTGTACGATCACGTGTTTATTGCTTTAACCTGACAACGGCGTGTCGCTCTTTGCAGTAAACAAGGAGCTGTCATCTATAAGTTGCACATATCAAACGCTTCAAAATCACACCTTACCTCTATATACATCTACAGCATTTTGACTCATATTGGATTAATGTGCCCTTATTTATTGCCCGTAATCTGCGTCAGATCCTTCAGCAACTTGTTGTCAGATATTGTCACAGTTTCATAAAAACATTTGACTTGTAGAATGACGTTTTACCTCAGTGTCCCTTGCATCGTTCATGACAATGTCATTTGCCAGATGTACGGTTTGTGTGACCGATAGATTTGCACGAGGCGAATCTGTTCGTTAGTTCTCTGAGCACCAGCACAGCTAACACACAATGTTTTCGCAACTCTGTGGATACGTTGTAGACTGGTAACGTCATGACAGAACGTTGTCACAAGTCATTTTAGAAAGTTATGTCACAACAGAATGTTTAGACATAATGTAATGTCGACGTAAAAATGACGTATCACAACACAGGCCAACGTTGTAGCAACGAAATTATAACGTGAAATAGTTACCTGGGATTGTCGTCTGCTGTAATAGTGATGAACTAGCTCAGGCTCTCGCTTCACAGACAGAGCATGACTGCTTCGGTTAGTTTGCATAGGTTAGAGCACGTTAATTACCCAAACTCTATCTTTATCCGTTGGATCCCCTTTCCTTTCCCAGTACCATTAGAGGTGATCGTGGTCCCATGATAGATGTTGGGTAATTTGATGGACTCCATAGCCACGCTTCCATTCCAGCAGGCAAGCAAGCGAAATGGCTTCGTAACCAGTGGTTATGAAAACCATCGCCGTTGCACATTGCATCTTCGCAAACGTCTAAATTATATCTCGCAACCCACAGCAAAACGTGGCAAAAGTTGGAAAAGAACCCCTACAAACATTGTTGGGGCACAGATGACACCCTGTCACCAAAGTATAAAGAACAGTATGATACTCTATGGTGAAGAACGTCTACTTGATATTGTGATGCGACGTTTCAATATTGATTCCTATAGACTTCTTTCCACTCCATTGTAAAGCAGAAGAGTAGACTGCAATGAAAAGTCGCATCATAATAGAAGACGTTTTAGCCACAAAGTAACATGCCTTTCTCATAAGTCATAAATTTACTTCTAAAATATCAGTCAAACTGATCAAGCGACAAAGCATGACTACCGTAATAGGACACACAGCCTACTGTGATAAGAAGCTGGACACAATCTCTATTGTGATATAATGTGTGGAGGCGGATATTATTAATTTTGGCGTGACGTCAGAACCGGTCATGTAGGCCAAGGATCAATGTTCCAATCCTGCGTCCATGTGCGTGACCCTAAGATGACCTGTACTAAAACAAAGGCAACTGCCAGGCCAGATACCGCTCACAATCCCATTTAGAATAACATTAAAACATGCACTAAGTGACCCTGGTCATTTCCAGTATTGAGCATTGTTTCAAAAATATTCAACCATTCGATACTGTAACTAGTGCGTACAACCTCGTGTCCATCGCAGGTTTTGTGTGTGCACATACTTAAATATTTTTGGGGGTGCAATATATTGTTGCCATGGTTCAAATGATTTTCAGTATTAGTGTTAGTGAGTGAGTGAGATTAGTTTTACCCCGCGCACTCAGCGATATCCCAGTTTTATGGCAGCGGTCTGTTAATAATCGAGTCTGGACCAGACATTCCAGTGATCAACAGCATGAGCATCAATCTGCGAAACTGGGAACCGATGGCATGTGTCAACCGAGTGAGCGAGCCTGATCACCCGATCCCGCTAGTCGCCTCTGACGACAAGCATGGATTACTGAAAATGGATGCTCTAACGTTCACAGGTCTTTCAGTGTGAAAGCCACATACATTGACATCAATGTGATCTTTAACAAGATTTAGAAGACCTATTTTAACCTTAAATACTATATGAGTAATCTTTATGTTTTATTGTGTTTGTCCAGCAATATTCCAGATGTGCCGCGACTGTCTGTGACTAATCGAGTTTGGACAAGAGCATCCATTAATCAAAATTAGCAGTGACCTTTGCATGTGTCAACCAAGACATCCGATCAAGTAAGTCGCCTCTTACGTTAAGCAAGGTTTGCTGAAGATTAGTTCTGACCCGAAACACGTGGGATCCTTTAGTAGGTGAGTTGTGTATATTGCATGATTACCCATATGAGCTAATGTCGTGAAATGGCTTTTATTTTACAATTACCATTCTGTACTGCTCTAGAAACATTTGTTTCGCGCTGCTGAAATAGAAGAGTACATGGATTTGTTAGCGTACTTCCTTGACTCGAGCAGGTATTCCTCTGTACTTCATGACCAGATAGTCCAGGAAGGAGGTTGGTAGGTAGTTCTTCCACAGTGTAAACAGCTGGAAATAATGCACGCACTTGTTACATTCATGGGCACCATGGTTTTAGAGCTAGTGTATCGATGAATAATTCTGGTTGATGCGCTAGGTGGAGTAAACACGTATACAATTTGTGTACGAATTTGTTCAAGACATTGTTAGCAAGAATAGATTATAACATGTTTTCAGCAATAACTATATTATATCAGTTCATTTGGTACTGATGTGCTTTAACAGTATAAATCACACTCAACTGAAATTATTAATGGAAACCTGTTAAAGGCACACATCAAATGCCAAGATTATTATGGAGAACCTGCCATGTGCGTGCCGTAGACAAGGGCTTCGAACAGCCATATTACCAGAACGATCGGTCGTAAAAGAATACCATTGCCAGTCCAGGCTGTTCAGACATGTGACAGTCCACTTTACGGAAGTGGAAGACCCAGGCTCTTGAGATGACCATTATCCATATGCGCAACCGGATGCTAAAAGTGACGTTATCAGCATCAACAGTGCTGGGTCTCCGAATTAGCGTTCAGGTCTACTTGATAATAATAATAAACAACTGAAATGCTCACCACGTCTATATCCAATAAGGTACTGCCCCCATGCGTGGCGTATCTGCACGCTGGGTGCTCATTGGTAAGAGCATCTACAAAGTCATCCAGCAAGGGATCAATATTGCTCCGGGAATGGGTGGTGCCTTCTTTAAACACGGACAACATATGGTCGAGGTAGTCGTCACCGTAGGCAGTCAAAACCTCGTCTGTAGCACCCGACATCATCTCTGCTATTTCCCGTGTTAATCGTCCTGTCTGCAATGTTAGTGTCAATTTATGTTGTGGGTGACGTACGACTAAATGAATGATGTTAGATTAAGCCACATTAGCAATACTCCAGCAATATCACGACTGGCGACACCAATGAATTCCACGCATTGCACCCATGTGAAGAATCGAACCCGGGTCTGCAGAATGACGAGCGAACAGTCTAACCACTAGGCTCAGACTGACGCATGAACGTTTCTTATCCTCTTGAGGATACCCGTATTAGTTCCTGTGGTCCCCGCCTCCTCTGAGTCTAATCTAATGAAAAAATAATAGTCGGGGAGTCTCACATACAACAGATGCTATTGGTGTTTATGTACTGATACTGTAATCCTTGCTTATAATAAAGGCATGTTTAGAGTCCTCAAACAGTAATTAGAAGTGATACTTATAAATGCAAAACTTTATGGATGTCAACTTCTTCACATTTGGTGGTACATTATGTCTCCTTTATCAGGCGAATGGCAATCTGCAATATATATCTCGGAACGTTGTGTCCAGCAAAGTAAGGAAGTTAACATCTGAAAAGTCTTGCCAGGGGGTCATTTTGATCTTTCTTTGACCATATTTATCAATAATATTGTTCCCTGAAGCAAACCGCATTAAATATATATTAAAACTACCTCACATTCTAAAACACAATAGGTTTCGTTTCTATTCTGCCATGAAAGGAGCGCTTTCAAAATACACTCGCTTGGAACCATCCAGGTTCAAAATAGACTACTATAATAGGCCAATTACTAATGGTTCAAAATGAATGTTTTGAAATGAATATTTGTTTTTCATCATGATTCAGACCAGTCTGTTGTATACTTGCATACTCTGGGAAGTCAATTATTTGAAATCAACATGGCATCTTCTATCTCAGTCTGCTAAATCGTGCAAATACGTGCGGAACTAATGTATGTTTCTATTTTTATTTATTGAATAACATGAGTATGGTCATGTAGAAGTTGTACTCAGCAGCTGATCTGAACTAGCTCCTCAACAGGAACACACCTGAAACCCAACAATCGCCAGGGACTTCGACCTGGCTGAACTTGACCTACTTACTATACTGAATCCTGGATATAGTTGTTATAATGACTGTTCGAGGAGACAAAGCTACTTACAAAACGCCTGAACTCAAGGATGACCTTGATGACACGAAATGTTCTCAAAAAGGGTAAACATGTCATTTCCTACCAATAGCACCTGCGGCTGACACAATTATATTAACGTGTAAATATTCACTATTGATCTTTCTATTCAAAAACGTTCTATTTCACCTGTTAGATCTACATTCATTTTCTGTCTTCCAGCGAAGTGTGGCACAGGCGGTCCCAGCCTTATTTATTTTCATTGATTGAAAACATAAAGCAATACAACTCATTGCAGATGTTGTTGTTATGGTCTCTTGAGACAGCCGCGTTATAACTTTAAAACCAGTATTGAACAGCATTGACTTACAAAACACGCACTATAAAACATTAAATGCGAAAACAAATGGAAAGCTTCAGAATGACTCACAAGATACTGTCGAATTGTATACATGCAATTTGTATACATTCAAATGTCCGTCGATTTTGGGACACTGGTAAATATGTAAATGAAAATAATTTGCCATTAATTTCAAATTTCATGAACCCTCTTAAGTTAAAATCCGTTACGCAAAATGTATCAGTTTAATTAAGAAATATTTCAAATCTGATATATTTATGGGGATATATTAGTACACGTAAAATGGATTTTGCGGGACACCCGGAAAAAGTAAATCGTTTCATATAGTCCTCCGGACGTACACACAGTGTAAGTGCTTGTGATCGCAACCTTTGATCAGCCTTTTACACCACTACAAGGTTCTTTTGCACGTAATCATCATTACTTTCTGGCAATGACGGTATAAATTCGGCATGACACCGAACATGCCTACAGCCATGTTTAGATGTGTATGCAGTGTTTTAGTTTGCGTCTGAGATACCCGTGAAGGTCCCGGGGTAGATTAGGCCTTCAGCAATCCATGCTTGCCATAAAAGGCGACTATGCTTGTCGTAAGAGGGGACTAGCGGGATCGGGTGGTCAGGCTTGCGGACTTGGTTGACACATGTTGTTGATCACTGGATTGTCTGGTCCAGACTCGATTATTTACAGACCGCCGTCGTATAGCTGGAATATTGCTGAGTGCGGTGTAAAACTAAACTAACTCACTCATTGCGTCTGAGATGAATGTACATCGCAGACCTGCGTTATAGTCTGTGAGAACACAGGGTGGTGGGAATTCATTAAACTGACATATCTGTAGATCTCTACTCTGAAAGTACCATTCAGTACACAGAAGACTGCATGTCCACGTTATTGTTGTAAATGCCTTCTCCTTAAACAATCTATGGGGAAGGTGGGACGATCATGCTCGATATCCTTTAACATAATTCTCCACTTGTACCCTGAATACACAATCAGTTCGGCCAGATAATTGAACTGACTGCCTGCGCTGGCTCTGCCTTCTCACAGTATCCAATCAGATAAGCCACCTTGCTACTGTTAACAACGGACAGGTCTGAAACCTTCAAACAAATATATTCAAGAACTCCTTGTACCTCTTAACATTATCGTTTACTGGAAACTGGTTCGCTCAACTTCTCATTGTAGAAACCTGATTGGACAGAAGCCAACAAAAGGAGGTAATACAATTGTCGGGCCGAACCGAAGATGCTTCCAGAGTATTTATGAAGATTTATGGAGATTAGGTAAAGGGCCGTGGGATAGGTGGTTAACGCGGGTTCAGTTTGTCATGTGTTTACTCTATGATGTTACAGTGGTACATATACTTCTCGTTTATAAGTTGCTTGCCCTTCTAGACATTTCTGAGCATTATAGGAAATGTGATGGGAACGGTTATATTTAATGCTACACAGAATATAATTGTTCTTACATTCCTGTCATCCCATAACGCTGTCGCACCTCCGAAGTTTCCGGGTTCGACGGCAATGACCTTCACTCCAAAACGTTTCATCTCGAGTCGTAACGTGTCCGTTAGTCCCTCTGCGCCATATTTCGAAATATTGTAGGCCCCGAAACACGGATGGGCACACAAGCCCTTGACACTTGTGACGTTGACTATCCTCCCTGGATATAGAATTGTATCAACATTAATCATCTCGTGGTGCCTGTTATGACATTGATTTAAAACTCTTAGCAGATACATTTGTTCATTTATGCCACAAGAGTGCAAACCTGATGACAGTTCCAGGACAAAACAACACCAGGTTCTTGAATGGCATTTCGTTTGAAGGCTTTTGGATAAAAGTAGCAACATACATGTTTACTCTACAGAAATAGAAAGAGTATTTTCTTTTAATAGAAGACATAAAGGAGACAGCTTACTTTTATGAGATGAAACTTGCATTTCTTTT